>NC_086244.1:26604867-27204867 GCF_036321145.2 Pelmatolapia mariae
AGGGAAAGGGGGGCACAAAGAAATACTTTTCTTTCTTATTCTCATTTAAAATATCTAGCTTTTAATAAATAATTATCTGAATCTTACAACCAAAGTTTTTATCTGATGTAAAATGTATAGAAATCATACATATACCAACAAGACAGTGTACATCACTGTCACAACAGCATTTGTTTTCATTCAAAGGCTTTATGGCTTTTCCTAGAATACCTGGTGGGCCAGTCTCTAGTCAAAATACCCGGGCCGATTTTATGTTTCTTTAAGCAAGTTCTTCATGACTGAGCCAAGTGTCCTCTTTTTTGGAAATCAAAATATGGTCACCCTAGCTTATACGTGCTGTTTTGTCTAGCTATTTCAAGTTCACAACGCTTTTAAAAGGAAACTTTCTGTTTCCAAAGACTAATTTCACTTTAGATCAACAGTATACACTCTCGCAGTGGTACTCAGTTAATAATCAAGTCAGTCTGATGATCGATTTCAAAATAATAGTCCTTTGAAATGACCTATACATGCTATATTTTTCCCATCTTCACATACTCCGTCTTTGTACAACCCAGTTCAAGTTTAAGTGAACAAACCATAAGCTGGAAATATGAAATAGCATTAGTTGTTCTGTAGGAAATAAATGTCCTAATGGTCCCAAACCATAAAGGGAGATTCAGAGAGTCCATTTGGTGTGAAACATCTTTATAAAACTTGATCTTTAAATCCATTCAGTGTTTTTGTAAAATTCATGTGGTGCTACAGTACTGTTACAAATTAATATATTGCCAAAACCACACTTTTTTTTGATTTTAAGCTCACAATATACTATAGTAAGGGTTAAAGCTAAAAAAAAATGTGATGTTTGGAGAGTCAAAGGCTTAACATATACAAACATGATTAGAAAAGCCACATCAGTATCTACAATAACTTAAAAGAAAATATTATAATGAACCTTTTGGGTCACACCAGCCAGGCCGTTTACAGGTTTTGTCTGTGTTCCATTGCTGCTCCCTTGTGGGCGACACAGAGTGTAACTCTGCAGGCCACTTTGTTGGAGGTTTGTGCCTTTTTTAATTCCAGTGCAGCTGTAGGTTGAAAGGTCAGAGTACATCATACACCCTTGTTGTCTTCATCAGTTAACAGGGAAATCTCAACATGGAAATCTTGCAATGGCTGGCATGAATCTAAGTGGTGCAACCTTTGACCTTAACCTCTGTCTGGGTTGTCTGTAGTATCTGGAATAGTCACTGCCACATTTTCTACTTCCAGCAGGAGCTGGTTCTCTGGAGATTTCTAATCAGTTTCCTTGGGTTTATTTCTCACAGAAACACTTTGGCTACTGCACCTGAATCTTGTTTGCTAGAAGGGAAAACATCCCAGCAATCACCAAACAATACTTTTTAATCACCACATGGTAGCAGTTCAGATCACATAAAAAAGGGAAGCAAATTTAAACGCATTCAGGACAAGAGCCTATTGAAATAAGACAGGAAGTAACACACACTGAAACCCAGACTAAGACACGTAAACTTGACACTGGGACATTGGAATGAATAGACATGGAGACAAAAAGACACAGAGATCAGACAAACAGCATCAGGAGATGCTGAAGACTGAACACAAACAAGACGTAGTCAGACGGGACATGAAAAAGAAAACAGCCATGAAAACAAGCAAGAACCAAAAACTAGAAACATAATTAACTAAAACAGTCTCTCAACAACTAAACATAATCATCTCATAATTCCAAAGAATGAAAAAGTCCAAACAAAACACTGGGGTCAAAGACCCAGGACCATGACACTTCCTATGTGTCAATTTAGCATAATGAGGGGAAAAAAAAATGTGGGGCAGATATGGTTTGTCACTAGGGCCATACAAGACCTCACCTGTTATGTACACCCCTGCTGTTTTCCACACATTTCTCCTCTGGGTAACCTTGCTATGGGTAGTCTGTAAGTCAGTGTTTGGAGAGCATGTGGTTTTGATGTCCATGCTGTGGTCTGGTTTCACATTCTGATTAGCTGCTGTGTTGGCTGATGCATCCAGTGTATAGTTGTCTGTAGAAACAGAGTCTTCTGCGTTAGTGTGAGCTTCACATTTACAGAAAAGTCTTTGGGAGTAACAAGGCCTCCAACAATGGAGCTACAAGTTTATGATGTGCAGTGGATTTTTCTGAATCAGTTAAAAACTATTGTTTCCATAATGTGACAAAATAATTTATCACCGCATATGCATATCTGGAATCAGATAAAGTGATTATTTGGACCTTAGCAATTTCACATGCTCGTGTCAATGCTACCAGTGCAGCTGCTTGAGCTGAATAGAGACGACAGTGATGAGCATGATGCTAAGATGTCTTGTTCTATGCTCAGTGCATATTCTACTTGATTTTGACTGGTGTCGGGATTGCATGATATTAAATCATCCATAAAAACCACCAGATCAGAATTAGCCAGAGGTTTGTCCTATAGGTAAGGTCTGGGTCAATATATTTCAGAAATAGCTGTTATGCAAACATGTTGCTCACCACTTGTTTCTGTGGGGAGAAGTGAGTCCAGGTTTGTGTGTGTGTGTGTGTGTGTGTGTGTGTGTGTGTGTGTGTGTGTGTGTGTGTGTGTGTGTGTGTGTGTGTGTGTGTGTGTGTGTGTCTTATTTTCACCTTTTACCTTTTGTTCCTCTTGTCAACCTCCAATCTGAGTCAGTCAAACTCAATTTTGTGCTTTTCTGGGCAATCTCTAACCCAATGTTCTTTGTCTCCACATTAAAAACAACCTTCATTATTTCTCCATCCATGTTATCTTCTCCCTCCACCTTTGATGCTGTCTGCCTCTCCTACATTCTTTAGTATTTCACCTCTTTCTTAAATCTCGCCTCTGGCATATGCCCTCCATACATTAATAATTAAAGGCTAAAACTGAAACTAATAAAAATTAAACTAAAAGTAAGCATTTTCAAACCCCAACAACTTAACTGAAATGAGCAAGCCTGGTCTGGAAAATATCTGAAAATAATCTGACTTAAAAACAAAAAGAATAAGAATAAAAAATAATTAGAAAGTATACACTCTTATAATATTGGACTTTATTACAAGGAAGAGAATATAAAAAAAGCGCTATATAAATGCAATCCATCATTATTATTATTATTATTATTATTATTATTATTATGGGAGCAATATGATCTTTGTGGCTCATATTGGTGCCTTTAGTTCAGCCAAAGGCTTTTTAGTGAATAGGACATCCCGGTAGCAAAGACGTCTGCTCTCAGTAGCCCCGCCTAAAAGTCTAATATTCCTATAGTAGTTTTCCAGGATCACTCTGATACAGGATATCCCTATTGTGCTCCTGGAGATTTGTGTAGTGTGAATGTTGAAGAACATGTCCTGGTCACAAGGTTCCTACCATTCAGAATAAATATCTGGTTAGACACCCTGTTTCTGATGTATTTAATATAGTAACTTAATTTTGTTTGAATTCAGAAACAGACTGTAACCTTGGCTTTATGCCTGTAGTTTAACTAACTGATTTGTGTTATCTTGACTCTTAGATAACCACATATACTATAGCAATGCAAAACTAAATCTGAAGTGTTTTTGAAGAGTGCTACTTCAGTGGTTCAGGCTTTACAGGGTTAATTCAGCTCCAGTGTAATTTAAAAAATGACTTTCGAGAGAACGACACTCGGATAGCTTGGTTGGAATGATGTTGCAGTGGTTAGCACTATTGCCTAATAGTAAGAAAGTTTTTGAATAGCTCCTTCCCTTACCCATCTCAAATAACAACTTCAAGTTGGTTGAGAATTTTAAAACCATGGAACCATAATTAATTAATTGGAATTAAACTGGAATAGACACACCAAAAGGAACCAGTTAGGTTGGTTTGGGCATCTGACAAGGATGTTTCCTGGGTGACGTGTTCCACACCAGATCCTGGGTCTGTCCTGGAGAAATTCCCTTGTGTGGGAATAAAAGAAAATATATCATTGCTAAACATGGCTTGCATTACTGGCATTTTATTAAAAACTTTTATTAAAGGTGTAGTTGTAGTTATTTTATATACACATTGCAAACTGTGCCCATGAAGAGTTGATGCTCAGTCCAATTAAGGTCATAAGCTTCATCGGGCGTGACGGTCCCGATGATATATTGTGTAAGTGACTTTGAGCGGTAGAAGGTTAATGCATACATGCTTACAAACACAAATAATTATAGAAGACAGTCTAGGCCAAAGGCCAGGAATACATTTTGCTTGTAACTGCATTTGTGCCTGCATAGCAACAGTTGATGCAAAGGTGTTAAAAATAAGCAGAAACTGGACAAGTCAACAGGAAACATCTGGAGGGTGAGACGGTTGAAACAAACAGCCATGTATGGTAAAATGTTGCAGATAACAGAAAATTGTCTAATTGTCATTAACTGTAACTTATGCATGTTATACTCTTTGCTGACGCGAGAAGGGGCGGAACCCTGACATATTAAAACAATTTTGAAGTAAATGGCTTGTATTTGTATAGCGCTTTACTAGTCCCTAAGGACCCCAAAGCGCTTTACACATTCAGTCATCCACCCATTCACACACAGGTGATGGCAAGCTACAATGTAGCCACAGCCGCCCTGGGGCGCACTGACAGAGGCGAGGCTGCCGGACACTGGCGCCACCGGGCCCTCTGACCACCACCAGTAGGCCACGGGTGAAGTGTCTTGCCCAAGGACACAACGACCGAGACTGTCGGAGCCGGGGCTCGAACCGGCAACCTTCCAATTACAAGACGAACTGCCAACTCTTGAGCCACAATCGCCCCAAGTGTGCTTTTTAGCGGAGATCTATGCTGATGTGTTACAGTATACATCTTCCCACGCGTGTGTTCAATAAAATCATCGTTTGACTGAACTCTTCTGGGCTAGTGTTGGTTTGTTCTTATCCTCAATATCCACGAATCAGGTGAAACTTGCTAGTTTATACTGCTTTATATTACCCCCAAAAGATTATTGGCTAGCTCTGTAAATTTGGCTTTTGGGTCAGGTAAAATATCCATATTTGGATAGGTTACAGTTAGTTGTGCACAAATCGGTTTATTGTATATCTTCTATCTTAAGGGACCTCATAGTTAGAAGACTGACATACTGTTTCATACTTTCATAATTAATTTACTCAGCTGTGTGTGTACCAGAAATTCACTCCCTGTGAGGTTTCATTATTGTCCCATGTGTGTTAAAATACAATGTGTAAGCCGGAATATATTTTAAATATATGACACCAAGTTAAATTTGGTGTCATGATAGGCTGTGTGGCAGGCAGGCAGGAAAAAGGACCCAAAATGCAGGACTCTCGGAGACGGGGCTTAAACTCAAAGCACAACTTTTATTGCTGGAAAAACACTTCTTAAATTGAACTCACCAACAAACAAAACCAAAACTCTGAACATAGGTACTATGAACTGAATAGGACCAAAGAAACCACACAGCATGTAGAGCAGGGGTCTCGAACTCCAGGCCTCAAGGGCCGGTATCCTGCAGGCTTTAGATGTGTCCTTGATCCAACACAGCTGATTTAAATGGCCAAATTACCTCCTCAACATGTCTTGAAGTTCTCCAGAAGCCTGGTAATGAACTAATCATTTGATTCAGGTGTGTTGACCCAGGGTGAGATCTAAAATCTGCAGGACACCGGCCCTCGAGGCCTGGAGTTCGAGACCCCTGATGTAGAGGGTACGACTCAACAGAGAGCACAGGGCTTATATACACAGGGGAGTAATCAGGGAATGGGAAACAGGAGGGAGACACAGCTGGGAGAAACACTGACATAGGACTGGGACTATCAAAATAAAACAGGAAACAAGAAACAAATCACAAAGACGCAAACTTAACGCTGAACTAAACCTAGAATAATAATCAAAATAGCACAACTTAAAGAACCAGAGCATAAATCCTAATATAGAAAAAACACCCAGATATAAGAAACAGAAAATGCTGGGTCAAAATGACCCAGAACCGTGACATTTGGGCTGTTTATTCTTTTCTACTGTGTGCACCAGGGTATGGTTGCAAGAGTGAAATACTTTGTAGAGTTATATTAGAATGTGACAAGATGAATAGAATACTATATACATTTTATATAGCCACACACACACAGCACCCCCAATTTCAAGGCCCTTCCCACAGCTCTGCTCAACAGTGTTATTTTTATTTCTTTCCTACAGGTACTGCACATACCTGAAATTCACTCCAGTGGAATTCAAGCTGTTCACAGGCCTGAGATCCAGAGCTTCTTAAGAGGTAGAGAGCACTGAGGGTAAGTAAGTAAGGAGCCAACAATAAGACAATCAGACTTGGCTTCCCCTCTTTGTTCAGATATGAGGCAGCACGATGCCAGACAGTCTCCAAACAGAAGAAAAATATGCAGCAGGGGGAAGAAAAAAAAAGAAGGTAAAACCGCTTCCAAATCAGTTCCACATGTAGCTAAGAACTGCTGGCCTGAGTAATAAGTCAGTGAGCACTGCATCAGTCTCACTTCCTTGAGCCCAAATGACACAAATTCATATAGGATGATGACACTGAACATTACATAATGACCTTTGAACACATTGCACTGGCTTGTCAATGACAGAAAAATGAATGGATTTTTAAAAAAAAAAAAATCGTACACATTTCTCACTGCCAAAGTAAGTGTTTTTGATTTTATTACTATCTATGTGTGTGTAATGTAATATATATATATATATATATATATATATATATATGCAAGAATACCAGAGGCGCAAAACACCAGCTACTGGTAGACAGAACAATCAGCCGAGACTGCAAGACCGGACTGACCAACCTGTGCACAGCTTGGATTGATTACAAGAAGGCCTATGACTCAATGCCCCACAGCTGGATACTGGAATGCTTAGAATTGTACAAGATCAACAGGACCCTAAAAGCCTTCATCAGGAACTCAATGGGGATGTGGCGTACAACACTAGAGGCCAACTCCAAGCCCATAGCACAAGTCACCATCAAGTGCGGGATCTACCAAGGAGATGCTCTGTCCCCACTGCTGTTCTGCATAGGCCTGAACCCCCTCAGTGAGATCATTAACAAGACTGGCTACGGATACCGACTACGAAACGGAGCGGTTGTCAGCCACCTCCTGTACATGGATGACATCAAGCTGTATGCCAAGAGTGAACGAGACATCGATTCACTGATCCACACTACCAGGCTATACAGCAATGACATTGGAATGTCGTTCGGACTGGAGAAGTGTAGTCGGATGGTAACAAAAAGAGGGAAGGTAGTCAGAACTGAGGGGATCGAACTACCAGAAGGCAACATTGCAGACATAGAGGAGAGTTACAAGTACCTGGGGATCCCGCAGGCGAATGGGAACCATGAAGAGGCCGCTAGGAAAGCTGCAACCACCAAGTACCTGCAGAGGGTCAGGCAAGTCCTGAGGAGTCAGCTGAACGGTAAGAACAAGATCCGGGCCATCAACACCTACGCCCTGCACGTGTTCAGGTACCCTGCTGGGGTAATAGGCTGGCCAAAGGAGGAGATAGAAGCCACTGACATAAAGACAAGAAAGCTCCTGACCATGCATGGAGGGTTTCACCCCAAGTCCAGCACCCTGAGGCTGTACGCTAAGCGGAAGGAAGGGGGCCGGGGACTGGTGAGTGTCAGCACCACAGTCCAGGATGAGACAAGAAACATCCACGAATACATCACGAAGATGGCCCCAACTGACAGCGTGCTCAGTGAATACCTCAGGCAGCAGAAACCCAAGAAAGAGGAGGAAGGCGAGCAACCATCATGGAAGGACAGGCCCCTGCACGGTATGTACCACCAGCAGATAGAGGAGGTGGCTGATATCCAGAAATCCTACCAGTGGCTGGACAAAGCTGGACTGAAAGACAGCACGGAGGCACTAATCATGGCAGCACAGGAACAAGCACTGAGCACAAGATCCATAGAGGCTGGGGTCTATCACACCAGGCAAGACCCCAGGTGCAGGCTGTGTAAAGATGCCCCTGAGACAATCCAGCACATAACAGCAGGGTGCAAGATGCTAGCAGGCAAGGCATACATGGAACACCATAACCAAGTGGCCGGCATAGTATACAGAAACATCTGTGCCGAGTATGGCCTCGAAGTTCCCAAGGGTGGTGGAGAATGACCCGGCTAAGATCCTGTGGGACTTCCAGATACAGACGGACAAAATGGTGGTGGCTAACCAACCGGACATAGTGGTGGTGGACAAACAGAAGAAGACAGCCGTAGTGATTGATGTAGCGGTTCCGAATGACAGCAACATCAGAAAGAAGGAACACGAGAAGCTGGAGAAATACCAAGGGCTCAGAGAAGAGCTCGAGAGGATGTGGAGGGTGAAGGTAACGGTGGTCCCCGTGGTAATCGGAGCACTAGGTGCGGTGACTCCCAAGCTAGCCGAGTGGCTCCAGCAGATCCCGGGAACAACATCGGAGATCTCTGTCCAGAAGAGCGCAGTCCTGGGAACAGCTAAGATACTGCGCAGGACCCTCAAGCTCCCAGGCCTCTGGTAGAGGACCCGAGCTTGAAGGATAAACCGCCCGCAGGGGAGGGACGGACGGACGGACAGACAGACAGACAGACGTGTGTGTACACACATCTATCTATCTATCTATCATCTATAAAAATAACTGTATATACTGGACACATATACTATAATTATAATCATATATACTCACATATATACTATGTAATCATATATACTTGTATACACAATATATACCTACACTGGAGTGTTTTATATATTGGAATCACTGTGTTAAGCATTTAACCTACATATTCAAATCACAAGACCCATATATTTAGGTCAAATATTATCTACAATATATTAATAAAGTACCACTTGTTGTATGAACGACTGTTGATCCATACTATTTGAAATGTAGTAATTAGGATCAATAAGTAACCTTTGATCGTGTTATGGCCTGTGGTGACAAGTCGAAACATAGGGTCAATTAAACTTGGGAGTCTCTCTGACCATCTTCACTGCCCAAAGTTTTGAAAAACCCTTCTATAAAAAAAAAATTTGTAGCCCACCTTTGGCAGCAAACCCGACAAAATTGTCAGGATAATTAATTGTTTTTTCTGCGCAGCTGGGCTTTTACCTGTTTTGTTGCAGACTTTTGGACTCACTTTGGCCATAAAACTGTCAGAGGGACCCAGATAAAAATGATGAATGACGAGGTCCGGGAATAGTGCCAGAAAGTTATGTAACAAGTGTCGGAACAAAAAAAGGAACAAAATACATGTAGAATTGACAACTAACTGGGGAAAAGTATTGACAAAGATAGTACATCGATAATTGGGGTAATATCAACATAAGAGATAGTATAAGAGCAGAATACACTAAAATGAGACACAGACCTTCAAAGTAAAACAGGAAGTACACAGAGACAGCCTGGAGGGAGAAAGAGAACATGGAGGAGCATATGATGGGATGAGGAAACACAGAACACAAGGAGCGGGAACACGGCACCAGAACTAACATCACAATATAAACACAGACACACAGAGGGAGACACAGAGGGCAACTACACGAGGGGAACCTATTAAATACACAGGGAATTGTCAAAGGAGCTTGCAAAGAAAAGCGTCTGGACTTCTTTAAGTTGCTTGAAGATGTTTCACCTCTCATCCAAGAAGCTTCTTCAGTTCTAAGGTCAAATGGCCGAGAGTCCCAGATTTAAACCTAGTGGGAGTATCCCCCCCAAAGAGGGACAAAAGGACCCCCTGATGATCCTCTAATCGCCTGAGCCAAGGTGTGAAAATGGGTGTGGGTCCCAATCAGCCAGGGTTTCGGGTGAGCTCATTGTGAAACCTGGCCCCACCTTATCATGCGAATTCCTGAGGTCAGATGGCCCAGGATGTGAGTAGGCATTAAGGCGTCTGGGGAGGGAACTCAAAACTGGATTATAGATGGCAGACAGTTGGTGTCATAAACCACCACCTCTGTTCAAAGATGGACGCTCACAGTGGACATAGATGGCTTCTTTCACTCCTCTTTCAAACCATCTGTCCTCTCTGTCCAAAATGTGAACATTGGCATCCTCGAAAGAGTGTCCTTTATCCTTAAGATGCAGATGGACTGCTGAGTCTTGTCCTGTGGAGGTGGCTCTTCTATGTTGTGCCATACGCTTGTGAAGTGGCTGTTTGGTCTCTCCAATGTAGAGGTCTGGGCATTCCTCGCTACACTGTACAGCATACACCACATTGTTAAGTTTGTGTTTTGGAGTTTTGTCTTTCGGGTGAACCAGTTTCTGTCTGAGTGTGTTGCTGGGTCTGAAATGCACCGGGATGTCATGCTTGGAGAAAACTCTCCTGAGTTTTTCTGATACACCGGCTACATAGGGGATGACAATGTTGTTGCGTCTGTCTTTCTTATCCTCCCTCGCTGGTGTCTGATCTTCTTTTCTGTGCCTCTTTGCTGACTTTAGGTGGTGGTGGTTTACGACACCAACTGTCTGCCATCTATAATCCAGTTTTGAGTTCCCTCCCCAGATGCCTTAACGCCCACTCACATCCTGGGCCATCTGACCTCAGGAATTCTCATGATAAGGTGGGGCCAGGTTTCACAATGAGCTCACCCGAAACCCTGGCTGATTGGGACCCACACCCATTTTCACACCTTGGCTCAGGCGATTAGAGGATCATCAGGGGGTCCTTTTGTCCCTCTTTGGGGGGGATACTCCCACTAGGTTTAAATCTGGGACTCCCCACCATTTGACCTTAGAACTGAAGAAGCTTCTTGGATGAGATGTGAAACGTCTTCAAGCAACTTAAAGAAGTCCAGACGCTTTTCTTTGCAAGCTCCTTTGACTACGATGACCTGGATGACTGAGAACCTTCACAGACATACACAGGGAACTAAACAGATAATGCAGGAAACCTAAACTAGAACACTGGACACTGCTGAATAAACTAAGATTAACAAAGAGAACCTTAAACATCAATCATAATACAAAATCACAAAGACACAAGGACCCAGGATCCTGACAGCTGGGATGAGAACACAGTTTTTGCTCCAGAGTTTTCAAAAATTGGTTTGTGGCAGAGTCTTGGAGGGGGTCTCAAACTCCTGGCCCGCACCACCCCTATTTAGGGCTCGTATACTGGTGTAAAAAACATAATGCAATTTGGCCCTTGAAATTACTTTATTTGTTAGAGAGGATTTGTTTGTTGTTGAGTGCAATGCAAAAATAAGCTATTTAAAAAGGAAAAAAAAAATACTTGCACTAACTGTTAAAAACCTTTATACAAATGTATCCTTCTGTTGAGAATTTTTTTTATTTAATATGAAGGCAATATGAGCAGAAGGCACAAATATGCTGAGAGATGGCTGTGTTAGTTAAGTGAGAGAGAGTTGTATGTAAAGAAAACTATTTGCACTAGCAGTCAAAAACTAACGAGTACACTTATGTCTGCATTTTTATTTTGTTAACTACAAAAAAAAATTATAGCAGAAGTGCTGTTACGTGTCTAGCCATGAGGAAAGTACTGATTTGTTTATTTGTTAGTTCACTGAAAAGCTTCAGTTAGTTAAGAGTGCAAACTAAGCAAAAGTTGCCCAAATGTGCTTAGTACCTTAAAAAAACAAAACAAAAAAAACCCCCCCAAACAAATAACACACCACCAGCCCCCTTGGTTGCATTGTTTTATGTGTTCCAGTTCTGCAAAATTTGCTTTCAGTAACAGAAGACCACTCTGCCAGATCTCCACCCCCAGCCCTTACTCAGCATTACTTCAGTGGTGTTGTATGTGAACCTACTGAAGAAATTGCTGGAGAGGCCTAAGAGAGCAGAGAGAGCTGGTATTTTCCATTCTGCATTTATACCCACAACCCATTTATACGCACACAAGTCGACTCCCAACGCCTCTTTTCTTCCTTCCTCGGGCCACATACTGTCTCACCTTACACAAGATGGGATGCTGCTCCTGTAGTCCTTTCCAGTGCCCTGGATCCAGTCAGCATTCACGGCCCCCACAAGTGCTCCTTCACCTATATTCCAAGAGAATACCAGATTTTGAGGTTGCATCTGTAATAGCATCCTAGACAGAACATCAGCATTAACATTTTCCTGGCCGGGCAGGTGCTTGATATCAAAGTGATAATTTGTGAGTTGTGCTACCCTTCGTTGCTCTACTGTGCGAACTTTCACAGTCGATAGATGGACCAGCAGGCTATTGTCAGTATAGACTGTTAACAGAGACCCCCCAAAATAGTCTATAAATTTCTCTGGGTAATTCTGTACAGAGACATTCTTATCAGGGTCAGGAGCTCCACCATCATTGCTCACAAGGTAGCCCAGGAACTTGACCTGTTTCTGGAAAAGTACACATTTATCTGGTTTTAATTTAAACCCATAATTCTTTAATTTTGCAAACACTGCCTCGAGATGCTCCAAATGGCTGTTAAAATCAGGTGCTATTTCATCATCCAATTATACCAAGGCAGACTCTGTGATTTGACTTCCAAGGCAACTTTGCGTCAACCTTTAGAATGTTGCCGGGGCATTAAATAGGCCAAAAGACATTCCTTATAATTCATACAAGCCAAAGGGAGAACAAAAATCTGTTTTTCTCTGTCAGCTTCTGAAACTTCCACGTATCCACTAGCTAGATCAAAGATAGAATAGTATTTTGATTTAGTCAGCACTGTCAAGATCTCTTCGATTCTAGCAAGTGGGTGGGAATCTTTATCTGTCACTGCTTTTAACTTGCAGTAATCCACACAAAATCTCAGTTCCTAAGTTCATACCAGGACAATGGGTGCTGACCAAGCCCTTGGACTCTCCCTAACCACCCCTGACTGAATAATATTATTCAGCAGCTCTCGCACTTCCTGATACATATTAGGGGGAATTGGTCTGTAGCATTCTCTAATAGAAGGTGGGATAGAGTGGGTGATTACATCTGTGTAGCCATAATCCTCTTTGTGGGCAGCAAACACAATGCCCCATTTCCTCAGCAGGCTTCTTAGCTTGTCTTGCTCCTCTGTAGATAGGTCTGAATTCCCTTGTGTCATAACTTCAATATCAGGTGCATTACAAGCCCAGTTAGTAGTTGGTGGACACCAACTTCAGCAATACCTGGCCTGTTTTGCTCAAAAGTAATTTCAAAAGGTTCCTGAATGTCAACGTTTTCAGTAGAGAATATAGCAAGGGCCTCATAACCTCGTAGAATAAAAAAAAAAAGAAAAAAGGTTGAGATTCCTTACTTTGATGGGGACTCTGTCTCTACAGACAATTCCTAGAGATCGAGCAACAGCAACTGTACTAAGCCCCTCAAGTGGTTCCACCAAAATACATTGCTCTTTCCTTAGTGTTTGTGGGGCCCTGACCCAAATCACCTGCTCACTCTGTCCAGGGATTACCACTGGGTGGCGATAAGCTGGTCGAAGAGTCCTATTGCAGGCAGCAGCCTGAATTCTCTGACAGTCCTGAAAAGCTGCTGCCCATACTTGTTGAGTGTTTACATTTGATCCAACAGCATCTGTATCTGAGGCTTTGAGAAAAGCATATCCCAGCATGGAACAATGACATTCATTCCTAAAATAGGCAGTGCATTTGGATTATTATTGTCATCCTTTGAAATCACAATTCCCATATCCTTCAGAGTAATATCTCCCATCTGTACTTCGGCTAAAACATAGCCCACATAAGGAATTGCTAATCCATTTGCTGTTTTCCACTTTAACCAGTTGAGATCTCTTTCATTTCCTGGTTCATGATCTCCAAACAACCTCTTAAAACAGGCTTCAGGCATTATTGTTACATTAAAACCAGTATCTAACAAAAATATCACTTCCTTACCATCAACAAATACCTCTAAAAATGCCCCTAAAAATTGAGAGTGGTTTATCTGGACTGGACCATTGTCATCCTTTCCAGTCACCTGGTCCATAGTGACTGGAATTAATCATTTAAAGCCATCTTGGATGGAGCTCCCCAACACTCCCTTGCCATGTGTCCACTGATTCCACACTTACTACAGTTGCCCTTGTTGATCTCACTCATGCCCTGGATGTTCCACTGGCAATGAAATTTGCTTTGTCTCTTGGAGTGGCTCTGAAACTTCAGCACATCTCCTGAAACCAACAGGGACTAAAGTCCTGCCTTTCTCTCTCCCTTCCGGGAGCTTGGCATATCTGTGGAATTGGTGCTGGTCGAGCAAATTCCCTCAGCTCCTCCTGAAGAGTATTTTTGAGATCTTATGCACCTGTTCGAATGAGAGATTAGGATCATGCCTTAACAGATGCCGTAGATCTCATTGTATCTCACTCTCTCTGAGGCCCTAGACAAACTGATCATGTGCAGGTCTGCACGCCGAGGGTCTTGTGGCTCTTTTATCTGCAAGTGATGACCTAGCTCTCTTAAACATAAAGTAAACTTTTTAATAGGCTCTTTTGGTCTTTGTCTGCAATCGTAAAACATGGCACGCAGGGAACCCACAGCTGTTTTATACCCATACAGTTCTTTAAGTTAAAGAAAGATCTTATCTGGTGTATCCTGTTCCACTTGCTCCAAAATAAGAATTTGCACAGTGGTTCTCCTCCTAACGCACTCAGCACAAAATTACACTGCTGTTCTATAGACCATTTTTGAGCACAGAGCATTGCACTAATCTGGCTTTTCCAGTCTTCATAATTAGTGTACAAAAAATTTTGGTACTCATGGTGCACCAATAAAAATGGTCAGACAGTATTAACAGTTTCAGATAATTCATCTGGTATATTGATCAGTCTAAGGCAGGTGGTTTCATATACTGGCCCCAATTCTGTCAACGTCGCCAAATGTTAAAAAGTGGACAACAAAATGGCGTCTGTACAAGAAAGGAATAAGTTCTAATAGTGACCAGTACAAAACCACGATCACACCGAAAATAGGGTACAAAAGGTTTATTTTTCCATTGAACCGGACTAGTGGCTAGTGGTATTTGGGCCTGCAATCCAAGGCACAAAGCCACCATGGTCAAAATTCCAAAAAGTTGATTCTGTTCATTTGGACGTAGCGTTTTTAATGGGAGAAACATTTCGTCACTCATCCAAGTGACTTCTTCAGTGTCAGCTGACTGCAGGTTTCCCCAACCTTATAAACAGTACCTTTCCACAATGACTGAAACTAGCCTAGTGAATGAACAATGGGCTATGGAATCAGTTTCTTGATCATTAATATGCAAATTGTCATGTCCATTGATCAACAACCACTAATCAAAGACCATTGATCAAAGACCAGTGATCACTGATCAGTGACCATTGATCAAAGGCCATGAGTACCATTCACAGAGAGTTGGGGAATGGCTGCAATTACAGCATTGTAAGCAAAGATGTACCATTAGGCCCCCCTCCTGGATTTAGAGATGGTCTTTTCCTTTTCACGTAAATGCCCTCCTTGACTCCCCGCTCAAACCAGAGTTCCTCCCTGTCCATATTGTGTACATCCTCATCATTGAATGAGTGGCCACTTGAACAATTTCCTCTTGTTCGCTACCTCCTAATTACAGAGTAGGCTTTTCCTCCTTGAACTCCCTGAGGTTCCCTTGTCCCTAAGGCAGGGGGACTGCCTTAGGGACTCCAGGGCCACAAGCATTAGCTGCACACGCTCCACTCAGGTGTCACAGTGGATGATAACATCATCCAAATAGGTGGCGGCATATGCTGCATGCGGGCACAGGACCCAATCCATGAGGCGTTGGAAGGTGGCTGGGGCTCCGAATGAGCTGAACAGAAGTGTGAACTGGTGCAAACCGTACGGAGTGGAAAAGGCTGTTTTTTTCCTTAGACTCTACAAACGGTAGCCCTTGGTCAAATCCAGCATTATGGAAAAACAAGCAGTGCCTAACCGGTCCAGGAGCTTGTCGAGCCGGGGCATGGGGTACACTTCAAACTTTTACACCTCATTCAACTTGTGGTAGTCAACACAGAACCGTATAGACCCATCTTTCTTCACTGCAAGATCTATGGGGATACACCATGCATAGTGCGACTCTTCTATTACTCCCATTTTTATCATCTTAGCTGATTCCTTCTGAACAATTTCTCTTTTATGCTCAGGTAACCTGTGAACTCTTTCCATGCTTTTAGGAGGTTGAGGTGATATTACCTGTGTGTGGCTCCTCCTCTGTCCAACCACTTCATAATCAATATCTCCCAACATCAACATCATGTACATTTGATTTGGGGGTAAAAACTTGGTTAATTTTTCTTTTTCAAATCTCAATTTTTGGTTGAGAAAAAGTAATTGAAAGTTAATGTTGATGAGAACTAGTTTACAAAAGTCTAAAAGCTGTGTGTTTTTTGTGTGTTAAAAACCAAATTACCATCACAAGCTATCCTCTTGAAAAAGTTTGTGCATTTTCCTATAATGTGATATACAAATGAGCTATATATTTTTTTATACTGCCTTAATAAATGATAAATTAACAAGTAACCATTGTCAGATTTAAACATTTCCTGAATAATCAAGAACATAAGGTAGGATTTAACACTAGATTTAAAAATATAGTTACTGATAAAATGTTATTATTATTTTCTTTGAGAAACCATCAACACTTCCGTTGATACAGATGCCATATGGCTTCAGTTTATCATATGATTCCAGGTGCCAGCTGAGGATCGGCCCTTTTGAAAAATAGTTCCTTCATCTGAAACGTCTTGCTTGCCTCAACCAAGGGGATCCGCACATCCTGTTTGCTAATGCTTAGTCCATGTTTCCTGTTTTTCGCATACATTCGTCGGTACCAGTGGAGCTGTCCAGAATACTTTAGCTGGTTGTTAATGAATTCAACCAAGAATGACAGGGCAGAGTGCGTCTTGCAACAAGTGTCACCCTTGTACTAAGAATTCTCTTCAGATGTCTCTCATTTATATAAAAAAAAAACATGTCTTCTGCCAAGCACCAATTTAATGTCTTTATAGTTTAGGTCAAGTTAAAAATAAACATTTATGAATCGCTCCTGCGGGTATGTAGGAATGCATTTGGAGCATTGTCTATCAGAGTTGACTTGTTCTATAAAAAGGTTTGTGTGATCTGTTCTGATCAAATGCTCACAGCATTCCAAAATGACAGAAATTTATGCACGTTTTTAACCACATAGCTTTCCAGCTGCCTATTTGGCTAGTGCTGTGTGGCAGGCAGGAGGGAGGACTCATATGCAGGACTCAGAAACAGAGGGTTGAACTTAGGGCGTAGCTTTATTGCCGGACGAACTCTTGTTAGAAATTAAGACTTACAAACCAAAACCTCAAACCCAGAGCTAGAACCTAAACTGGAACTGGAACCTAGAAACTCAGAAACTCAAACTAGGAGATGCGGAGGACATGAAGGGAGAAGACACAGCACAAGGAGAATGCAGGTTAAGTTAACGACGCGACAGCAGGCAGAGACTGACAAAGGACTAAAATACGCAGCGGAGTTATCAGGGAACAGGAGACAGGAAGGAAACACAGCTGGGACTAATTAGGCAGGATACACTGACATAAAACAGGAAACACACCGACTAAACTTACAGACAGACTCAAATACACGGCTTTACACAGAGTCATGACGGACTTGGAACCAGAGGGAACAAAGAGACAAAACCTAAGGACTAGAAATCACAGAGCCATGAACCAAAAGTCTAGTAATGATAAACCGTGACGAAAATCAAAGCTTAATAATAATGCAAAACTCAAAACACTATAGTGTCAGGACCGTGACACTATTAAAGCTAAGCACCCACCACACAGCTCTCCTGTCAGGTCCTGGTGGCCTACTCATATAGGAAAGGCATGATTAGAAGGCATATGTGACAACCAGCCTCCCCTGACACCACACACTCAACCTACTGCTCCACCCCTTCTCTGCAGCTGAGCAACAAGTCACACCCCGCCACATGTCCCCATTGCCTAACTTAGGATGGGGAGCCATCCGGCCTTTTAAGTGCCACCTTGAACTTAAAAGGCTGGAGAGCCAGATGCCACCAGGTGATCTGGGTGTTGGCATGTTTCATGTGATGGAGCCACTGCAGTGGGGTGTGATCTGAACTGAGGGTGAAAGGTTGTCCGAGGAATAATAATGAAGAGAGTCAACCACGCATCAGATTGCCAAGCACTCCTTTTCAACTGTATTACACCTGGCCTCATGCTCCGACAGTTTCTGGCTGATGTAGACAACAAGGTGGTTGACCGCCCTTACCTGCTGGGACAAAACCTGTTCCCAAACCTCTGTTCAGTCTGCACAATAGGGAGGGAAACGTTAGCAGAGTAGGGCTTCCCCACATAGAGTCTTGTTCATCTGCACGAATGCCACCTGCCACTGCTCCGCCCATTGGACCAGATCTAGAGCTAAATCTCCCAAGGAAGTGAATAACTGGAGCTAACAGTTATTCACTCCCGCCCACTCGGGAGCAGGGACCTCCCTGACAGGAGACTGGCTCAAGTGATCATGATAATGAGAATGCTTCGAATCAGCTTCAGCTTTGCAATGATTTCCCTGACCACTGCTCTGAAGCAATTGATCTGACCAGCACAGTTCTTGATGAATTTTCCCAAATAGAGTCCCAGTACACCTGTCCTGAAGCTTTTGAATTTGTTCCAGTCATAGATGAAGCAGATACAGTTGTATGAAATCCTGAAGAGGACCTGAAGAGAGCAGATGGTGATGATGCGGTTGTGATAACACTGAATTATGTCAACAAACACAGGTAAGATCATGGACAATTGTGGGTAAGGTGTATTGGCGACTGTCAAACCTTTGAGTCGCTGAGCAGCTGAATAGGGGAATAATGTTGACACACCTGCTGTTCAAACGTAACTCAAACTTTCAATTTAAGACTCCTTTATTTGTTATCAAAAACCTTTCAAATCCATCCAAAAACAACAGTGATCAAACCACTCCAGGCTTGAACGGTCTGCAAAAGTCGACTTCCCCCATCACTCACTCATTCAGAAACATTCGCTCGGGAAGTGAACAGGTGATATAACAATCACTACTACTACTACCACCAACACCACGTGACCCAAAGCTATGCCTATCCACCACAAGGTGGTTTAGATATTTATGTTAGTGTTATCGACTAGTAAAAATGGACAAAACATGGAAATTTATTTATACCCAAATTCAATAACTTCCATAGTTTTAGATTCTCTAAATTAAAAAAAAAAGTCAATCATGCATTCCTGCTTTGAAAAAATGTAACCATTTACAGTATTTTCCTTTCTGTTATTCTTTAGGACCTCAAATGAAATAACCTACTTTACTGTGAAACACTTGCTGTATTTACAATTATAAGAATTCATCTCTTGTTAGTTTAGAGCTTAACCTCTTAAGCACCAGCACCCCCAGATACAGAGGCAAAAGGGAGGAGATCGCATTTAGGGTTAGGCGTGTGTGCTTAAGAGGTTAATTTTGTTGCATCAATAATTAACATTTCATTGCTTAAGCCCCTTTTGTTGTAGTCTTCCAGTTCCCTGACTCACCTGCTTCTTCTTTGCCCTCTGTGTGTAGTCTCTAACCACACCTTGTTTTGTAAAAGCATGTCTTCCTCCAGCACCTGTCTAGCTGCACCTGGGCTTAATACCACACCTGGCAGGAATTTGCTCCAATTTAAGCTGGAGGAAGACAGGCATTCAATGCTGGATTGTTGACTAAGACAGTGAGTAATGTTGGTTCGCCCCATAGCTGATTGGTTGTCTTTTTTGCTTTTCCAGCAACGCACTTTTCCCTCCTGTTAGAACAGGATTACTGGACTCTGGTGAGAGTGGACTTAAAAAGAATACATAAATTTAAGAACTTTGCATACATGCCTTCCTAAAAAAAAAAAAAAAAAAAAAAAAAGTAGCAGCCTAAATTATAGCACTTAGACACCGTTTTAATTTCATTTAGTCCCCTGGTACTCTCCATTCCTGTCTCTTCTCCCTCTCCTGTCTCTTTCTTCTTCCAAGTCTCTCCGTTCCCTCAAACTAACCCCCTATCAAGTTTGAGGAAACAGCAGTTAATTTTCACTTGCAGCTGAGAGGTCAAACTGCCCCTCTTTTAATCTATCACTCTGCTTTCTCTCCTCTCTCCAGCTTTCTCTGTTCTTTCCTCCCTTCCCTTTCTCTTTCACTCAATCAGTGATGCATCCAAACACGTATGAAAACATAATTTATTAACTCACTTGAAGTCCCATGCAACAAAACTGAACAAGGTTCTTATTCCAAAATCCACCATCAAAGTACCTGTTGTCTCTGATGTCTGTAAACAAGAACAACCAAAACTCTAGACACTGGCAGCAAAGAAAATGCCGCCAATATTTGACTCTTTGACTGGTGTGTCAATGGTGTTGTTTGGGCCCATAGTTACAAGGAAATGTTGAAAACCTCTAACACGCCCATTTTCAGTTCCAAGACCACCCCTCACAATACCCCTAGGACAGCCTAGGTATGGCATAGAAGCTGCACCGCTTCTATACCACACCCCACAATAACTTTTGGATTACTATTTGCTGTGTAGGCATTATTCTAGATTATTTTTCTTGGGGAAACACTTTCATTGATACAGATGTCACATGGCTTCACTGTATCATATGAATCTAGGTGCCAGCTGGATTCAGTTCCTTCGCCTGAAATGTTTTGCTTGCCTCAAAGCCACCGTTTGGGGATCCAGCTTCTTCAACACCAAGCTCACATCCTCTTTTCTCATGCTTTACCTATGGTTCCTGTTTTTTCATGTACATTCTGCAGTATTCTGGAGCTGTCCAGAGTTCGTTGTTAATGAATTCAACCAAGACTGACAGGTCAGAGTACGACTTGCGACAAGTGTTTTCCCTTGCACTAAGAATTCTCTTCAGATGTCTCTCATTTATATAAAACAGGGGTGGGCAACTCCAGGCCTCGAGGGCCGGTGTCCTGCAGGTTTTAGATGTGTCCTTGATCCAACACAGCTGATTCAAATGGCTAAATTACCTCCTCAACGTGTCTTGTAATTCTCCAGAGGCCTGGTAATGAACTAATCATCTGATTCAGGTGTATTGACCCAGGGTGATATCTAAAACCTGCAGGACACCGGCCCTCGAGGCCTGGAGTTGCCCACCCCTGATATAAAACAACATATCTACTGCCAAGCACCAATTTAATTGCTTTATAGTTTAGGCCAAGCTTAAAATAAAAATGTATGAATCGCTCCTACGGGTATGTGTCCTGGTCAAGATCATCGTTCACAGTACTGACTAAAACAACTTTTGTGGCATCTCACAAAAGTTTGTTTTTCTCCAATGTGCCATACATATGTGTTTCAGTTCTGAAAAAAATTGTTTTCAGTAACAGGAGACCTTTCTTTCATATCTCCATCCCAGCCCTTACTCAGCATCATTTATATCCCCTACCAAAACGAATCTAAGTATAATAAACACAATAAACTCTAACACAGAATCTTATGGAATCAGAATTTACTCCATAAAAGGTTTGCATAATCTGTTCTGATCAAATGTTCTTGTTTTTATTTTCTATTTTTTTGTATATTGCAGTATAAAAATATAAGCTGATGCACATTAACCAATCTTACTCTGTGCAGCTGTTAAAGTTCTTTCTTAGTGCACAGTATACTCTAAATAGACAAAGTACAAACAGAGATTGTACATATAAAAAGTGTAGCTTAATCACAGTTACATGAAATTTGCTCTTACTCTTTTCACACTGTAGACATTCTTTTTGCACAAGACAAAAAAATCACTTCCTCCTCAGAAGTGAGACATTTGCATTACAGTCTTTGCAGAAGTTACTAAATGAAAGAGAAAACACCTATTACTCTCACAGTTTGACTTTGGATTTCCACGACAATACCAAATGACTGTTTACAAGAGGTGAAAATGACTTACAAATGAATTGAACTGTGTGAGTTTAGAGGTTCAAGAACATCAAAACTCTAGAAATTTAGTCCCCTTCAAAAGTGCTTTGTTAGCACTTTTGGTATATGTTGTAAATTTTTAAATACATTAAATTTTTTAAGCTTTACATTCAGTCACACTTGTTGTATATATTACATTTGCTTATCTGGAGCAAGCTAAGAACCCAGCTGTAGAACAGAGATCAAAACAGGATCATAGCCACGGTTTTATTGGTTAGAGCTGTTGTAAGGTAGCATCAAAACGTCTTTACTAACTGGGGAGCTGAGAGGGTAGTTATAGCCAGGTTGCCTTTAACTGCAAGAGACGAAATGGGGATCCAGGGCAACAGGTGACTCGGAATGCACTTTAATTTCCGAGTTCTGTTTGAAAGTGGAGTCAGTCCGGTACGGATCGGGTAGTGACAGTCAGTAGCTCTGGTGAGGTGGCTTGCATTAACGTAAAGTGCTTATGATTGCTGGAGCTGGCTTGAAGCCTTTTGGAGCCGTTGTAAGGGTGACACCTAGTGGCGATTATTTGCAGACAACAAGTCGTCGCCATCATTTACCATTACCCTGTAGCTGTCTCACTGGCGTCTCCGAAAAACCAGTGTCACTTGTGACAAGCAAATCTTGATCATCTGAAACAATCTAGCGATAAAAAGTCTTTATTATTTCTCAGGACGCGGACGAGCGCTTCCTCATACGTCACCGACAGGCGACCAATGGCAGCGTTCATTTTCAGAGCTTACCCACCGCGAGGTAGAAGAATGTAATTCTACACAGAAGCTTTTCTTTGCTGGTAATCATCTTATTTGGCGACACAGTGCAGGGAGGACTTCACTGAGAAACAGTATTTCGGATGAATGAGACCTGCATGTAGCCGTGTGCTCGACAGGTGTAGCGTCCTTGTGCTGTTTTTCACGAAATACTTTAGCTGCTGCTTGGGGTGACAAGCACACCGTGCTCACAAATGACTGAGCCCCAGCAAAGGTAAATAACATACAGGAGGGAGGGAGTCTCTTAAAGGCTTTTATTTATTTCTCATTTATTTACTCAGTGGACATACACGAAACTTTTGGTATTCATTTATTTCATTTGGAAAGCGATCTGGGTTCCCTTTGGCCTCGTTTTGCTGCCAAACCAGTTTCTGTCGTGTTTATTCATTTGTTGTCTCAACGGACGAATCCCTGATTATTGTAACCAGATTGTCATGTCATTTTATTTATCGTCTGGATAAAGTAGAAGAGCAGCATACAGGAGAGAAGCTGCTTTGCCATAAACATTTCTCGTCACGTTAATCGTTAACATCTGTCTCGGATTTGGGGTCTTTAACCTCATCAGACGCAATGAAAAACACTGCCAGCGGCCCGCTGACAGTTTGTTATGAAGTGCGTGTCAAAAGCACTTCTCTACAGTCTTTTTTGCTCCAGCGACAAACTGAATTTAAGTGTTGCTGATATTAGTTTTAATCATCCCGTCTTTAAACTAAACAAAAGGAGGAGGTCTTGACGTGACGTTACCATAATAAATCAAACGGCTTCTCTAGGCACGAGCAGCGAAGTTAATCACTATGTCATCATTTGTGCGCATTATACATTAAACGCATGTCTACTGCAGTGTCAGCGCACTATGACGTCATAAACATTGACATAGTTTTTTTAATGACAGTTTTTAAAGTCTAAAATCATGAGGCAAAGTATTATAATTTTAAAATTATTGCAATTAAAATAGAAAACAATGATAGCAAAATTAATTGTACAACTACATGCAGTCAGTCTGCTATCAAGCACCTTACGCATGTAACGCAAAAGAAGTTTAATGACTGATATTTGTTGGCCTTTGTGGTTTGGCTGTGCATCAAATTGACTGAGTGTGGTGCTGTTTCATGTAGACATGCAATAACTTGGACCTCGCAGCTGTGGAGACATTATCGCCATGAAAGGCTTCAGCTCCAGATTGGGCTTTTCGCTGGGCTTCATTTTAGGGGCCTGCAGTACGTACTTCTTCCTTCACCAGGTGTGGTTTGAGAGAAGTTACCCTGTTCTGTCAGGAGCTCAGGAAAAAGTCACTGCTGTAAGGGAGAGGCCGACCAGCTGGAGGAAGGAGGGAGCTGCTCTTAACAATCTGCACCTTCCTCACCGTACAGGTGCGTTACACTCATTCAGCTCTATGAATACATTTTTTTTTCTAATTTAATAATAGCTTTCACATATTTACAGTGCAGGAAACATTCTAAACTCATGACTGAACTTTGCCTTAAAGTTTAGAGATTGGTTTACAGACACAACGGACTTGAAATAGCACCAAGTCTACTTTAGACTGTATAATGATGATAATACCTATTCTGTTTTGGACTGTGATGCACATATGGAATTGCTTTCATGCTACTTCCAATTGGCATGGCCAAAATAATGACAGCTGAAAGAATGTGGAAGGGAACTAACTGCATATGTATCCAAATGTGTTAAGTAGAGTGTGGTGTGGCTTGTAGAATGACAAATGCAACAGGTCAACTGCATACCAGTTAACACTGCTCTATACTGTCGTGTGTCCCTCCAGATGAAGACAGCCAGGTGGCAGATATGTTGTATCAGAAAGTACGCGTTCTCTGTTGGGTGATGACGGGGCCGTATAACCTGCAGAGCAGGGCCCAACATGTCAGGGCTACCTGGAGTCGACACTGCAACACCGTCGTGTTCATGAGCTCTGTGGATGACCCTGACTTCCCCACTGTGGGCCTGGGGACAAAGGAGGGCCGTGACCAGCTCTACTGGAAGACCATTCGAGCGTTCCATTATGTCTACGAACACCACGGGAATGAAGCAGACTGGTTCTTAAAAGCGGATGATGACACCTATGTGGTAGTGGACAACCTGCGCTGGATTCTGTCCAACCACTCCTCCGAAGAACCAGTCTATTTTGGCAAGCGCTTCAAACCTTATACCAAACAAGGCTACATGAGTGGGGGAGCAGGTTATGTACTCAGTAAAGAAGCCCTCAAAAGATTTGTGGAAGGCTTTCGAACCAAGGTTTGCACACACACGACCCCTGTGGAAGACCTAGCTCTCGGTCAGTGTTTGGAGAAGATGGGTGTTCTGGCAGGAGATTCCAGAGACACTTTGCAACGAGAAACCTTTCACCCATTTGTGCCAGAGCACCATCTTACTGGCAGGTTCTCCAAGAGCTTCTGGTACTGGAGCTATTGCTACTACCCAATTGTTGAGGCAAGTCCCCTCACATTAGTTTTATTTTTGAGCGAGTAATAGTGAAATGGGCTTACACATTGTGGTGGTAAAAAACAAAGAAATCTTTTCATACAAGGGTCATTTCTAAAATCCAGTTCACAGATAGCGCTTAGATAAAGCAGACAAACAGTGAGTGGATTAACCTTGTTAGAAAGGGGCAAGTTAGGTTAGGACGTCATGCTGATGACAGACTGAACCTCAAATTAGAAATCCTTTAATGTCATTAGCTTATGTCTTCCATTCAAGTGACAGAGGTCTTTCATTTAAAAAAGTGTACACACTTTTTTCTTAGTGAAAGTTACACTTACTGTCACATAGGCAATACTGTTTACAGTCTTTAACTGAAAGTAGTTCAAAGACTGTATATTGAGTGCTAACACTAAAAAGGTCCTAATTTAGAAAAATAATCAAATTTTGAATTTAATGTCAGGCACATACAACTTTCAAAAAAAGTTGGATCGAGAACATGTTTACTGCTGTGTGGTATCATGTTTTCATTTAACAAAACTGTTTGAGAACTAAGGAGGCCAGCTTCTTTGGCTTTGAAAGTGATAGGTTTTACCATTTTGTTTGATATAGAAAACTTTTCAACAGTTCAAGCCCTTCTTTGAATTTTAGTGTCATACCATGCCAAACTTTTTCAATCGATGGCGTATCTGGACTTGTAAGCTAGCCAGTTTAACATTTTAAATATGGAGACATGCAATCAGAATATTGGAAAATTTGGTTTGGCAATATTCTGACTGAAACCAGGAAGGCTTTTTCTTTAAAAACCAAAAAAAAGGCCTTCCTTTGGATGGCAACATAATTTGCTCCAAAATGTGTGGACTCATTGGCCACACATACTGTAGCAGCCAGTTAGCCAATCACATGGCAGAAACTCAGTGAATGTAGGTATGTAGACCTGATCATGATGACCTAGAGACTTTCAAACTGACTATCAGAATGGGGAAGACAGTTTCAGATGGGCTGGCCTAAGTATTTCAGAAACTGTTGCCCTACTGGAATTTTCCTACATAAACATCTGTACAATTCACATAGAAAGGAGAAAATATCTAGTGGGAGGCAGTTCACTGGGTGAAAATGCCTCGTTGATGCGGAAGTCAACGTAGAATAGCCAGATAGTAACTCAAATAGCACTTGTTATAACCAAGATATGCAGAAGAACATCTCTCGACGCACAACATCTTGAGCCTTGAAGCAGATGTACTAGAGCAGTAGAAAACCACACTGGTTGCCACTACTGTCAGCTAAGAACAGAAAACTGAGTCTCGCACAGGCTCATTAAGACAATCGGATGGTCCGGTCAGAAATTGCCATAACAACATGAAGGTATGGTCCCATCCTGCCTGTATCGCAGGAATATTCTCTTGGCACACTTGGCACAGCACCAACTGAGCATTGTTTAAATGCCAGAGCCTACGTTACTATTATTTTTGACCATTTGCATCCCTTTATCACCACAGTGTATATATCTTCTGATGGCTGCTTCCAGCAGGATAGCACACTGTCTGTCAAATCAACAGAACACTGTGGTGAAACAGGAGATTCAAATCATGGATGTGGAGCCCATGAATCTGCAGCAAATGCATGATGCTGTCAGGTTCATATTGAGAAAAATCTGAGGAATGTTTCCAGCACCTCGTTGAACATATGCCAGTATTAAGGCAGATCTGAATGCCACTAGCAAGGTAAATCTAATGAAGTGGCTAATGGATGTATATTGTTGAGCATTAATGCTACCTTCACAGTAATCCAAGTTATCAAGGGTTGAGGAAACTACTTTGAAAGCACAGTTTTACAAATTACAGGTGACGCCATGCTTAAAAAGGTTAAATAAAGAAAAGCTATGCTTGACACAAATCTAATATGATAAATTAAAGAGTAAAGTGGTTAAAACTACTTGGCTCAAAGAGTGTTGCAAAACGTGACCACTTGTTCATAGGTGATACTTAAATAAACGGGGCGATCGTGGCTCAAGAGTTAAGAGTTCGCCTTGTAATCGGAAGGTTGCTGGTTCGAGCCCTGGCTTGGACAGTCTCGGTCGTTGTGTCCTTGTACAAGACACTTCACCCGTTGCCTACTGGTGGTGGTCAGAGGGACCGGTGGCGCCAGTGTCCGGCAGCCTCGCCTCTGTCAGTGCGCCCCAGGGTGGCTGTGGCTACAACGTAGCTTGCCATCACCAGTGTGTGAATGTGTGTGTGAATGGGTGGATGACTGGATATGTAAAGCGCTTTGGGGTCCTGTAAGGCGCTATATAAATACAGGCCATTTACCAAATAAACTGATAAATAAGTAAATAAATTATCCAGCTATTCAGTGGAAAGTTTGCTTTGATTTCCAGACCAAATGTATGAGTGAAACGTAAGCCTTTCCAAACCTACAGTTCATCTAGGGTTATCACCCCAAGCAGGATTAGTCAGTTAACCAAGTAAATGATTTAATCACACCGAACAGGTTCTCTGAACATGTGAAGGAATAATCAATAATTCTGACCAATTTATATCTCTTATTTATTTATTTAGAATCAAATTTAAAAACTGTTGCCTGATGTTTTGTATATTTTACTTTGAATTAGAAATATAGGCATTGATTTAAATGAATCATCAGAAGAGTACTGACTAAAATAAATGAATGAGTATCTAACACATTCAAGTTGTGTGCCTGACCCTTGCAAACAATAATTGAATTTGAAAAAAGAAAGTGTTCATTTTAAAGTAGATGATTGCAGCACAGACAATGTCCTGTCAACAGAGGGGAAAATTGGTCAATTTGTTGCTGATGATGCAACTAATCTATTGTACTTTGCAATTAAAATGAGGCAGGTTCATTACTGATGCTGTCAACTGCTGTCTGCCTGAGTATGGAGCTGCTTTATTCCTGCTTTTTTTTTTTTTTTTTTTTTTTTTTTTTTTTAAAGGGTAATAAGAACATGAATGTACTTTTAATATTTTTAAGCCACAATTATTTTTTTTCCTCAGACAATGAAAAGGAAAAACTGTGACAACATGTGACCGTTTATGAAAAGTATATTCCCTTGTTCTAGTATTTTATTCATTTTATTCATATTTATAAAATAAATATCTGAATAGTGTAGTTCTTTTTTTTTTTTTTATTAAATCATATATATGCCGCCCTGTTTTTGAATACTGTGCTCACTACTGTTGTATGGTTAGTGACAGCTTGAAATAGTGCAAATATCTTCCTGAGTCATTTTGCTGAGATGCAGGCTTTGAAGCCAGTATAACAGTTTGGAGGAAGCAAACTAATGTAAAGTAATATTTTTGTATTGTTTTATATAGTCTGTATTTATATTGTGTATTTATTACTAACTGTGCTCCAATTTTAACTTTTCTTATCTTAAAAGAAAAAAAGCTAGCTGTGAAGGTGTGAAAAAGCTAAAAAGCTGATTTGAAGGATGGGTTGGGTGTATACTTCGTGGCTCAACCTATCCCAGAATTCATAGCGTGGCCCTGCTTAGTTTCCAACAATGGCGGCAGCTAGTTAGTTTTAATATTGCTCTTATTATTCTTTCTGGGTCACAAAATAAACGTATTTTCAGGCGCGAATGTAGTTGTTTAAACTTCAAATACCTGCTCAGTTTATCAAGACACCACATATTTTCAAAAGCGCACCGACGTTTTCGGAGACGTCTGTTACCGACCTGCTCGATAGCTAGCCGGGGTTCAAGGCTCACTAGAGCCGGTGAGAACACCGGACTCCAGGCAAATCGTTTTCAAACCCACCGCCGTCTTTCACTACTCAGGTTAAACATGATGTAAGTCACTTAGATAACTTAAAAATGTTATTGTTTGTCTTTTTTCAGTATTTTATTTGTTCCTGAGTAAATCGGTTTGGCTGAGATTAAAGTTATAGTTTTTACACAGCTGAATAAACGTCAAGCAGTCAACTGATTATCAGAAGAGTGAGATGCTCGAGAATATACTCCGGTGTCCTGTTATATTTTAGATAGCAAGGAGCAGACGGCTGAGTTTATTAAACTCCACCGAAACAATCTGCAAATTTCATTTAAATTTAATAAACTATCATCTTGTCTTTATTTTTAGTTAGCACATATCTTAAACACTTAAAGCTGTAAGCTAATGATAGTTATATAAGAGCAGATGCATGCTGGTGCAATAAGCTGTACGTTTTACATCCAATGGATGCATGATCTGATTAGTCGACTAATCGCAAAAATAATCGGTGACTAGTCGACTATCAAAATAATCGTTTGCGGCAGCCCTACTGTGTAGCACTCTTTTCTTTGGACCATTTGCGGTTGTTTGTCTTAATTAAATCCAATATTTTGTTGAAAATTACATTTCAGTTCAGAGATCTAAAGCAGAGAGCGTTGTACACTTTGTACAAGGACGATTACTGATCATGTTCTCAGGTGTGGGCATTAAAGCAAAACTCAGTGGTTTACAATAGCAATGACTATCAATGTGATTATGGACGGTGACTGCTACTTATATAGTAAAAATATGAATACTTCAGTGTTAACATATTTTGAGTAAGTTGCTTTTTATTGTTCTGTGTGTGGTTTATGTTTTTAACCTGCGTGTTATTCTTCCTTAGGGTCCGCAGTGCTGCTCAGACCTGGCTGTATCGTTTCATTATATCGAAGCAGAGCTGATGTACGTAATGGAATACTACACCTACCACCTAAGAGCGTATGGTTATATTCCACGCTACCAGCCCTCTTTACGTCATGGTTTGAATGTCAGCCCACACTCGCAGACGGCTGTAACAGCGGGACTTAAAGCAGTTCAGGGGGTGAAGGACGGAAAGAATCGCACGACTGTTGCCTTTTCTCTCAGTGGAAACCAAACCAAAGAGGATACGGTGACAGAGGAAAAGGAGACAGAGAATTTAAGCTCCCATCTCACTGTGAACAGGACTGCAGTCGAATAAAACGTTGTATTGTATTAGCTGTGTTGTGTTTTAGATGGTACTGAATGTGTTTTAACTGCAGTGTGTCTGATCGCTATCAGAAACTACATCAGGAGCACCTGTGGCTGCTTTCCTTCTGTGATTAGTCAAGAAGAACTGTGGTGAAAAGTATGACTTTTTCAGAGAACCCTTTTACTGTGCACTAACAAGTCTTTTCTTCTGACAAAGCTTCCATTATATTCCACTGAGTATGACAACATGAGTGAGTTGTTAAAGATAAGAGATGTTTGAGTGGAGGCTACATATGCCTCAGCTGTGTTCAACCAATATGAACATCTGGTTTAGCCTTAATTATATTTGACATCATCAGTGTTTGAATATATTGTCACAGCCAATGTGCTTGGAGTTATGCAGGAAAAAGCAATAGATGTATGACATTTATTATTAATTTTGAGTAATTAAGTAATTTGGCATAAAATACTTCAAGTTAATAAATTAATTTTGTTTAAATTTCGTTTGTAACTCAAGCTAATTAACACACGCTTTAAAACCAGAGCCAGGATGTTTGAAATGATGTTTGTTTCAGAAATGCAAAATAAAGTGTTTTCTTTTCACCTTTCAGAGTATATTTGAAACCCCCTGTTGAACTGTTTGAGCACCTGATTTTATTTAACCCAACACTGTGATTGAACATTATTGTCTCAACATGAGACAACAGCTTGAAGAATCACTTAAACAACAAGGGAAAATGCACCAACATTTAAATGAATGAATTATGTATAAAAGTTACATTTATTTTGAACTTTAAGAAAAAGAATGACATGATAAAGAAATAGAATTTATTACTTCTAATTAAGCTTTGTCTCCAAATAAAACCGTACATTATGCTTGGTACATTGTCACTTTCATAAGCCGGGTACAGTGGGAATCATGTGTTTTTTCGTTTCCATCAGACATTTGGTTTGCTGTTGATGTTCTCGGTGATATTCTGTCATTGTAGCCAAATGAAAGTAACTCTCAGTGTCTACAGTCCCTGAAGTAACCTGCAGGAAAAAAACAAAACACATATATGGACATAAGTACCCTAAAAATCCACTGTGAGAACTACAAGTAGAGATTTACTTTAAGAAATGAAAAGCATGCAGATGGTGTGCATAAACCGGTTTTAATCGGTTTTATCCTTAATTATGCAGGATGATCATTAACTTATTTTTTCTGAACAGCTGACATTTGGTGATGTCTATTGAAGAATAAGGAAGAAGCACTCACCTCAGCCTGCACTTGTTGAGAAAAATGCCTCTCCTCTCTGGATACTCTCTCCTCCAGGGACCGTTATCTGTAACATATACATAGAAAACATGAATATGAAAGGCGACAAAGCTAAAAGGACATGGATATTAGACACTTGTCATACACTCACCAGTCTCTGCGTTTCTCCGTCCCATAAGTCCAATAAAAATGTCATCCATCTCCCCTTATATATAAAAAGCAAAATGTTTTATGACAGTTTTAAACAGTCGTTTTTACGCCATAAGTAAATTACAAAATCTTACTTTTTTGGGATGGTTGTTCAGCGTCAGCCTCTGATGAAGAAAATAAAACACAAAAAGAAGACCGGTGAGATTTTTAGAAACATTGCAGCAAATATTTTATTCTTTAGTTTATCGCTTCAGCATTACTGTCATCATATATATATATATATATATATATATATATATATATATATATATATATATATATATATATATATATATATTTAAACTGGGCATGTTCGCCCGTCGAAATCACTAACCTGCACTTCTTCTGCCCATCAGACCCACAAAGCTGTCATAATCCAAGTCATTATATCTCTTCAGGATGTTCCGCTTAAAGTTCTCTAATCCTATGGTCTGCTGCAATAATGAGAAGAAAAAAACATCAGATTATTCTAAAAGATGTTCTCAGACTCTGCATTACCCGCCCGGGAACCTACATCTGAAGTTGATCTGCGCGATCCGGGCTCGTCGCATCTGCACCGGCTGTAGCGAAATTCCATGACGAGGAAAAAAGTCACCAGTAGCAAACCTCTTCTCATCTTGTCGGTATCGCCTGTGCAAAAACAATTCGTTTTATAAGGTGTTTTCGTAATGGGAAAATTCATTGCATTTTCATTAAGAAACCCACTACGCACAAGGCACGATGCAATCGGTGCGTAAAAACGCACAATTTACTGTTCGCAAAGTTAGATTGAAGAGAAATTTTCAAAATCAGTAAATAACAGATTCATATTGATCAAAGACAGAAAAATATGAAGAGAGTAGTTTTACGCAGTGTTTCTTTCTGTTCCTTTACCAAAGAGTTAAAGTAAACCTTAAACTGTCTTCTTTCTAAAACAAGATAACAGTTTAAATGTTATTTTAAAGATCATTTTTAAGCAATAAGACATTTTTTTTTTTTAGCTTTTACCTGTTTTCTGTCGAGCAGATAATGCGGTTGGCAAGTCAGCTGAGTGCGCCCAAGTGCAAAGTAGAGTGGAATCGGCTAGATCCCGCTGTGAGAGCCAGTCAGGATAAATGAAGCGTCTAGGCTTTGGGGTAATAAATAATAGCTGGATACCTGCGTAACGCCAATCAGCAGCGTAGGTGGAGTACTCTTTTATCACGTTGCACTGAAGGCTACAGAGCCTACTCATTGATGGTCATGATGATGATGATGAGAGCGTCTGCCCCCCCTCCCCCCGCAACTCCTCACTGCACACAAAACACGCACACACCCTATTAAAAAGAAAAAAAAATAGAGAAAAGTTTAGGATTCGTGACGAGGATACATGTTTGTTTTCGTGGACTGAAGCACACCACTGAACATATTTGGAAAAAGATAAGGCTATATCTGCAGTTGGTTTGGGGAAGAAAGGATATAGAAGTCAATTAATCTTACCATTTTAATGGCTTTTAATTTTACATCAACATGGAATTTTTTTAGGAGACAGAATATAAAATATACCATATATAATTGATCTCTGCTGGTTTGAAAGCAAGACTTAAATATGTTTAATATCACTGGGTAGAAATATTATCAGCACAACCATTTTTAGAGCCTATACACGGTGAGCTGAGCTTGGATAGACACATCTTCATACCAGTCCTGACACAATGAGTAACATGTTATTCAGACATCATTTGAAATTGTTTTCATGCTTGCTAAATTCTCTGTTAAATGGTGTTCGACAGGTGGTGAGATGAAATGTCATCACCTGACAACCACTGAGGGACTTTTTATACATTTTTTGTGAGTGAAAAACTGCATGGGTAAAATGCTCAAAAACTGCACTGTGCTACTTTTTCAAATTAATTCAGCATAGCCTGGAAATTTAGTATATACTGTCAGTATTCACAGAAATCCTGAAACGTGTTTAAACATGTTTAAACATGTTTTCACCAGCCTCTGAAAATGGCTCAAATTTAGTGCAAGTACCAAACCTATAATTTTTCTTGCAATTACACAAGCAATTAGACTTGTGTTGGTGTTTGTTTACGCATTCAGAATGCAAACAAGCATAATTTTTCAGTAAAGCAAAGTTTGAGATTCAAACTGTAGTGCAGGCAAAGGGAAGTAATGCACATCAATTACTGTGGTCTGGAGATTTAGGACCAATGTGAGAGGGTGTGACACTGACAACAAAGCATTAAGCTGGAATCCAAATTGTGCCTTTCACATGTTAAGAAATGGCTTCCCATTTCCATATTTGTCTTGTTCCTGTCTGTAATTGTGCGGGGATGGGTTGGGGTGGGGATTGCAGCAGTGCAGGGGTCCGGGATGGGAGATCAGTCAGAAGTGGGGAAGTCATTAATTGCGTTTTTGCATTATTGATGAGTGTTTCTTTCTTATCTCCCCTGGTAATCAAAGCAACCCAGTAACACAGGGAAAGAGTGCCAGTGGCTGTTTTTCCACAGCATGCAATTGCAGGGAAAGCTTCTCATTTAATGATAAGGTGAGTAGATATATTGTATCGATTATGTTAGCCAACATTGACATCCTGCTACAGATGACATTACAGGCACATATCTTGCATAGTGCCGAACAATAATGTCTTGTATCTTTCTGCTTTACAACATTTGGAAGTCATCCAATCCTGCCATCCTACTCAGTACCAAACCTGTTGAACTGTCGTTATGTATACGCTTCCCTCAGAGCTGCAGACAGCTGGATAATCTCTAGTCCTGACAGGTCAGCTGGACCTTCACAGCTGGCTCAGTAACAGCAGGTAGACCATGGTGGCTATAGGTGAAGCAGTATATAAAAGAAAAACAAAAACACAGACCAACACCATGATGAGATCATTTTATGCGAATGAATTTGAAACAGTGTTTCCATGCATGCCAAATTTCTGTTTTTATTATAGTGACTAATCCTTTGGCCAACTAAATTCATTTCAATCTTTGTTTGCAGTAGTTAAGTGTTGTTAAAGTTTAAACCTCTCATGTAATCATGTTCTTCTATATCTCACAGATATTTATCTGAATATAAAGAGTGGGACATCCTTGTCCACCTAAAATATCCTCGGGTTTCAACCTGTTTGATAATTAAAAAATTTTTTTTTTAAAAATTGCCAATTGATCCTGCTTTTTCTGCAATGCTTATTGAATTAACAGGCTGAATAGATAGAGGTAACCTTGCTGTGGAACACATAGAAAAAGAGAATGAGAGAAGGAAAAATGTTTAAAACACGCACAGACAGAGAAAGGATAATAATTTCCATGTGTGTGTTACTATGTGTGGGTTTCTTTGGTTCAAATTTCCAACATGTTTGGCAGCTCAGTTTATTTGGAGGTCCACGTAAGGACATGAGGATAGAGATTCATACATCTGTGTAGCTGCGTACTTGGCAGAGGAGAGCAGCACATAGAGCATGGAGTACAGTCATAATCCTTTTGCTCGCCTTTCTCTTTAATGGAGCTGCCAATCATCTGTTTGTGGGAAGGAGGGAAGAGGTTCACAGTGACGCCACAGCCCTTATATGGGAGTGATGTTATGAAAAAATACGGGATCAGATGGGTACAGAGGAGCTTATTGTGTGAGGCTGAGAAGAAGGAGTGAGACTGTAAGTGTGAGAAATTGCAGGGTGTACATTTAGCTACAAATGACTGCGTGTACGCTGGGGCCGGACTTACAGATTAGAGTCTCTGTCCATTGAGTCCAAAGGGTATTCTACAAGTGTGAACGCCTTCACACACTCAGCGGCAGTTCCTGCTGATCACTGTTGCTTGTGGCGACGTATAGACGAAAATAAGCAGATCTAGTCTCTTCTCCACGGTAGATCATAAGACACACCTGTCAGTAATTGAGTTAATGGGCTTTAAATCCAGTGGGTGATTTTAACTCAGACTCCACTTTATACATCTCCTTGAGGCGTGCAAAATGATTTTGATGGACCCGTTTTTTTTGCACCCACTCTTTCCTGATCTCTGACTCGCGAGGTCCTGAAGTGTCACTTCCATCTAAATGTTAATTTGAAGGCTGCTTCTTTAAAACTGACATGGATGTTGATATGTCTTGAAATACTATTAGCATAAGACCATACCGGGTATGTGAGATTGTGAGCTGTGGTGTCTCGAAACCAAAATCCTTTTTGTTTTTCTCAGTGTTTTCCAAAAGTGTTTTTCTGCTGTCTACTTGTCAACAGGTTTTTTTTCTTTGTCCTCTTTAATCTTCTTTCAGTGACAGTGGTTGGCACTGGCCTTCGGGAGAAAATAAGATGCTCTGGTGCTGTTTAGCCTCTTGAATCACTCTTTTTTAGATTGGTGAACTTTTCCTTCTGACTCAAAACAGTATTTTGTATTGATCATGGAGTGAGAATACTTTCAAAGACACATTCACATCCTGTTCATCACAGACACAATCGCCGTCTCTCACGTCTCATGCCTACCACCTTTTTTTTAGTTAATAAAATGTGTGACATCAGACGCTCTAGTTTTAGAAATGTGTTTTAAATCAAACACACCGGGAACATAGAAAGTTTGTTATTGATGATGCAGTTTGTTTTTTGCCAAAGGGGGTTTACTTTTTAAACTTACAGTGTATTATCAAGCACAGTCTTATCAAACCTAGGATGATTTTTCATTTTCAGTGCCGTGATGAATGCCTCTCTTCCTCTGTTAGGGTTAGATGTTTTTGCTTTATGATTTATACCGCTGCCAACTTCCCAAACCTTTTAACTGCTCCTGTTACCGCTCACAAATTTTCTTTTCTTTCTTTTTTTCCCCCCTTTTTTTACATTTGGCTTTTGTGTTATTGGGTAAAGAAAGTGCAAAAGAGCAAGGCTATATTTACTGTAATAACAGCAAAGAGCTACAACAAGTAAGAAACCTAGCTGACTGAATATTCACTTAGACCTCAGCTACATGTGTATTCTTTGACACAAAAACAGAACTGTCTCTGAAGATCTGAGCACTCTACGCATACAACACCCACCCAGTGGTGACTGAAATCACCATTCATTCTGTTAACCTTAACTTTAAAACTGACTTTATACCTATTATATAAGCTTGAAACCAGGTTGAAGAAGCAATAACTTGAAGTAATGTCATGTGGTAAAGATCATCTTTTTTATTAAAATCTCTAAGCTGAACTGAACAATTTGATTGAAACACAATTTTTAATGTCCACCTCTGTTTTACCATTCTGTTTTTTCTGTTTTCATCTGTATCTCACTCCATGCAGTCTCTATTCAGTGTTCAGACTGGCTAGAAAATAGACGAGTTGCCAAAACAACCAATAAAGAGGTTAAGAGAACAGGCTCTTAAACCACTATTTTGGACTGGGAGGTGTGTCTTTTTGGGCATGTGGGTAGATGATGGTGATGTAAAATATAGTTCACAGGTCATTACCATGATGTCTCTGAGCACCCACAATGCAACAGAGCTTCCATCACACCTGCGTATAAAAGTGAGTGAGTGTGTTTTGATGTGGCCTCTCTCTGGAGCTTATTTTATTTTGTCCGTGGCCTGCTCATAAAATTGTGTCAAGAGCAATTACGGAAATACAAGATCAAGCGAGCAACATACTGACTGAGGCAGAAATTGGAAATCATGAAGCAGTTCATGCATTATTCACCCTCTGATTCAGAAATTTTGTTATTAAGTGTTTTATTGATGGTGGATGTTTGTTTATCTATTTGAGCAAAGTTTTATGTCCATATTTGGAGTAATGGCAGCATAAATGTTTAAAGACAGAGTGTATGAATGCACAATTAGCAAATAAACTGCCCTTTTTTTCACTTGGGATTTGACAGAGACCCATGAGACACTGGGAAATTTCCCAGGACAGTGTCGGAAATAATCTGGACTCATTGATCTCAGCTCTTTTCTGTAGCAATCACCACAGCAATCACCACAGCAATCACCACAGTCATTTCCTGAATTAGTCCTTTGTTCTTAATTTGCTTATGGGGTCAGCTGCTTCAAAATAAGATGCATGAAAAGCTTTGAGGTGTGTGATCCTCTGCAGACCGATGGCTGCTTTGACCATGCTTGCCAAAATTCAAAATCTGAAATTTACCTGAAATTCAAAAGTCAAGGAATGACAAGTCTAGACCAAACATGAATCCTGCATAGCAGTAACTTCAGACAATAAAATTACTTGCCTATGAAGAAACCTCTGGCAATTGTTTGTTTCATGTGGTCTCTTCACAGGAGACCAAGTCAATGAAACACATTATTCATGAAACACTCTCTTAATATGTTGCTCCTGTTTTATCTGCAAGAAACAGCTGTTATTGCTTTTATGGTGTGAGGGTCAGCTATTGATCAAACTGACACACCAGGATATCTGTGTTTCACTTGAAAGGAAACCTGTAGCAGCTATTGGCAATTTTTTGTGTTAGCTCATGTTGTGAACCCAAAGAGAATTCTCCTGGCTCTGTTGGATTGATATAAGGTGGTAGTAATTGCTATTGATTTTATAAAGTAATAATAACTAACAATAAAATATAGATTAGATACATTTACGATGCAGTTATGATGATTTAAGATACACTAATCAATATTTAATTTAATTTAATTTAATATTAACAATTGATCAACTAATGTGAATGTTGTAGTGACAAACTAGGTCAGGAATGACTCTGACTTTGATAATGTTATTTTGTACCATCTATGGTCATCTGCAGGTCAGATGACTGATTGATGAACTGCAAACTAAAAACATCGCTGTGATGCATTTCATTACATGAAAGCCGAGCTTCTTCAGCTTTGACTTCATTCTTCTGAGCCACCTCTGTATCATCACCTGGATATTTTCTGTCATTTTCATCAAAAATACAAAAAAAAATTGTGGCTCTTAAAAGAACTTCAACTGTCATGATCAAAATCCAGTGTTATCATTCTAGTCTACACTCTACCTCCACAGCGATCTGGATGGACTGTTGACCACAGTTTGCTGGCTAACCTGTCAAGGTTGACTAATGCCACAGTTGAGATGAACAAACTGTCGTTCTGGCTATTTAACATTCAGTCACTCACCAACTCCTCTATTTTGTGATTTGCTGAGTGCTGTGAGTTTTACTTGACAATAATTTTGGACAGCTAAATCGAGGTATTTCTCCTGGGATTGTTTACCTCTGGCTGGCCTGTACACTTGGTTGTAGTGGCAGTCTCATTCTACAACAAGAAGTGGAAAGTATCCTCTAAAACTATTCCTCATTATCCCTCATTTGAGGCTATTGTCTTACAAATCAGCGGGCCTACTCCCAGTATACACTTACTACAGTGTACTGAACGCCCAAGCTAAATGAAGTCTTTGTAAATAACTTTGCAAATTTAGTTTGTTCCATATCCTCTAATGCTATTTTATCCGGTGATTATAATATACATATGAACACCGTCACTAATCCTCTTATAAGTGCCTTCTCATTTGGTCTTTGTAGTTTTGTAACTACTAATTTATTGATTTTCCAACTCACTCTGAGGGCTATATTCTTGATCTTATCTGTTGGTGTGGTTCCGCAGAACTGTATAACATCTTATCTTCTCCTGATGAACAAGTGTTTTTTTTTTTTTTAAATACAATTATGCACTACACAGTTTTCTGAATACTTTTGTTGCTTTGAGAACTCAGACTTTCTCATTCACTCTGCTCCCTGTTTCATCCTGGAATCACACCAACTTAAAACTGCAATCAAAGAACATGGAATATTATGCGGCACTAATTAGGTCTGGTGAAAGGAATACTATCACTGTTTTCCTTGTTTTATTGTACAACACCCTTCAGCCACCAATTTTCCACCACAGTTTTACTGCAATGAGCAGTGTAATACTTTTCTGGCCTTTTTCAATACTAAGGTTAGTAATATTCATCAGCAGCTGTCTCTACGTAATTCCACATATAGTACACTGTATGATTCCCACTTTTCTTCCCCTTCTAGTGTCAAACTCATGAATTTTGAGTACTTGTCACATTGACCCATGTCCTACTTGTGGTGAAATCCCAACTTAATCAACATTATACGTTCTTCATTAATATTTGGCTTTATTCCTTTACCTCTTAAGAAACCTGGTGCAGACTGTTTAAACCTAAATAATTGTAATCAATTGCTAATTCACCTTTACTGTCAAAAACTATTGAAAAAAAAATCTGTTGCTATACAGATTTAGTTTCACATTTCTAACAATCATCTGTTTAAACAATTTCAGTCCAGTTTCTGCCACTCCACAATAAAACAGCAGCCTTGGTCAAAATCATAGATAGTAGCTGATTCTGGGTTCTTACCTATTCTTGTGCTTCTCGATCTGCTTGCTGCCTTTGATACAGTCTCTCATATTCTCTTATATATATATTTTTTAAAGAGATTAGAATATATCAATATTGTTGGCACTTCATGTGCCTGGTTTAAATTATATCTCTCAGATTGTAATCAGTATGTACAATTTAAAAATTTCAGATAACAAGTTTACCTAGTTGTCACTGGTGTTCTCCAGGGCTCTGTCTTAGGCACCTCTTCTATTTATTATTTATCTTTTGCCTTAAGGTCACACATAAAACAAAGTGACATCCATTTCCATTCTTACACTGATGACACCCAACTCTTTCTGTCCATTAAGCCTAATTTCACTCTCCTACTTTCTTTTCCCAGTGACTGCTTATGTGAGATTAAATTGTGGTGGTTTGCTAATTTTCTCAAATTAAACAAAACAGAAGTCCTAAATGGAAGCAAAACTGTTTTGGATAATTGTGATAAATTCTCTCTATGTATTGACAATTCTCTGGTTGCTCCGAGGTTAAGAGTTTAGATGTAGTTTTCAATAGCTCCTCAAATACTGAAAAACGATTTAGCAATAATATCCCTCGGTCTGCATATTTCGACTTACACAATATTAGTCAGTGAAGCCCTTCCTTTACAGCTAACAGTACTGCTATACTTGTACATGCTCTGGTTCCATCTCGTATTGATTATTGTAATACGATCCTCTCTGACTTATCAAACAAAATTTTCCATAGCCTTCAACTGGTTCATAATGGGGCTGTTCTTGCCATTATGAAAACCCCATCTGTAGAAGATATTACTCCTGTCCTCCAATAGCCTTATTGGCTAACTGTAAAATATCACATTAATTTTAAGTTTCGGCATCTTACTTTCAAGTATCCCTATAAAGCTCCATATTTCTTTGATATTCTGCACATTGCCACTCCTTCCCATACTCTGAGATCATCCTGCGCTGTTACTTTAATTATACCACCTGATCGACTGACCACCATGGATATTAGGGCTTTCATCTAAGTTGTCCTTCTTCTTTCCAACTCTTTCCCGCACCGCACTTGCAATACTGATTCCCTCTCTATTTTAATGCCAGTCTTAAAACACATCTCTTCAATCTTCAAGTATTAGCTTATGCTGTACTGGTACTGGAAAATAATTGTAATATAATTAGGTTGGCACTTTGTATAAAGATTAGAACCGAAACTGCCAGTTTAGAGCATACAGCACGTTTGACCTCTGTGTACATCGAAAGGGTGCCTTTTGCCTTTAGTCCACTCATTTCTAAATTTTGTTTATACTTTGAATAACTAAATTATTCACAGTATTATGTTGCTTTCCTCCTTCAAACATGTTCAGTGTCTAAAACATATGTACAATGTGTGTGTTCCAATGTTATTTTTAATATCTTGAAAAAAAAAGTGAATACAAGTGAATAGACTTTTAATGTCGTTGTAATGAAGAGTATCAAAACAGCTGCTGGGCAAGTGGAGTTCTAAATAAAGTCATACCACAGTTTACAAAAATGGCATGACTGTTACATGGTGACTAATATTTTGGCAGCAGGACTGAGTTATAAATGCCCAGTGTCTGCTCTGAATGTAATGGCTGATTAGCTATGTGAGCTTGCAAGTGTAATTTTTGAATGCTCACAGTACTGCATTTAAATGTTTCTGTTCAGTGATTGTGTTTGAGTAAATCTTGTTTTGTTGCTTTCCACAGACAGACAGAATGTACAAAAAAGCCCAACCAGCCCCACCCTCACAAAACACACTGAAACACTTGTGCAGGAACACACTCACACATAGAGATGACTGATGGCCCAGGGCTCTCCTCTGTAAATGACAAGTGCCATCCATAACGGGTAGGCAGGGGTTGGTAAAGTGATTATGTTCATAACACACAATGTCCTGGTAAACACAGCTGGCACCACGTCTGTCAGGCTATACATGAGAGCAAATCGCTCAGTCCATGTAGAATTACTGATTGTGTTTTAGGTTTGTCTTAAGAGAGGGTTGTCATTGACATGGCAGATGGACTACACCTTTATTCCACCTCACTTACTGGAGAAGCTGACTGTTTAAACGAGAGGATGTCAGAGACAGCCAAGTATGATAAAACCTGATAATATGCCAGGAGGAGGAGACTTCGAGTCTATCGTGAGCATGGAGTGCACATTAGAAACTCATTAGGCATCACTATCTGATACTCACATGCATTATAATTCATTAGAAATATGGCAGCACTATATAATGTGATTTTTATCTGTCAGTTTCATCTTCTGATTAGAATGATTGTAGTGTGGTTTGCTTATGATAATACACTGTCCATAAATACATGGTCAAAGGCAAGTGAACAAAGCAACACTTAAATGCTGGTTAGCAATTTTGCAACATATAAAAAAGGGAAATAAATATTATTGGTGTAATATAACACTTCACAAGTGAAACAGATCCATAAGCGATCTAAAAGAGCCAACATGATAAAGCAAATGACAAAAATGTTTTTCCAAATCTTTATTTCCTGAAATAAAAAGACATTAAAGAATCTGATAGCTGATTGTTTTCATTCAAATACTAAATGCTCAAACCACAAGCACAAAAAACCAAAACAACAGCTGATAAGGTTATATTTTAAATTGCATATTAATATTCATTGGGAAATTAGTCAAAGGACAGTAAACATGCATTTTAAATTGTAATTTGTAGATATATATTTATTTATTGGTTGTTGACTTATAAGAACCCAAATATAAAGTTTCTTTGCTGTTGTCACGTCAATATTCCATCTTTTTTTGTTCTTAAATCTTTTTTATTTATTTGTTTGATTTGACTGTTATGCAGCACTAGATAAAAGTTATGAAGTATACAAATAAATCCTAAATCCTGGTACACCCATTTTCAGTATGTGGGACAGTTAATGGAATATATCTATATATCTATATCTATCTATATATATATATATATATATATATATATAGATATCTTAATTGCCCCTTGGGGATAAATAGACTTGCCCCTGCGGGCGGTCTATCCTTCAAGCTCAGGTCCTCTACCAGAGGCCTGGGAACTTGAGGGTCCTGCACAGTTTCTTAGCTGTTCCTAGGACGGCGCTATTCTGGACAGAGATCTCCGATGTTGTTCCTGGGATCTGCTGGAGCCACTCACCTAGCTTGGCAGTCACCGCACCTAGTGCTCCGATTACCCCTGGGACCACTGTTACCTTCACCTGCTCTTCTCTGAGCCCTTGGTATTTGTCAAGTTTCTAGCAGCTGGGTAGCGTAGTGGAGAGGAGGGTCGCCAGATCAATTCCCGCCTGGGGTGTCTGTATCCAAACCTGAGGCTAGAACCCCCCCGCCATCCTTAGCAAGCCTACCACATACATGAGTGCGAGAGATAAATACGAAGTCATGACACAGATGTATATTTTAATGTGTTAAACATCATTTTCCATCAAATATCAAATTGCTGTTAAAAAGTATTTTCAATTAAAACATTGGCCAACCAGTCTGAAAAGTGGCCCAGTCATCCAGAATAACTTTAAACACCTGTGTGGGAATGATGCTGGAACAAAATGGAAAGAAGGACGACATCTGCCTTTAATGTGGAATTTGTGATTTATTTAACTGACATGTTGATTTAGTGAAGTCAACTTCAATTCTTCGATGTTAGGTTTTGGTTTTAGCTCACAGGCTGTATATAAAAGACTGATGTCATCAATTAGGTTGTGGATCCCCACCAACTTTCTGAAAATGGACAGGACGGGGAAGAGCCAGGTTCTGACTGAGAAACTCTGTGCACTCATGGTGTTGACTTTTGAATCATGAGACAGCCATGATTTATCCTTAATTTTATATAAATATGGATATAATTTAGAAAATCATTATGTTATCCTAAATTAAACTTGAAACTGAGCTTTTATTGATGTTATAAGTCAAGTTACTGGTTCAGAGCAACTTGTTTTCATTCAATTCAGTTTTACTAAAATAGTGCCAAATCACAACCACTGTTGTCTCAAGGCTGTTTCAGGTAATAGTGGAAAATTTTCTAGTACTCTGCAATTTAGGAAAAACATTTACAACCTGCAAATAAGAACTCTTAAATATTTTTGATGATTTTTGTGATTCTGGCTTCAAGGCTCTTGAGCAGCTACTTTGCGTATGGTAAGATGCTGCAAGATAAAAAGATAATATTAGCCACAAATATAACTGATTACTATCTGAGCACATGTATTTGTGTAATTATTGTAAACAGTGCTACCAGTGCTGATTTCAGTCTCTCTCCATGTTGTTCAGGCAAAGCTTCCCCACGAGTTTGAGCATAAGTTAAAGATTCACAAAGAAATCAAGACTGAGATTAAACTGGGGGAGCTGATTGGGGGGGTTTAGGTCATTTTTAATGTAATGTAATAATAAAGTATTTGTGGGTGCTGTTGGTGATAGTTTTCATTAAAGGCTATAATATACAAAAATTGTTACATGGCTCATTTGCCTTTTGAGAAGCATGGGAAGACTGCTGACACCTTAGAGCTAAGTGTAGCTCATCAGTAGCTGCCTGCCCAATTAGGGGTTGCTGCTTGTAGAGGCCACAAGTGCTCACCAGAGGTGCCATTTTAAATAGACAGTTGAAATAACAAAAGTAGGTTTGCACCAAATCTTACATCTGCCTGCAGTCATTGTAGCCTAACTGATCAATGGTCATTGCCAGAGGTGGGCATTTCCAGAAACTTCACTGTAGGAGTTGCCCCTTGCTGGCAGTTGTCAGATTGAAAGAATCCACATTTATGGCACTTTTCAGAGTCATGTCAGTCTGTAATATACAGTGGATTATATAGGATGTAGCAATTCATGTGAACAATCAGGAAACTAACTTCTAGATGTTTAGGCTTTATATCAAAAAGCTATACATTTTTCCTCTGACAGTTTTTAGCAGGATTTATTAATCATCCGGTTCTTTATTTAGATGCTACACTAGACACCTAGACACATTTATGATATTTGCCTTTAACAGCTAAGAAAAGGAAAACAGATGCATGACAGGACAGAAAGATAATTAGTGAGTGGCTGTCACAACAGGATACAGCTGAATGACAACATTATTTGTTTCCTCTCGTCAGTAACTCATCTTCTAATTAAAAGTGGCACCCTATCTTTCACATTGCATCCAGTGTCTGACCATCAAGCTTCAGTGTCACCATTTCTCTCATCCGCTGCTCTCCCCACCATAGTTTTCATCACCATCATTTCCTGAAATGCTTCAGGGTGTACGCTCATGCATTATGGAAGCTTTAAATAGAAAATTCTTGGAAAAACATCTGTGTCTCCCTGTGCCTTTTGGCTAATCACAACAGCAAGGAGGTGTACAGTACTGACAGTAGTATATTTGCTTCTAAATACTCGAGGGGCAGTATGTTAAAATGATACTATTACCTTGAAGAAGTAATCACAAATATTTTAAAAATGAATACTAGTAAAGTTACTTTTGGAGTTGCAGCTGCTTCTCTGTTATGTTTTCTACACAGTGCTGTAATGGATGCACCAAAGAAAAATAAGGTTCTGTTACAAATTCTGCTTTTTAAAATATTTATTTAAGTGTAGATGTCCATATACTGCTATATGGTGCATGAACTTCTGTCATTGCCGGAAGACTAAATATCGAGCCACAGATCTGGGAAAGGGTACAGAAAAACATCTGCAGCATTGAGGGTCCCAATGAGCACCTCCATTATCTCTAAATGGATGGTTTGGTACCACCAGGACTCTTTCTGGAGCTGGGCGACTGGGAAATTCTATGTGATTGAGGAAGAAGGGCCTTAGTCAAAGAGGTGACCAAGGACCTGATGGTCACTCTGAGAGCAGAGAACCGTCCAGAAGGATCTCTGCAGCAGTCAACCATTCAGGCCTTTATGGTAGAGTGGCTAGACAGACGTCACTCCTCAATAAAAGGCACATGACACCCCTGCTGTTTTGCAAAAGATGAAACTACAGATCATGAGAAACAAAATTCTCTAGTCTGATGAAACTTGATGGAAGATTGAACTCTTTGGCCTGAATGCCAAGCATCATGTCTGCAAGAAACCAGGGACCACACATCACCTGGCCCATACCATACCTTTGCCAACAGCGAAGCACGGTGGTGGAAACATCATGCTGTGGGGATTTTTTTCAGCACCTAGAACTGGAAGGCTATCCAGGGTTAAGGGAAACTGCTGAATGCAGCAATGAGATATGCTTGGAGACAAGAGGCAAAGGTTCATCTTCTAACAGCGCAATAACCCTAAGCACACAGCCAGGATAAGAAAGGAGTGGCTTTGGGCACACTCTGTGAATGTACTTGAGTGGGCCAGCCAGAGCCCAGACTTGAACCTGATTGAACAACTCTGGAGAGATCTTAAAATACCTGTGCATCAATGCTTCCCATCCAACCCGATGGACCTCGAGAGGTTCCGCAAAGAAAAATAGGTGTTTCTAGCTTGTAACTTAATACTTAAAAAGACTTGAGGCTGTAATTGCTGCCAAAGATTTTTCAACAAAGTATTGAGCAAAGGCTGTGAACAAACTTTTTCACTTTGCCATTTTGGGGTATTGTGTGTAGAATTTACAGGTGAAAATTTATTTTGCTAACAAGCTGTAACATGACATAATCTGAAACAAGTGAAGTGCTGTGAATACTTTCCAGATGCACCGTAGAGGGCAAAAAGAGGTGAGTGAAGAAGAAATGCTCAGTGCATTGTGGGAAAATAAATAGGCAGAGGCCTCAAATTCTCAAGCATGTAAAAGATATTTAATATATTTTATTTAAATGCACTGTGCATTTTTTTTTCTATCACATTTGTCGCAAGGACAAAAATCAGTGCAGGCAGTGGATTTTATTCATGGGTTTCAAATCACTTCTTCGTAACAGTTAATTCAATTCACTCCTTCCGTGACCCATGCTGTGATAGAGCAGAAGGCCAATTTGACTGGCCCGCCTACTCCTGCACGAAGGACTGAAGATCATTCTTTCACATTTGTGTTATGAGATCCCGACACCAACAGCGCAGCCTTGAAACTGCAGAGATGCTACATGAAAGCATATTTGGCAACTGTCTCTCAAGAGTTCATAATGACCAGCATAGTAGACTCAAGGTCTGCTGCAATGCACTTACATTATTGTTATATTACATGGGCTCTTTGTATCCACACATTTCCTCTGGGACCGTTTTTTTGTGAGTGACCCGAGCTGCAGTTTGGTTATTGTTGAGGACTGACTTAATTTCCCAAAGGAGAACAACATATTAGTCAGAGGATTGATCGCTTAATTTCATGTCTTCCTCGGACGCCTGTTGAGTGTCTAAAGGTTTCTTAATTTTTATTAAGATTGTTCTTTGTAGTTAAGAAAAATAGAAAGAACATGAATGAAACAAATGAGAGACATGTTTCAAATGAAGGAAGGAAGTCCAAAATTAAAAGTAATGACAAACAGTTGTGTTTTTTTATCTGAAACGAGGAGCCTATGCTATACTGTAATTCTGGTAAACAAAGTTGCACAAACACTGCAAAGAACAGAAAGACTTTCAACATTTGAAAAAAAAAAAGATGACAAGTTGAACTGAAAAAAGAAAGAGCTACATTTGGCGTCAACACAATATTGCAACTAGTTAAAGAAATTGCATTATGGAATCATTTGCTCCATTGCGTCTTCTCTGTCTCCTTCCAGGCTATCTGCAGAGTCTGGTCTAATTATCTGTTCTGATGTACCTGACCCTGCCATGTCATGTTGGTGGAGGCAGCATGCGGTTAAATTAACCTTAGCCGTAAGAGTGAGAGAGTGATGTCTTTTCATGCTGGTGATCCATTAGCTCTGTATCTGATATGATATTAATTATCTGTGGGGTTTGAATTGTGATTACAATTTGATTTGCGACTCAGCTTGCTCATTCTGTAGTTGAAATGCAACACAGGCTTTGTAACACACTGAGTCGCTGCACTGGCAACTATTTGCTCAAAAAATATCTCAGTGGGCTCCTATGACTTTCAATAATTCAGAAACTTTTACAGTTTATACTAATATCTACTTTCATTTCTTGCATACAGAAAGTGGATTCATACTCAATATGTCAAATTGATGACTTTTTTGGTGCATGTTACAATTCGTTTTTCCTCCAAGAATTTTCCATTGGTGATATATTTAGTCTTCATATTTTCTCTACTGTATAACACTTTTAGAGTCACTGTGAAAAAATTTCTTTGAATTTCTACAGATTTTGAAAAGGTTCTTCCACAAAATGCCTTTCTTCTATTTTTTTCTTTTTTAAATTCCAACTTAAAAAGATGTTTAAGTTGGAAGAAGATTGCACAGCATGCAATGATTATTTATTTGTCATGCACTAAACTGGCCCAGATGACTTTATAGAGTTTAAACCTGCTGAAGTGCTGAAGTAGACACCTGTATGGCAAATTATGCAGCGAAACCTGCTAAAGAGAAGATGTGTGTCTCATGCGTGCATGTTTAGGACTAAAAACAGGTGTAGAAATCACCTTTCTCTGATTTTTCCCCCTGTTAGCACAAATGTAAAATGGTTCCATCTACAATTACATAGAAGGAGCTCTTTATATGCAACATTTTTGTTGAGTGACTTTTGTGAATATTTATTTGAACGCTTTTGTGTTTGATGGTAGATTTTGGTTGTTGTTGCTTGAACAGCTGCACCTATTGCCCAAAGTGCTCCAGGTACTCTGCACTTTATTGCATTGCGTGACTTCATGAACACATAAACTGAAACAGCAAACTCTGTATGTTGTATGCCTCCTTATTTACACAGACAGGATGTGAGTTATATCAACATATCTTATTTGGGATGGTATGATAAGGTGAAATGTTAGAATCAATATAAATCACCTTTATGAGTGATAATACCCCCACTTAGTGTGCCAATATGACTGTAATGCATTTATCACATTGTCACAGTCTGTATTTTTAACTAATAGCCATGTATTGATAACTTGAAACTATGAGTTACTGATGGGTATACATCGTCCCATCATCCCATCTCATGGGATGCAACAATATCTTATACTTTTTCCAACTATGCCACCAGGAGGGCTCCCTACATACCTTTCTTTTTCCTGCAACATGTGTGATACAAAACTATTAAAAGAAAAAAAACCTCTTAGAAATAAGAAGAGGGTCAGGAAGAAAGAAAAGTAGACCTGAAACACACCCTCTCCACTCAAAAGCAGACTTCCATTAAGAGAAAAGTGCATCTCTGCCTCTTCAGATTCCATTTGAAACCCTCTTTTTGACCACCTCACTGTTTTTATTTCCACGTCTCAATGCATGGACCTCTCGAGAAAGAACTTGTCGTGTCTGCCTCTTATAGGCAAAAAAACAAAAACAAAAAGAAGAAGTCGTGCCACTATAATTTTAAACAAATATATTTTCCTTAAAATCCAATAATCAAATAAATATCTTAAAAAGCAATATATTTTATTTTTATTAGTGTTTTTTATTCCCACACTTGTACTTCTTATGAGGCTTCAGCACATAAAATAACAACATGGAAGGACCCAAACTTGTAAAATTCTCTTTTGAAACTAAAGACAGTATAGCATAGGAGCCATCTGTACAATTTCCCTATAGCCTGTCTCTGCCATATGGCATTGCATTGCATCTGTACGTTGCCGACAGGCAGTCAAACAATATATATATATATATATATATGTACATTCAATACTGAATGTACATGATTATCAGTCTTCATAATTTTAACTGAAGAACTGCAGTGTTACACAAGTCTGACGTGCTTGCATTGTGAGACTTGCTTCTCGGTAATCACAGCAGGACCATCTAGTGGCCAAATTGTGTATTGATATAAGAATCACACAGCTACTGCCAAGCAGTCAATCTTGGTAATGCTCAAAAGAAGTCTCATTGGAACAGCTTGAGGGCTGTGTATCACAAGAAATCAGCAATAGTCTCCAGGCAGTACAATGCTGCTTTTCATTTGAAGATGCAATGCAGGACCAGTCAGCTACTTCTTCTCATAGCTGCATCTGCTGACACAAAATATATTGTTCTTCTATATGCTCTTGTGGAACACATCTTCAGCAGTTTTCAACCATTAGATTTTTTTTTTTTTATTAAGGCCCCAAAGCTTTAACAAACACCAGTGTCACCAACTGTCCTCCCACTGTCTAGTTTTCCTATGACTAAAATGTTAATTTCATGACCTCAGCTATCTTTTAATATATATTTGACCACTGAGCTCATAGAGTTGGTGGGCTATTTTTTTTTAAAACTGTTTTATTTGTCTAGCTAAATTACACCTTCAGGCAAGGATTTGCAGCCATTTTTACTTGTGACCTATTTAAAATAAGTCACTTTATGATTGTAACCCTTTCTGACAGGTTCAACATATCAGTGAGACATGAGCTTTGTTTTAATAGATTCATAATATGTTTCATAATAATCACCTTTCCTAACAAACTAGATAGAAAAGAAAGACAAAAAGAATTTGTGTCACAGAGCCATTTATTGTCTTTACTGTTTGTGTTCTTGTGACTGTTGGAACAGTTATTTTTCTATGTTTCTATGTTATTTTCTGTTGTCCAGTTTAGGTGAGTGGGTACAAATTGTAGCCTCAGTTTTCCTCTTAGCTTACTGGAGTGGTACCTAGTGTGGTCTTCTGCTGCTATAGCCCCTCTGCTGTTGTACCTGCAGAAGTACTCTTCTGCATACTTTGCTTGTATCAAGTGGCTGCTCAGTTTACTGATGCTTTCCTTTCAGCCTGAAGCAGTTGGGTATTTTCCTTTGACCTCTGAAAACAGCACATTTTCACCCAGAGAACTGCTGCAAACTGGATGTATTCTTTAATTTGGATAGTTCTCTTTCAACCCTAGACATGGTTGTGTGGAAAAATCCCAGTAGTTCAGCAGCTTCTTAGACCAGCCCAGCTGGCACCAACAACCATGCCACGTTTCAAGTCTCTTAAATTGCTTTTCTTCCACATTCTGATACCTGGTTTGAACTTCAGAAGGTTGGCTTGACCATGTCTACATGCCTAAATACATTAAGTGTGATTGGCTGATTAGATATTTATAACAGGACGGGGAACTCCAGGCCTCAAGGGCTGGTGTCCTGCAAGTTTTAGATGTCCTTGATCCAACACAGCTGATTTGAATGGCTAAATTACCTCCTCGACATGTCTGGAGTTCCCCACCCATGATTTAAAGCAGTTCACTCATTTTAATTCTAGCTCTGTGACTGGACACTCCCCCAATGTCAGCTGGGGTCATGCAGTTGGATGGATGGCATTAGAAAGCACCACACTGTTTGATTCATAAAAACTCCACAGACAGTATCATTTAATGATTTATTGACATTTACTTTTTTCCACCATGGTTTCTCTTGATACCAGTAGTACTTACCATAAAGTTTCTTTTTCATTTAAATTACATTTATAATGTTTTACTCACATACACATTTATTGTTTAATTTTCTTATTGCAATAAACAAGAGTAGCCAGAATGAGTCAGGTATTGCTACAATTCGCCATACAAACTCTTTGTCCCTCTAATAATGAAATTCAAAAATAAATTTATTGGCAAGACAAAATTACACCATAGCCTCTCCATCTCTCTCTCTCTGCTCTGAGAAAGACCGAGGGCAGAATAAGGCTAAGGCTAGTAGCCTAAACACAGCTAACATGAAATACCTGCCCAGAAAATAGGAATACCATTTATTTCCCACATGTGAATGATGAAAATGACTCTCTGGTATTTACCACTTTATGAACATATCAAGGACAATATGAACATGTGGTGCTACTTGACTGACCTACCAGGGACATCTTTGCAGTACTTTGATAAGGCTCGGTTATTGGTCAACTCTGTGACTTGAATCCAGAACGACTGATGAATCTCACCGTACCAAACACACGCAGGTTTTTGTCCCCATAGTTGTGTTAGGCCACTTTATAGATCCAGGCTGCCTCTGTCTCTGATTGGTGGGGAGTGGGGAGAGAGCAGGTCCCAACACACACTAGAATACTTATAGTACACACACCAACAGGAAGAAAAGCAAGGATCCTGGAATAGCATTTCACTCACAAAATGAACTTGAAGATTACGTTCAGCAACAAAAAGAGCACAATGGTGGAAGCTGACACAGAGCCAGCTTCTCTTTTTAAGTAATGGCATTGATAATGTTCCTCTAGATTTTCACTTAGACATATTTCTCACACACAGAAAACCAAAAACAAAAACAACAACAAAATGCAATTCGTTAAGTCCAAATAAAACAAAAAAACCCGTTGAACAGTTCTAGCTTTAATCCCTTGATACCTGGTGTTGTACCCTGTTCCCCAAGCAGAGATTACCATAGTAAAAAGGCCCTTTAATATGAAGGGTCAGTCCCTATCTCTAGCTACACCTCTGTCTCTCCGTCCCCACCTCAATCCCCTCAAGAAGTTGCACTCCTCATGGAAGAACAGAAAAGTCAGTCAGCTGGCGTGCTCCCACTTTACACATGACTCCAGACAATATGTCACAACATGTCACAATGATAACAAGTCACTCTGATAAAAATTGCTCATTGCATTGCAATATTCAGACAAAGGTAAGACATTAGAGCTCATTGCTTCTCAATGAAAGGGCACAGTGTACATCTCGTTCAGAAAAGGGTGTTAGTTTCAAGCTGTCAGGCAAGATAAGTCTGCTGCTGCTTAGCTAGTGTTTGTGGCTCCCCACTGAGTCAATTGATCTGCCTGTTTATATCATTCTGGCTGAGTCCCTTATATAATTCACTCTCTGATAATTTCACCCTTTTCCTTGTTTCCCTTGATGACGTTAATAACATTTCCTACCTACAAAAATATTTTTTTTATCATGTTTTCTATTTTGCTCTTTTTTTTTAAATGTGTGATATAAATGTAAACCAACAGTCCAAACCAAACAAGAAAAACAAAGTGCTCACCAGTCTTTGTAAAAGAAAACAAATCATGGTGTGTTTCATGGCTTTCAGTTGTAAGACAGGAAGTATCAATAGATGCCTTGGGCTGGACGTCTCGGCTCCTGCTCCGGGCGGCTTCTCTGGGCTTCTGGCTTGGTTGTCGCTTCAGCTCAAGATCATTTGTCAAAGAATGTATTTGGCTTTCAACTTCCTCTATTTAATTTGTTGCCTTTCAGCATCATGGTTGCCAGTGTTGATGTGTCTCCCACAATAGACTCATATGAACCTTTGGATAATAGGGAGCTGAGGAGAAGGATAGTGCAGAAATGGGAGAGGTGAAACCAGTGATGCAGAACGCTGTGTAGCATCCTGTTGTGAGGTGGCATGGAGAAAAAATTAGGACAAAGGGTGGTACGCAAGTCATACTTGCCCACCTACACAGTCAGCCTGCGAACGAAGACCAGGGAGATGTGAGGATGATGATTGGCTTTGAAATAATCCAAGCTGAAGCATAACACCTATCCTCTCTTTCTCTCTCTCAAGTACTTTATTTCAAACTGCTGTTCGTAAAACTGCAGAATTCTTTCCATAAAATGCAATCAAAGCTAAAGATGGTGATCGAGTATTTAAACCCGGCAGTACAATATGTATTAATGTGTGATTTCTGCTGCTTCTTTCATCTCCTCTCCCCTTTGGTGAGCCTATTCTCTGACTGTTATGGAGGTTGGCAGATGCGCCCTGTAGCAATTTTTGTTGGTACAATCTATTTTAAAACACATATTTGTCCAGGCCTGTGTATGTCTGCAAGTTGCCTGTGGTGAATCCATCCAGTGACCCGTGCCAGCCTTCCTCTCACCTCACCCTCTCAGGAAATGACAGCAAAGAACAATCCCCCACAGTCACTTTTCTGCTCCACTCATCCCCCCAACCATCAGACATGTTCGGATGTGGCTACCACCTGCCTGTCAGCCAAAGTCATGTTGTATCTAGTGGAGACCTAATGTCACAAATTGGAGAGCTGCTGACCTCCGGCACGGAGCAGGACATGTACAGTGCCGTTGAAGCCTGTACAGCTACATGTGGCGCACACAGCAAAGACTGATGGAAGCAGCTACCCTACTGACATAACATTATTGTCTTTGTTTTTGAGGTGCATAGGATGAGAAGAACACATTTAGCCATGATGACAGGTGGAAAAAACAACCTGTCCCGGAATAATTATGTAACACTACATGTGGTTGAACGTTTCTAGAAAGGTCTGCATGTGTTTCTTCTGTAGCTATTGAGGTGGCCACGAGAGGGCCACAGTGCAAGGGAGGGACCAGGAGGTGAGAAATGTACAAGGGAGTTTGATGCATAATGACTATCCCTCTCTGATAATTCCATCTGCAGATCACTCAAAAAGTCTTTTGAAATGGAGGGAGAGTGAATGGAGAGTTTCAGGTAAAGGGAAAAATAGAGACATATGCTTGTACTCCTTTCCACTGTTCCCTTGCTATTCTCTCAGTCAGATATTTATATTATCAGATTTTTCCCCCCCTTATCAATTGCTGTTAGTTGATCATGTTTGTAGCTTCACAGTGTGCTTTTGGAGTGGATGTTCCTGACTGGCTGAAGTCAGATGGTTATGTGTCAGTAAGGAGAGAAGAGGATTGGCCCGTGGGTGGTGCGGATGGGCCCTGGGGCAGGTCTCAGGATTGCGTGGCTGAGAGGCGGGCCTTGCAAAATGTGATGAGGTGGATGGTGTGCGGGAGCAGCCGCGCGGAGAGCCAGTGGGTTTGAGGACGCTGCGGCGGCCATTGCTGCCGCAACCGCCAAAGGGTTGGGCAACAGCCCGGCACCCAAAGCTTTGGTGAGATCCTTGGAGAAGGTCAAAGAAGACTAAAAACAGAATCAATAACAGTACAAGACAAGAGAGAAAGGAGGGAGGGGGGGGGGGGGGGGGGTAACATTGATTAGTTTCAGAAGGTAGTTTCAGAAGGTCAACACATGCAAGTGAAACAACTGTACACCATGCACTTCATATTCTTTGGAACTGTTGTAATTCAGAAAGTTCAGTTAGGTTGAGGTAGGAGGATGAAGACAGAACACCTGATGGGCTTTTGTGGAGATCAAACCAACTCCAAAGCTTCACAACCTTAATGTCCTTAAGTATCACTGGCTATCTGATCTCTGGAGTTCAGGTGTGCTTTGTCATAGGAGCTAAAAATCAGCAGTAAAATGTTACCGTTAGATCAGCTCCCCTGTGCTTCTTGTGTCGGCTGAGGAGAGGGTTAGGCTTGCCCGCCATACCATCCCGGTGCCTTCGACTTGATATGTGCTAAAAATAAAGATCACAGCAAACTGCATTACTTTTCCTATTGCCTTACACCATGGACACTAACTGGAGAAAACATAATGAAAAAAATACAGCTATGTAATTACACAATTGTTTAACTTGAATAAACATGAATAAAACAACATAATTTAAAATTTAGAATATTGACCACTGAATTGATCTTGTGCTTAACAAAAAAAATCTAATCTAAATGCCAGTCTAATCTTTAGATTTTAGGTACAGAAATATATCCACTGCTACCTTACCTGTTTTAGTTGCAGTTCAGAGTTGACCCGCACATTGCAGATCTCACAGTGGAAGGTTCGTTCCTGAGTGTTGGGGTCCACCGGCCCTCCTCCCTGCTCTCCACTGGGCTTGGGGCCCAGGCGAGGATATGCCTTTATAGGGCCCAGCCCGCTCCGTGCCTCCAGGATAGTTTTGTGTTTCGTACCTGCACAGAAAGAAATACACTTTTACCCAAGTAAAACACAGTTCAGCAATGGCACCAGCCCAGATGAATCTACACATTTAAAAGCTAATATAATAAAATGAAATAATAAGGTGTCAGCGAAACATTAATTGTAACATATGAGTCATACTGCTTCCACCTGTCTGAAGTAAAATGAGACTGGACAGAATTTCTCTGTAGTTAACATTGCAGAACAAAGACAGTGAAAAATGTCACATCATGGCAGAAAAAAGAAACAACCAAACTACAATCCACTGGCTTGAATAACCACACAGCACAGCACAACAGAAAGAATGAATTCTGCCTGAAGTTGTATAGCAAAGCTTTCACCACAGGAGGGCAGCAGTCACCCATCTGTGCAGTTAGTGATCTGGAAGGTCAACTCAAAGCCTTTCTAATAATAACCTAATAATATAACTGATTCATGATGTTTGACTCAGTGGAGCACGTAGGATAAGGCCAAATAGTACTGTACAATATTATATCCATTATCCATAATCCACATCTGGCATTATCAATGAAAACGTGAATCACTGAGCCTTTAATATCACATTAAAAAATACTGACAATAAATGTCAGTGTTTGGAAATTTAGGAGCGCATTTTTATGAGATGCAGGCTTGGTCTGGTCTTTAAATTGCTCTTCAATCAGGCATTTGCTATGCTGTAAGAGCATGGCACCCTGCTTTGTACCGTTTGAAGAGATCAGTATTATTCCAAACATTAACACTGCTGAGCAAAGAAACAGGGCAGGTTACATAGCAGATTGTAGCACTAGACATATATTACTGAAACTCCTAGAGCCGTTTCTCGGAAATGAAGCCATCTGACATAAAAACAGATTAGCCCCTTTAGATGTCTGATCGACAGAGCCCATTTGGCATGACGTTATCTACTCAGTCACGAGTCAAAAATGAAAATAAATAAATAAAAAGCTAATTTCCTATTTACAATATTTTCTTCATTTGGACAAGTCCTTGACTAGCTGCAGCTGCAAAAAGGACACCATAGAGAAATATGTTTTTGCATACTCCATATTATTGTGTGTGCTAAAATAGTCTCTCATTAAATAATCACACATTTTGTACTTGGATGAAACCTCCCACTCCATTTTACTGCAATGCTCCACTACACTGAAAAAACAGCATTCCACTGTCTTTGGCTCTGACTTTGAAATACTAATTTGCCCCACTCCCTAAATTCCCTTTGAACAGTGTTAAGGTTACAGAAGTTGGACAAGTCATCTGGGTGGGGTGGATGTGGGGAGCATGGAGGCTGTGGGCTTCAGTGTGGAGAAAGGTTTGCTTGTGGCCAAAAATGTGCTCTTGGGTGCCTGTTTTTGCTTTTGTTCTATTTTGGTCTGGCAACGGCTGGCCCAGTGGATTTTTTTTGATTTTTTTTTTTGTCTTTGCAAAGTTGACTCAGGGTGTAAACCAAACAAAAGGGGACAACATTGTTGCATGAATGTTACATGAAGTAACATGACTTACAAATCTTTATTCCTGTTTTCCTGGTCTTGGGCAGTTCATGGTGTGCCACGCACACTGTTCATGTCTGGGTGTCTGTGTGACATATGCTTCCATTTTTGAACCCTGCTAATACACACAGCTCTGATTTTTAGAATGAGTGAACTTGATTGTTTCCAGATGGCTTTCCTCATGCAGTTTTAGCTATTTCAACTTTTAGTCATTCAGGGTTTGAACTCTGGAGCCCACTGGGTGCCAGCAGGCTTAGACCCAGGATCATGTTTAAGCTGTCTATGATCTTTTTTTAATACTATAAACACAGTAAATGTGCAAATGTTTTCTTGGAGACAGGTACAACACAAAAATATTGATGTGTTTTTGGGAAATTGATAAACTAGTAATCAGAGGGTCAAAAAAATATGAATTTCCAAAATCTACAAAAGGTAATATATACGTATTAGTGAATGCTATGGCAATATTATAAGTGCAGCATTTATCACCTGCTTTCATGTCTGACTCAGCTGGCTCAGGCTGAGAGTACTCTAAGCAGAGAGGATACAATCACACTGTTGTGGGAGTCAGTCCTTTATAAGGTTTATTAGGGGCCTCTGTCTGTGGTGAAGTTTAAGTGTACTTCATGCATGTGCATGTGCATATACTATACTCCCAAAAGACAGATAGAAAGCCCAGCACATACATATTGTCCTGTGAGACATGCAGCAGCTATCCAAGTATGCAGTGCAGAAAGGATTATAGGATGCAGCCAGTTCCTCGGGGTATATGTAACCATGAAAGTGTTGTCGTGTGAAAGCCGTCTGACAGAATATTGAAACCCATATTATGGTGAGCTCACCCACACAATAACCAACATTTCCTTTTATTTTCCCATTCATGCTGTGGTTTTAACACCTTAAACATCACATTTCTTCTGGACGGCTCCCAGGAACATTTGTCATGCTCTCCGCTGCTAAAATCGAATCTTTCAGCGGGGAAGGTATATTTACACTAATTGTGCCAAGAGTAAAATAAGAACGTAGGCTTGACAATGGGTGGGATTCCAGTATTAAAGACTGGACTGACACAGGTGAGGTACAGATGACCCTTGAAAACAAGAAATCCTTGGTTACAGCGACCAAGCATGTCAATATTAAAGTGATTCATCTGCTAATTAGTATACTTTTAATGCTCTCTACTAAATTAACAAAACCAAAGACACTTACCAGTGCCATTCTTTCAGTCACTAAATACACTAAATATGTTAAGGTTTGATAAAGCCGAGTGTAAATTTATAACATGAAGTCTTCAAAAATTACATTTTTTTCACATAACACCTTCTGTTTTAGTACCTATGAGATGCTATAACAACTCAGTAATGTGTTATTAATCATCATTCTCATTATTATTGAATTTGTGTTAGGGCTACTGCGATAATTCCAGGAACTCAGTAGATACTTTGGGAGTTGTTTAAAAGACAACTCTTACACACTGCAAAATATACCAAACTATAGCTGCCAATTCAAGTGCACAACAGCCTCAGTGAAATTCAAACTGGGGTTTCAATAAACTCAGCAATTCTTTCAGTTGATTATCTGGAAATGCAAAAAAAAGAAAAATTTAAAAAAAATTGTTTAGACTTGATACTTTTTGTGATTTTTAATTTCTTCCTTAGGAATTCAAAACAACATCTCTGCAAGTGTTTGCATGTGTATTTCTTGGCTGAAGTCCAGGCAGGATGTGATACATTTTGTTTCCATCAAAAACACTGTGGCTTGTGCAAACAGAGAGGAATCCAAGCCAAGCTGTAAAGATCCGGGAAAAACTTCATCAGAACAAGAAAGGCGCCACAGTTAATTCCAGATGACTGTATTTCCAGCTAAATTCAGGAAAGCTCAACTATTTCAGCATATCATTGCTCAGAGATTACTGACCTTTGTTGTGCGCCTCCAGTTGTGACAAGGAATTCACAGCCACCTTGCACAGTGCGCAGTACAACAGCTTCTTGGCCTTGTCCTCCTCAGTCTCTGGATTGGATGGGCTGTTTGAAGCCGAAATGCCAACGGCTCCTGAAACCGGGGTTCCTGATCCAACCTGCTCTGAGTTGGTGAGGCTGCTCCCGCAGCCTGGGGAAGAAGAGGTCGGGGGGACCAGTGGAGGAGTAGGGGTGGGAATGAGAGGGCACACTGATGGCACAGGGGAGTCCATGGGTGGGGTAGGTGGGGTTTGAAGAGGTGGAAGGGGCCCCGGTGCCAGTAAGGGTCCATTTATCCGTGACATAGGCCGTGTTTCATCTAAAAAAAAAACCAAACAAAAACAAAGAAAATTATAATGAAAGTCACATCCATCCATCCATTGTCTTCCGCTAATCCTTACCATAGCTGGAGCCTACCCCAGCTTGAAAGTAACATATTAAATGTAAAACTAAATAACTAAATAAAGATGATTACGAAGAACAAAAAGTTCACAAGTCAAACAGCAATAAAAAAACATGGAAACTCTGTGTAACCACATCCCTACCACTCCCAATTGAATATGGAAGCCAAAGTCTGCTCCATAGATCACAACAACCAACATAAAGCACATAAAGCACATTTAGAAGTGCTTTTTATTTCCTATACTGTAACCCATAATTGGTCAAAAGAGTTCCTTTTAATTTGAGTTACACATAAAGTAGATCAGAGGAGGAAACCATATGACCCAAATATAAGAACGGATGGGCAAGCGTTTAATGTTTCCAAGCTTTTTGAAGTTTTCAAGTCAATTTGTCAGTGATGTGGGCTCATCTTATTGAAATGTTTCCAAGGAAGCAGATAATTGAACCTGAGCATGTTTTGACTTTTCCCCTCTGTCCCGCCCCCGTTATTTTTGGCTGGGATAGAAGTAATAATGGCATTTGCTTTGTCAACGAGCAATACACGCAATCCAAAGAAAATATCTTTAAGTGAGCGCTCCTCTCACTTTTTCTTTTCCATGCCCTCTGATTTTCTTTCTAAAGCTTCCTCACTGCATATGTTCATGGTTACATTTTCTGTATTTATCGCACAACATGTTTATATACAGTATACGTTTCGGACTAGCCACCCACATATCTTTGCGCTTTCGGCATTCACTAAGCACTCAGTGTTGGCTGAAGAAAGACATCTAAATTTGGATGGAGTATTCAGAGCTACCCTCATTAGCAGGGACTATAAGGTCTTTCTCCAAACTCCACTCCACAGGATACAGCGTCAAAAGCAGGTCTCTATGGATTAGGGTATTAAAGGGATGATATATGATATTTTCTGGGAAGAAAACAAAAATTCACTCTAATTGCTTAACTTCCTTTTATAGATTCTATCATGCATTCACAGAGCATGTGATTTTTTCACATGACAGAGACCATGATATGTTTATCTATTGTTCCACTTTTAGTCTTATGACTTTATATTGTTTGGTATATTCTGGCCTGGCTACGCCATTGCATCATCTCTCATGAAGATGCCATTGTAAGTGCTTTCCATTCCACTACTTTCCAAGATTAGAATTCCCTCTCTTTCCAGATTGGAAGTTTCCAGCTGCACAGCTGCTGGCTGCACAGAGCATTTCTCAAACAGATGTTCCGTTAAAAAGAAAAAAAAGGACTATCTCTAGCTCTATGTGGCATTAAGGACCCCATAAAGCAGTCCTGGATCAAAGTGCTGTTTGAGGTTTATGACTCATAATATGCCCACTTTTTCACAGCACTGACTGAACATGTTAAGCTGAGTAAAGAGCTTGTACCTGTAAGTGCAAAAAGGCAGCATAACAGAAAAACCAAAGTAGTTATCCGCACTGTTACAAATTTTATGCACACTTAGGCACGTGTCTGTGCCTTTTTCACGGTGCAAAGAAATGCTAAGAAACAAACCTCAAATCCACATCTATAACATTATCGGGAAAGTTGTCTCCTATAAGATGTGCTGCGGCTAAATCCGACGACATAACATGGTTTTGGTTAAAATCAAGCGGGAATGGTGTTGGCTGGCCAAATAGTAATGAGGGACTTCATGATCCATGATGGTCTGGAGTTCTGCCACACCAAACCAACTTCCAGTCACTATTGCACCTTATACAGCACTACAGTAAATGTGTCATGCACTTTTCCCCTTTAGAACAAGTTCAGCTCAAGGCTAACCCTTTTAGGCTTCCAGGCCAAAACAATTCACAATCCACTGAAAATCATATTTCATTATATTAAATATTTTTTATGTCATTTTTACTGACTAAAATTTAAATCATGAAACATCCTCTCAGGGTAGCAATACAAAGTGCTATTTTTTCTTACCCCAAGATTCCCACTGTCAGTTACTCCATTGTTTAAGAGTACAGGATACTCTCTAATGAAACTTGGCTCTCTATTGGCTAACTGACCATTCTCTCTGCTAGCTGACCTCAAATTACAACAGAAGACAGTATTATTCATGGGGAGAGATCAACAGAAGGATAACTCAATCCAGATGCTTCACACTATGGCCTGCTATGCCTGTATTGCCTTGATCCACTTCAGGAAATTAAAGCTAGTATGGTATGCGGTCCATGTGGAAAAGTTTTGTTGTTTAAGCTGCAGGATTTAATACAGTGTTTTCTTCAATCCATATCCTTAATCCCTATTCCTGAAGTGTGAACATTTATTTTGTCTGATATAATATTATTTGATACAGCATGATGTTTACACACGATATATAAAGCACATAAACTGCATGTATGCGGCTGTGGCTTGGGAGGTAGTGCAGGTCACCTACTAATCGGAAGGTTGGTGGTTGGTGGTCTGTGGTTCGATCCCTGGCACAGTCTCCAGACTGTATCTTTGGGCAAGAAACTAACCCATATGAATATGTGTTAATGATAGATAGCATTTGCATAGGAAAAGCAGAGGAAAAAGTGCTTGTTTAAATGGGTGTGAATGGGTAAATGAGCCAAGCTGTAAAAAAGCGTTTGACTTCATCCTTAGAGTAGAAAAGCGCTATATAAAAACCAGTCTATTTACTGAAACAAGAGAGTTATTGTTGGTATGATTCTGTTGTGTGTAGGTGGAAAATTACACAGGGATACTTTTGCTTTGTTTACTTTAAATGCCAAAAGAAACTAACGGAATTTAATCCCCACCCTCCACCCTCCTGGATCCAATCTTTCCCCACCCCCATAAAAAGATGCTTGCAGTATTTAGAGTTATAAGTCATCATCTTACTTGTCAGGCAAAACTGCCAGGAGGTTTACCGCAGGACTAGTGTACTGACTTTAAGTGTGAGCGGTTTGTATCTTTGTGTGTGTGTGTTATATGTGTGCCATGATTAGGCAGGATGACTCTGAGTGTCACCACTGCCCCCATCATGCCCATTCTCAATGATTAACGAGCTACGAAACTCAATGCTGGCCTTACAAGAGTTGAGCCTCATTCATAATGCATTTGGGTGCCTTTTCCCTGTCTGGCCTGCATCCGAACCCTGAGTCATACACACACGGACACACACACACACATAAACACACCCACACAGTCATCCCATATCAGGTACTGTTATTTCAGGCAGTTTCATCAAATAATTCACAAAGGAGGTAAAAAGCTTGTGAATTCCCAGATTTCCTCAATTAGACTCAAATGCTAACAATAAACAGACAGAGGATGGAGCAAACATTAGCTCAGTGTAACTCAATACTACAGTCACCTCATAGCCATGCAATTTGAACCCTCACATGAAAGTCATCTGTTTAATTGACCTTGGGTGTGTGCGCCTGTGAATGTTTGTGTGGACCAAAGAGTGCTATAATATCAGGGTGGTTTTAACAGAGCCCCTCATTAGGATGGGAGTGTCAGACGGCAGAGGGAGAAAGAGGAAAGGAAGGAAGGAGGGAAGACCAGAGTTTCTCTCCAGTACAACAGCTGGCTCTCCATCACTTGCAGGCTTAGCCAAACCTCAGCTCACCAGTCCAAATTTCTCAGAGCCAAGTGCCTCCTTTTTTGGGGACAACGCTAACCACATATCCTTTGACTGGTGTAAAACTCACGACCTGCTCTGAAAATCTGTAAGGTTCAAGAAGCACTCTTTAAACAATATTGGATAACCTATCACTGTTTCGGCCCTCAGCAAGTTTGTATATGTACTCTGTTTTTGATATGTTAATCACAAATTATGGTGAATTCTTTGTCACAAATGATATATCTGATAGTAGCCCAGCCTATCTGAATGTCTAAAATGATATTGATATTGCATGAAATCTGAGAGCAACAAAGAGGCTGTTGATAAGAAATGTTGCTCAGCATCAAAGACAAATACTGCTCTATGTTGTGAGGTGAATTCCACCAAAACTCCACAGCCCAAATAAATGTCTGTTCCCCAGACAGTAGTTTCCCAGTTTTTGAAATGGACATCTGGCTCTCCTCCTAGAGACCCCCCCCCTCCCCCCAACCACTGAGATCACACTCAGGGCATGCATACACACACATATATACACACAAACAAGCATGCAGAAAAATCAGGAAGAGGCAAGGTTCCAAGGTCACAAGAAAGACCCTTGGTTGGAAAAAGGCATTTTTCACATGTTGCTACTTTCAGAGCTCGATCATTGCAGGCTTGTTTGGCTTCTCATGATCTAGGAGTTCACTGCAGGAAGCTTCACTAATGAGGACTTATCTGAAGCTGACCTTAGATCCCCCATGAGGGAAGACAGCACAAAGGACTGGCCTTCCTACTTGCCTGGGACTAACCATAAGAAAACCTTAAGTGTTATGTTCATGGACAGAAAGAGACACTGAAATGTGAAAACCTTTGCTTCTTCGCTCTGGCATGCTGCATTGAGGCTTTTTCTGGACCTGAGTTTCATCTTTTAATTTATCGTGTTTGCTCTGTGCCCTCCCATCAATAAGGTGGAAATGTCTGGTAAACAGTAGGCTACAGAAACCTTTGTAAATGTCACCAAAACACGACTGGTCTGTTCATTGGCTGGCGTTTGATCCGAGACCAGAGTGGTGGCACTAAGGGAATGGAAAATGTTTGGTGCACAGAGAAGAATGGCAGACGCGCACAGAACCCAGCCTCTAAATTATACTGTGAAATGCAAAGATGAACCAGAGGGATAAAGGAAAAACTAAGACAACGGGAACAAAGTTAAAAATCCTTTGCTAAAGAAAGATCTTGCACTGCTTTGATCACGCCTTGCATCATATTAACTAATAAATTAATCTGCTTACAGTTAATTACTTTTCATTAAAGTCAGATCAGCTGCTGTTTCTGTCCTTTTAAAGGCTGGATGAGATTTTCGTTTATTCATCTGTCTTAATCAGTCTTAGGACTCTTTACTGACAAGTGGATGGTCAGGCAACGTAGTCTATTTTGAATGTGGTATACATGGTGTGGTACCTCCCAGTAGCTTACACCAGAGTGTACAAAGACACCACACACCACAGAGGGGTTGATGCAGAGAAACTGCCATGTTGCCATACCATGTTCTCCTGCTCATAGACTAAATGGATTGACACAAACCAGATTTAGATTGAACAACTAAATAAAGTCTTGCTGTTTATCTTGACTAATACAGAAGATTAACTCTGGCACAGTAATGATGATTCGTTCAGCCTTTCATGTCATGTTTGATTTCAGTGTAAGAGGTCTACTTCTACTACACCCTACTGTGACTGAAAATGATTTTTTTTAAATGACCAAAAGTTTTGAAGCATAGTTGGGAAAAGCCAAAATAGTCTGGATGTCAGTGGAAAAAAGAAAATTCATACAAACTTTGTGGCATATTGTAATTGTTTTGAATGGGAAATAGACTCCTGAATATCCTCTTGTCTCAAAAAAACTAATCCATTATGAAAGAGTCTGGCCAATCAAATTCAGACCTGATCAGGTGAGGAAAAGCAGAGCTTGAATCCCACATGAAGCCAAAAGTCTGTCTTTTATCAGACTGGACATACTTTTAGCATTTATTAGGCGGGGTATTGGGAAAGAGAGTGGAGAGCTGCAGGAGGAGGGCAGTCTATTTTCAGATTTTGTTGGGGTTGTTTTTCCTTTTGTATAATTCTGCCTACTTGAGCTTGAAGGCTCAATTAGGTTTAATAATATATGGTTTTGTGACTAGGCAGTAAAGGCAATTTAAACTTATTGTTTCAGCTATTTCCAACTCCTATAGGTCAAAGCAACTTTCCCGATATTCTGAATTTCAACATTTTCATTTGAACTCTCATTACAATTATACTTAAAAGACTCCCACGGTACTGGCAACTAAAAAATGTGTTCAGCTATTAATCTTCTAAATTAAATGTTTATTTTTTAGATTTTAGGTGGGACAGTCATTATCAGTCTCAGCAGTCTGTGGAACCGCACTGTCTACTATAAGATGTGCTGCGGCTAAATCCGACGACAAATAGAGACGAGATGCTCATAAAAACAGCAATGCGCTGCGGAGCCACTGTGATTAGACGCCTTTGTTATTCTTGCATATTTTCCCATTCACTTTCTGACAAAGACCATAAGCTGCCGAACATCCTGCGTGGACTGAAATGATTATTTCAACAAGGTTCTCCCAAGCCTTTTTCCAGTTTTTGCTTGTGGCAGTAGTTTTCTGTTCTCTCACCTGCTTTGCTGGGCTCACTGTCTGGGGCTGTGCCAGGAGCTCCAGGCGGAGATGGGGAGGAGGTGGGGGGCAGGGTGTGAGGTTTGTCTCCTTCTTGAGGACGACTCTTAGAGGTCTCGATGCCTTTGACTCTCCTGGCATGGCGGTTCCCTTTGTAGTGGGCTTCTGCCTGGCTCTAAAGAAGAGCATGGAAAGGAAAACAAGGTTATTTCATTAATGAACACCGATGCCAAGGTGCCCAGGTATATAACAGGGTGGAATTAGACTCGGTGTGACACCTGGCATGCATGCACGCCATTATGACAGCACGATATTTAATATACTCTGGGGACTAAAGTCATGATGAGCAGCAGGCAGTGAACAGAGAGATAGATTACATGCAAGATATTAAGAGAGATGCAATGATGAAGTGACACAGACATCTCGAAAACTGCCTGCCCTCCTTGTCCCCTTATTTGAATTAAGAACAAATTATGAAGGTGTGTGTTGAAACATTAACAGTATAGGTTATGTGGAGGATTGGCACTTGGCTGAAGTTGCCATGCCTGATAACCTAAGGATCAGGAAACTGCCATATAAGCCCGGAGGGCTCATTAGTCCATTTCTAAGCCCTCCCTCACTAATAGAATATGCACAGTCTTGGAGAATATACATCATCTACCTACTACATGGCATCAATGTTGTTGTCTTTAATATCTGGCAGGAAATATAAAATGAGAATCCGCACGCTCAGCCGGCATTCCAGCAAAGACAAAAAATGCTGCAGAGATTTATTATGGAAGTCACTGTGTCCAATCTCCTGATGACATGCTCTCTACTGCCTAATGTGTTTGCTCACTGAGTAAACAAGCGAGTTATTTGTGAAGAGAATATGGGACATTATGGGAGTCTATTTCTAGCCTCTGTGTTACTGCACAGATGTTTGGAAATCGGAAAAAATGCAGCGTATGTGATGCGGGGTTGCTATACATAGCTGTCTGGCTTCACAGTATGGTGACTATAAAACAGAAACACACGTCATTTCACTGGCTCACTGACTCACTCTCACACACGCGCACTCACACTCACACAAATATAGGATTATGGCCCCTTTTTTTCATCACCCCTCTCTCACAGTATGTGTCCAACTATGAAAAAATAAGTAGCTACTTGCTGATATAGACATATTCAGTCAGTACTGCACTTGTAAGTCAAGTGAACTGATGTGCCATGGCACGTGCTGTGTCGGCCAAATGATTGCATCAAGGGACCAATGATGAAGATATTTATTAAGTAGCAGGATTACAGTTGGTTACCAGGGATGAGTCGTTGACAGCTGCCTCAGGAATTTGACTGACACTTAGGACATCGTGCTGACCAGAGGCTCAAGTGTGGCGATAGACTGGCTCGGCAAAGCAGGCAGGGGGTGATGAGTAATGTTACCGAACCCTGTTGTCTATATTTGCTTTGTGTGTGTCTGTGTGAGTGTGTGAGTGTGTGAGTGTGTGCCTGCGCCTGGCAGCATCTATCACACGAGCTGGCATGGCAAACACTGAGCACTGGCTGAAGCAAGTAAGAAGATCACATGTTTCTTTTAAACCAGGATGACACATCAGGCTGTAACTGTACCCTGTCAAAGGGGTCTTAAGGACCTGCACTTGCAAAGCCTACAGATCAAGGTGGAGAGAGCTGCATGCAGGCAGAAAGGGGTGGAGATATAGACTGCTGAAAGAGAAGTAATCTCTCATGATGAAGAGGGGAATGTGGGAAGATTAAAAGGTATATGGCAGTGCGTGGCAAAGCGGGCACAGAGGTTTTCTTGACTTCTCCCAGCAAGTCAAAGGGATCAACTACCAAGCAGCTGAGTGTCACTGTGAGGTCCTGGGCGGAGAGGAGGGAGGGAGAATGAAGGGAAAAGGAAGCACAGGGAACTGAAAGTCAGAGAAGGTAAACGCAAAAAAAGCTGCACTCAGAATGGAAAGGATATAAAGAGACACAAATCTCAGAGAGAATAAAAACTGCACCACGCCAGTTTGTGATGCATGTGTTTCATTATGCAGAGAGTTTGAAGTGAACAACTGCTTTCCTACATGATCATCACTCTGAGGGGGGAGTTGTGTTATTAAAGCAGAGCTACTGCAGAGCTGCATTTCTAAAGGAAGAAATAGGAAGAGAGGGAGAAAAAGAAAAGGGAGACAAAAAGCAAGCAAGAAGCGAAGTGAATATGGTTGGAGGAGAAAAAATAAACGTGACGTGAGCAGGGAGGAAGCGGATGAAAATAAGAGATGCATATCAGCATACTGCAGCAGTTGTGACGCTGGTCAATGCAGCTCCACAGAGCCTGTGATGTCACTAATGCAGCGTGGCATCAAGGTTATTCTGCATAAACCACCATTAAGTTCTTTACACGGACACACACAATGCAGAGACAATGGGGCACAAACTGCCTCCCCCCTTATCCTTTCCTCCTGCCCCTCCCCTTCAAGTCTCCTCTCTACCACTTTCCCAAGATGCACTGGGGCTGTCAGAGCCAGACACTAATCCATGCCCTTGACGAATGCATCTTATAATAAGTAGTGGCAGGCAATTTTGGGCATTTCCACACAGTAAATAATGCAGCATGAGAGAGGGAGACAGCCAGCAAGAAGGGGAAAAGGTTCCCTAGAGAGAGAGAGACAGGCAAAAGAAGAGAGAGAGACAGTGGAGAATGATCATATGGGATGAAAAAAATGATGGCAAAATGATGTGGGAAATGAAGAGAACGTGGGTGGGAGACAGGAGGTAAAGCAAGACAAATACAGTAGCCATGACATTCCATAAAAAGCCCACTCGCTTTCTTCTTTGACCCAAAAATGTTTTCAGCTCACATATGGCAGATAAAGGAAAAGAATGTCTACATCAAGGTCAGTGCCCGAGCTTGAAAATGAAGCTGAGAATGCAACATCAGATTCTCCTGAAGTATTTCTCACTGTATTATCTTCATCCATCAAATATTCATTTGAATTTGATTTCACTAGCTTGGCCCTCGTCCACATTTTAGGTTTGACAGCGTTTTAGTAGGTAAAAGTGAATGCTTTGACATGAATTGAGCTGCGGTTTGGGGAAGGCCTCGAAGAGGACTGGCAATGGCTCCCGGGCCTGGCAGATCTCCACGCACTAAATAGAAATGAAGAAGTTAAAGAATTGAGAACAAGGAGGGAGGGAGGGTGGGGCACGTAAACGAGAATGAACAGCTTGCAGAACTGGGGGAACCTTTATAGATGACAACCGGAAGGAGCGTGTTTGGAGGCGTGGTCCTGCTCCTGAAATTCCGATGCATAATCTCCAAATAAAAACAAAAATACTGGCATCTGCCTGTACTACCTCTCATTCTCCCAGTAGATACATAATGGTATCAATTTAAAAGTTCTAAATAGCCACTTATCCCATTCACAAGAATTTAAGAAAACTTGACCTTTGACCTTGGGGACGAGATCGCTGTGATTCAAACCCGTCTGAGATTTTAGTAGATACACCTATGCTTTCAATTTAAAGCTCCTACATTGCCTCATTCTCAAGTGATCGCATTCACAAACTTGTCCACGCTGCCCACTCGCCCGCCCACCCCATCAGCCTTGTACGCCTGAGGCGCAAAAAGTGTGGATGGGGAGTCACAACTAGGGCAAGAGTGCAATTCTGACATTGATGATGTACTGCAGTATGTTTTCACCTGTCCAGGTAATGGGAGTTAAAGCTGATCTGGAAAAACACTAACTTATTAACAAGACTTTTACTCGATTGAAGGGACAGTATATAGCCGAATTAAATTTACATGATATATCCCTCTGCTATCTACTCTCCTTGCAGTAATACTGCAAGAGGGCTTAATTGCTTATTGCTTATTGTATATTTGATGAGGTGTGGACATAGGCATCCCCGAGGTCCACTTGGACTCCACTTTTTGCCAGATCTCATTGTGGGCTGTAAGCTTTAGCTGAGATTTTTATGTCATTTTTAAAAAGGCAACGTTTCTACAAACTCTGTCAGTTTTTACTTTATGTTGTGGCTTTTGAATCGGGTCGTAACACATATTTTACTTGGCTTGTAGTGTTATTTATCCATTTAAGTTATTTTGGGGTGAGCGGCTGAGTTTTGGCAATGTTAGTTAAAAAAATATATTTGACATTTGCTTTGCATATTTTTGACAGTAACAACATCTTTTTCTAGTAGCCATCAAAAAAACTTTGTTGTGAGGAGCTTAATTTAGGAGCTGTTTTCCCAAACTACAGCCACCACACAGGCCCTGCATCCACCTACCCAGAATGAGAAGCATATTGATGCTGGATTTGAAAAGAAAAGTATTTCTTTGATTCTCTGACCACCAAATGCTCATCTTTTTTATTAGATTCAAGAGAAAGCAGACATCTCTACAGCCTGATATCTCCCAAACTTTGCAACACACACCAGTGCACTAAACACTGATATAGTACTAAGGGAAAAAGAGTCACCTTTCCCTGTGCAGAGAAGATCATGGCCAGATACCACTCTCAAGCTGACGTCAGCGAATGACAAAGAGAAGAAATTAATCTCTGCAGGGTGCTGGTGTAAAGATCATTCACACATGAACATGGCTTCCAAGCAGAAATGCTTCCTGCATACTTCTAAATAATTGCGCTTGCTTTGGTTAAATTTTAACCTTCATATGATTTCAGGGGACAGCAGGTTAGGTTCTTCACAGCAAGTATCTTCTTGTTCTTTAGGCAACATTTTAACCATAAAATCTAATATTCAAAGTCTTCAGATTCTTTATTGATTGTAACTTCATACAAAAGAACACGTCTTAACTAAAGAGCCAGTATTGACTCTCCATCCTTGGGTCTTAAAGTATTCCATTATATAAACATCTCGAGTTAACTGTTTCCTGTTGCTTGTGAAGATATACAGGACAGATCCCGGCTAAGAGAAGCTTCATGATTACAGCCTTGCAGCTCCCTGACCACACGGAAACCATGATTGTAGATCTGATGTGTATATATAGTCCTGACCCACTCCTTAATGTTGTGTATTGTGGATGGATGAACGCCCTGGCCCTGAAGTCTGCAACACTGAATAGGGAGTATTTCAGCCAAATTATACACTACACATATGACATTTGGTACTGATTTTGTCATGGGTCTATCCTATTTGTTGACACAAAAAAGGAAAAAACAGAAAAAAATATTTGGCATCACAACTCATAAAATATTTCCATATGATTTTTTGCTTTCATTAATTTGTCATCAGCCGTGTCTGCGAATTGCCCGAGGGTATAACGTGCAAATAAATTCCAATTAGGAGTTCCCAATTAATTAAGCTTTTTAAAGTTTAATATTTTCTATAGAGAGAAATGGAAATCTACTCATACCACTATACAACTTTAAGATCAAACTTATCAGTACTGATGAACAACAGAAAATCCAAAATCCAGAATTTTATTCCTTGTTCACACATTCATCAGGACCGCTTAAGCCTCTGTGCTGCAGTGCACTACTTTAGTCTACGCTGCCTTAAAACAAATTAAATTCCAGTCAGGTCGCAACGGCCAACACATAACCCAAACAAATGCACCACATCCGCTTTGTCAGTTCCAGCTTCCAGGGGGAGCAAACCAGGACAAACAGTCCTCCAAAACCTTTTGAAATAAAAGGTTGATTCTTACTTAGAGAAAAATAAAATATTTTCAGTGCCATAAAGAAAATGAAAACAAGATGAGAGGCAGTGATGTTGTGTGTGTGTGTCGTCATTTATTTATTTACCTCTGAGTTGAAGCGGATCTGGCAGACGTTACAGGAGATGACTGGTCGCTTGGTCTTGATCAGAGGAACTCCAAATGTGTGGTTGATCACAGCCTTTTGCACCGGGTCCATCTGCCAGAGTGAAAGACAGAGAGCAGAGGAGCAGAAATCTGTCAGCTATAATTCACACTGGTGCCGCAGCTCAATGGGCCAAGCTGTCATAACGTGCAATAGACTAAACCAAAATGACCACATGCAGAATGCATAAGGTTCACAGTTAAAGAGTGGTTACAGAGTCTGTTCGATGATATCTGTAATTCACTTCAGCAAACAGTGGTCAGCAGTGTTGACAGTTTGTTGCTACAACCGAGACACCTGTTGCATCCCCACGATTAGGAATCTGATGGTTCTGGATCCTCACTACATTGTAGCATAATACTGTCCCTGTGCTAATTGCTTCAGCTGGGACATCCATCATCTCTGTGGTGTTAAGCACCTTGTATAAATTTAACTAACTTGCTTAGCAGCCCTCAGCAGTTAAGCTGCCCGTATAAATTCTGTCCCAGACACAAAAGACCCAGCCCGTACTGGACTGTTTGTGTTTGAAGCCGAATTTATCAAGCAATCACTGTTGGTTGACCTTAGCATTACTCTGGATTCAGTGGCTGGCTTATATTTCGACCTCAGACAACTGTCTACAGCTAAAGTAAGCAACAATCATAAACAAAGGCTGATGTAGCAGTGCGCGGGTATGCAGGAAAAATGAAGCAAAACAATCCGTGGCCTGAAGAACAAAAGGGTACAACACTTTGTATTTTGAATTCAAAAGACAGCGAGGAAACGTTCAAGTGTGTCCACCAAGAGTAATGAAAGCATAATGCAGTGCCAGGCAGATGCAAAATAACTCACTTTTGATTCATTACTGTATTTTGGACTATTTACTAAGCTTTTCTTTAAGCCTTGTTACACTGAGAGGCACAGTCTCATCCAATATAGAAGCAGCTCAACATCCCGAGGAGTGAAGGAGAGGATAGAAGGGGCTTAAACAAATATTGTTGTTACTTAGACTCAAATAACTTCTTTTTTTTTTTGCACAGTGCTCGTTGCTTGGCAACTCCCAACAAAAAGAAGCAAAAATAAAGAAAAATAAAAGATTAAGGGGAGGAGCCTCAAGACATTTCGGCCACCCAGCTGTGGCCGGAAGGCACAGAAACATACCATCTGGAGGAGAGAATGAGTGAGCGAATGAGAAAAAGAAGAGCAGAGACTTAGAGGGAAAGAGAAAGAGGCCCAAGCTGGACATCCTCACATCAAGCATGCTTATCTCTTTTCCACGTTCCAAGACTGTCTCTGTTTCTCTCCCAAGAAACTGTATAAAGAAAGCTCTGCTGCTCTGGCTGTGAGGACAGATTAATGGGGAGGGCTGGGGTGGGGGTGGAAGATATATTGAACAATTACAAATGTTTACTGCGTGAACATCTAAACAACAAGAACTAAGCTTTAGCCAGCACAAACCTCTACACCAGGACTGCATTAAGCTTCCTATTAATTTTTAAAAAGTGACACTGTGTTTTATCAAATCTTTCCAAAGTGTAGAAAAATTTCTTTCTCTCAGTGTCCATAATGTGACCCAGACTAGATAGAGTTTAGCAAGAATTTGAACCTGCCTGGTGGCGTAACCGTATGAATCATGGGCTTCTTCGCAGTCATTCCACCAGTCTGGGTGTGGGTCAGTTATGACCCATCCAGTTAATTCAGCTGTTGAAAACACAGTCCAGCTGCCAGCAAATGTCTTTGGAATGTTGCTCGCATGGCCTCTTCTCCAAACGCTCTCCAAATCATGTTCTCATGAAATAGGAGGAGAGCACTATGATGTAACTGCAGAGGGATTTTCCAAAACTCGCTCATATAATTTTGTGAACATCCATAACTGTAACTGTACATTCTCATAAAAAACTTAGAAATCAAACATATTACAAAGTTTACATTTATGTGGGAAAATAATGGAAACTTCATGTTATTGTGGAGCTGTGTGAATGTGGTGAGCAATCTGGCAGAGGTAAGCAAAGCACACAGACCGCAGACCGCTGACTTTAGCATCACTCGGCAGTCATGTCAACAGCTCCATGCAACCTTAAAACTCCAAACACTCAAATATCACCCAAGCATCATCCAACACTGCAAAATGACACACGTCCTAACTCACCAACATCCTCTGTTCTAGAGTTTCTTTTCATCTTTCATTTTCTACAGTTCTTATTTTCTTCCCATTCTTTACTGTGTTTTCATTCTTTCTTAGTTACTCTTTCTTTAGTTTGTTTGATCAGCTCTCAAAATCACACTGTTTTGAACAGCTAAAACCCACCAGGGGAGAGTGCACTACAGCATGACTCTCAGTAGAGCCATTGTGACAGTCACAGTAAGGTCCACACTGTTGCCAGATGAAAACAGCCTTTGAAGCACAAATTCAGCATTACGTTTAAGCTGGCCCAGTTTAAGACACAGTTGGACCGACAAAAATGTGACAAGCTCTTTGAAATTTTAGGTGCTTACCTTCATCTCCTCTTTGTCTGTAGAAGCTTGGAGCTGCATTGGTCCTCCTGTGTGTGTACTGCTGGCCAAGGTATGTGTTTGGGTCTCAGCATGTGCAAGGCTCAGAGCTTGTGGTGCACTATCCTTACTCATTCAGCCTGCTTGGTAGGTAGTCAATGCTGAATACAGACTAGCTCACAAAAACTGAGCTTATGCCTAGTGAAGCATTGGTAGCTGCGATATCTTTTTTTCTTCTCCTTTCAGCACACCGTCTGCTTCTCTTTTGAGATGCTTTAAGAGAAATCTTTCCCTTACTTCTTTTTTCAACACATGACCTAACAAGTGCCTGTCCCTTTTTTCAGTCTCCTCCTCCTCCTCTATTCTCAACTACATTCCCTCTCTGCCTCACACTCCACTATAATGCACTTCCTTCTCTGCTTTCCAGTTTTCTCCTCCCTCTCCCCCTCTCCCTCTCTCACTCTTCCCCATGGTCTGTCAGTCTGCCCATGTGCACCCAGGATTATGTATCCTACTCTCCTCCTGCCAAACTCACTCTTCTAGGAGTGCTGAATAGCCTTGGTATGGATATTGATAAGAATTTACTGATAACAGTGTTTTTACAAATTATGCTCATAGGTCAAGTTCTTAACTAATCAACTTCTTGATTCCTGACTTTGCTGTTTAGGCTTTCTTTAGGTTCAGCTTTGTTTTTACTACCTATGAGCCAGAGCTGAGGTTCACATGTGACTCAGGTGTACAAGAGCTCCACAGCCGTGTCCTTTCAAGCTGCTAGAAAAACATGCCAGCACTGATAAAAGGAAATGATAAAGTGGAAGGCCTACAGTCCTGATGAACTGGAGGAGGAAGAGCAATTCCCATCTTTAATTCACACCATCTATCGAATGTCGTCATCCACCACTGTAGCCTGCATCTCCCCCACAAACCCAGAACTCACACTTGCATGAAACTCTGGCTAGACAAATATTTACTGGATGTGACATATTCACACCAAAGTGATGACAGGGCCACATGTGGTGCTGGACAAAACATAAATGTGTACTGTTTAGATAATGAGCTATTAGTCATGTCTTGCTGTACTACAATTATTTTTGTTAGGGGGAGAGTGAGAAAAGATATATATATAGTAGTTAAGATTCAACAACTGCACATGATTATACTGGACCAAGAAGTCTTGTGATTGTGTAGCTTCAGCAAACAGTGCAGGCAACAACTCTGAGTTTTACTCAGAGTTTTATGAGCATGTGTCTGTATCAGCACCAGCTGATGCAGATAAATAATTCAGCCTCATCATTGTCTACAGGCACATTGCACGAGACAGGCAGGTGGAGGACAAATCACATTAAAGGACTATTAAAAGCTGTATATGGCTTTAGGAGAGGCCATTCCTCCGCTATGGGGATAATAACCCTCAATGTGAAGTAGAGCCTCATTAAGGCTGTACAAACTCAGCGCAGATCACTTATTAAGGCAGAATGATGGAACAACTAGCTGCCAGCTCACTGCAGGGATGTTTTTCAGTGTTTTTGCTGCTACAGTGCTGTACCTTCATTGAGATATTTTGTGGATCATAATGTGTTACTGTGCAATGGTGCAGAAAAGCACCAGGAAACATCTAAAGCACTTGAAATGTTATGTGAAATAGCCCCAGTTCAGCCTAACAATCCATATAAAAACCTCCAAAACAAAACAGTATAAGATGTAAATGGAGCTGTGGACACTTACTCTCTTATTCTAGATCTTCCTGTATAAATTTACTCATCTTCACAGCACTACATTGAACATAATAAACTCTGGGAAAGCTGAAAGCTAGGATATCCCAGCAAAACGTCACAACAGAGCCTCATTTAGGGGCAAACAAAGCGGTTTCCATATCTGCAGCATATTTACACCACATACATGCCACATATCTAATAAAATCTGAGATTATGTCATACACTTCAGGCAACAGAAGCTCTCCTTGCAAACACCAACAGTGATATATTAGTGAGTCATTTCTACATGCTTTTGAATGTGCTGCGTATACTATGAGTACGCTGTAAGGTCAGAATGCCCTTACAGCTTCTCTTATGGCCCCATCTCCTGGCCACAGAGCTGTAAAACAGCACTAACGGTTACCTCGCAGTCATCAGCAGCAACACCTATTAACATTCACAGCGTCCCTGTGGGCCTTCCTACCTAGTTGACTCGTTGAAAAGGAGGATGGTGAGCGGATGGACGTTACAGAATAGATGAGAGGAAGTCCAGAGGGAGTGTTGCAGAGGCAGCAAGACAGGAAATAAAATCAAGCAAGAATGATTTTAGGGCTACGCTAACAGAGCCCAGAATGGAAACCGAGTGCCTGCATAATTTCAGTATCTCTATTAATGCATGTCTGCTGGGTGTAGTGCAGTTTGGTAGTGAAAATGCTTCCACTTATGTCATGGTCCATTGAGGCCTATTAAAATGACTATATTGTTAAAATGTGTTTAAGAGTGTCTGGACTCCTGTTACAATCCCTGTAGGGCCATGCACAGTCAAAGCTCATGCCAGATATTTCCAATTAGTGAAAGGTTATTATGTTGTCTTGTTGCAGACTGCAGCTAAATATACCAGGGTGACACATAACCCTGTTGAAGCCATGGTCCAGAAATAGCATTGCCCCAGTAGAGTACATATACAGTTCAGTGAATTTACATATTGCTGATGAAAAATGTGTTGACATTGTTCAGCGGAGTCTGGAGGAGCAGGTGCCACATTATGCTGAGTTGGTGAAATGGTAAATGTCTCTATGGTCTAATCTAAATGCCTGAGGTAGAAGGAACAGGAAGCCTCCTCTCCTTTAAAAGAAAAAAAAATATTACATCAAACAAACTGCGGCGTTTGATGTTGTTAGTTATAGGGATGGCCTTAAAACTGTTCTTTAATTATATGGCTACGATTTTACGGCTTTGAAAATAGTCCTGGTTCCTTAATACAGTCCAGTGTGTCTCAACATACATTGTTAATCTAGATGTGGCAGCACAACCTAAAAATTTTAGACATATCTTAAAGCTGACTATTGCATTCAAAACTGTACGCAGAGAAGAGTGCAAGTTAAAGCATAACGGCGGTAACCTCCAGCACCCAGTACAACATTTACAATTTTGCGTCGCGCGTTTTTCTCGCTGCAGTCGATGACTTAAAAGGCTGCAGTGTTTGTGCTTGTTGTCTGCATCAACTCTTACCGTATTGAAGTTGTGGAAGAGGCTCATGCTGTGTGGAGGAGGGGGGGTCTCCACTGGGAACTGCAGGAAGGGCTTCATGTCCAAGTGGGGTTGGATCACTGTGGGGGTCCGTAAGAATGTCGGCACTGCTGCCCCAGCTCGATTGATGCCTCCTAAACACAGAAAGAGACAGAGATACATAAGTATGCATGGTATTTTCCAGCATTCATGAACCCAGGCTCTGGGCTGTGTTTACTCAAATGTGTGACAGAGAATTTAAACAGTGTCTTTAGGTGATATAGTGTACCTAAAGAATACAAATTAAAGCAAGAGACAGAGAGAGGGAGGGAAAAAACAACAAAAACATGTGCTTTTTATAACAGGCTGTGTACAGTTGTTTCCTGGAATGTGCAGCTGAATTCCAAAATGCACAATAATGTATAATTTCACTGCAAAAGCAATTATCTCTCTGTGGACAGAACAAAGCTATGTGACGCCCCAGAGAAGCATACAGTTTCTACACAGTGAGGAAAAAAGATGCATTTGGACAGTTAAGGGCTTTTCATTGATTGCTGCACAGATCTTCTGGTTTTCCAGACGTGTTGGCAAGACTGAATCTACAAAGTGTGACATTGCTTTAATAAATATGGAATGATGTTGAGGGTTTTGTGGACTGAATAATTCACATCCCCGAAACAGGAATGCCATAAGGAAGAAAAGGATGCCACAGAGGCAGAGGGGATTCCTCTTATCCACCTGTCTGCCAGTGTGCTCTCTTCTTCTCTCCTCTCCTGGGAGACATCTGCAGCTTGATGATAATGAGTTCCATCTCAGGCAGCGCTGCTTTATGTCATCCTGTGTTGTGCACTACAGCTGGATCACTTAGTTGAGTCTAATTATAGTATGAATGAAAGAAGAAGTACCACATACTTCATTTGGCTGGATTTCTAAAGAAATTGAAAAACGCAGTCACTTAAGAAAACTACTGCAAGGGTACCCTTGCACAGAGAGAGATACACATGCACACGCGCACACACACACGCAGCAATGTGCACTAAGCCAATATTTAATTCGCCTATAAGAAACATGTGAGGCTGCCTTAATGATACGCAGTTTCCTATTCTCCCCATTGCTCCCATCTGGCTTCTCTTCCTTTTCCTCCTTATTCCCTCTCGTCTCCTCTCTAACCTCTGTCAAGGATGATAGTGATGGGGCCCAAACAGCAAAACTCAGCCTCAGCAAGCTCTTAGATTAAGCCTCTTAATATCCGCAACTGGATTTCTATGGCTTTCAAATTCCTCCGAGACTTAAAGCTCTGCCGCTCTCCTTTTCGGGATTGCTCTAAGCTACTTTTTTTGCTCTGTTACTTGCCATCCCTCACCGTGGTTCCCACAGCAGTGCTTTCCTACCTTCCTCCACACTTTCACATGCTAATTTGGGCATTATTTGACACCTCTGCGATTTCATCAAGCTTTATGTCAACTGAATGTAAACAGAGAAAATATTATGACTGCTGCTTTGAAGACTATGTTACCAGATGGAGTCGCCGAAGTTTGGATTAGAGTGAGTGGGCGAGAAAGGGATAAGAAAGAGAGAGAGAGAGAGAGAGAGAGAGAGAGAGGGGAGCGGGGGGGGGGGGATTGACTTTGTCGGACTGGAGTGAAAGTGCTGTCTCAGCTGCCTTCTGCTACGCATCTGTGGGCCTCGAGGTGCAGAGGACTGCATCATTACCTCTAGTTAAGCATTTAAATTTTCTAGTCTAAACAAACCAAACATATACACATGCAAACACGTGTATGAAAGCACAAAACCACACAATTATTCTTACAACATGTGAAACAAGTTTGAGGCTTCTTGCCTGCTGGTTTTCCAGCTGGTGCAGTCTGACTCAGCAATCTTAAACTCTTTCATTTTAACTTAGGTTTAAAAAAAGTGACAGGTTTTTTAGTTTTCCTAATTAAATATGTACACTTGTAAATATGCAGAGTTCACCCTTTAATCTAAACTCCTCGTAAATGTAGCTTCTTCTGATGAAAGAGGATTAGAAGTAACTGATGAAGCCAGTTTGTCCTCTATCAGGGCTGCATCACTAATACAATGATTCTTCACTGCATTTATCATGGCGTCATGCCATGTCTCGATACATCGTCTCCTTTAGCATCTTTGTACAAGTTCATGTGTGTTTTGCTTGTATGGAGTGACACTCTGTTAGCTGAAATTGCACAGCAGTAATGTTTGCAGCTCCCCAGCGAGTCTGTCCTTGAACACTGAGACCGTTACTGGCAGCAGGTCAGGCAGTGTCTGGCAGGCTTACAGAGAGATTGGCTGAGTGGAGGGCAAAACGTGTCTCTGCAGCAGCACAAGGAGCTGAAATCCGAGGAAGTGAATGGAGCTGTGGACCAGACAGGAGCAAGAAGAGCAGTTGTCCCTTGAGCCCAAGACATATGTGTGTTTGTCAGCGTGCATAAATCAGAGTGTGGCTGCACCATATATTTATCCCATTAATTTAATCTCTCTCTGGGGATCTCCTTACAATGTTAACTGAACAAATTGTTATATGGTGCAGGAGTATGACAAGTGCACAAATGCATTTTCGCAAACATATGGGCATTTTATGTGCAGTGTGTAAACAAGTGCATGTGTTTAAGTGCTCCCACTTGGCTTTTAAGGACCAGACTTCAATGAAGTCAGAGCTGATAAAACAATAAATTGTAAATGAGTAATAACAAGAAGTCTCCTCTAATGGCTTATGTGCAAATACTACACATATATTAATTTTTTTTTTTGTTGTAGACAGGAGGACAAACAGAGTAAGCAACTTGGGTGTCTGTGACTGCCATTTTACAGCGTTTTCTACCCTTTAAATGACTAAAAGAAAAACAAATCAATTTACTTTAAATCGCAAAAGGCCTTCACAGTTCATCAAAGAACTGTTATGTGTACTGTTATTAGTAAAACTAATTACAGCATGCAAAAGTAAGTGATGACAAAACAGGATCTTTGCTCACTGTAGTCTGATATTCCCTTCCTCAGTACTCCCTTGTGGCTGTTGGAGCCTGTTCTGTGTGAGTGTATGTGCGGTAGAAATTGACAGACAGGGCAGCCTGGAAGAGCTGAGAGAACTCAGACAGTGATTTGGATGTTGTTAAACCCTCTGACATGCCAGGAATCCTACCAGGCTAACAGGGGCCATAATCAGAGCTCATAAACAGCCCGTGGGACGCTGCCAGAAGGCTTGGTGTTGCAGGCTTTTTTGAAGAGTTTGTCTTCATATGAGCCTTTATTATTCACTTGTTGTGAGGACCATCATGAGTTTTATACCTTAATTAGAATATCGAGTTAGGTCTAGGTTATGAACAGTACTGAGGGCAAGAGACAGCATGAAAATAAGCACCACTCCAAGTAGTTATATGTGCCAATACTTAAAAAATGGTCACACACCCATGCTTACACTGTATAAATACAACAGCAGGTAACGCCGACTCCTCCTGTAGCTGAATGTCAGTGTTCTTGGGCAAGATATTGAACTGCCCCCCATTCATACATCAGATGTGAGTTTATGCATGCTAGTTAGAGAAATGCTTAAATGCATAGAAAAAAGCATTATATGAATGTTTGTATGAATGGGTCAATGTGGCTTGTAGCAAAAAAAAATGCTTTGAGTGCTCAGTTAGAGCAGAAAAGTGCTATGTAAATACCAGTCTATTTACCATTCCATTTATGCATACACACTAATAAATGACCCTCAGTCCTGCTTCACCATGTGACACATTTAATCCCTAAAGCTGTTTCTGTTTGGGGTTGAACAAGTGGAGGCAAAACTGAAAATACAAGTACACATAACTGATGGTTGATCAGAGCAAATTAATGTGGTTACTGCCTTTCTTTTGTATTTCCTGATCCTGCCTCCCCCACCCCACCCAAAATGATGATATCATGCACTAATGTGAAGATAGTGAAAAGAACAGAAGCTATTTCAAAATCAGTTCGATCAATCGGTGAATCAAAAAGGAAAACATGCTTAAGGGTGATGATTTTCATACGATAACCAGTGTTTTACATATAATAAAAGTAAAATGCGAACGTAAAATGTGATACTAAGCTCATACAAGGCTTTGTTTACTCCAACGAATGTGAAAAAAAGAGAAAAGAAATAGAGCTGATTTGGTAAGAATCTTTGGAGAAAACACCATCGTGTGTTTTCCTTCCCCCGTTCTGCTAGACAAAGAGCTGTTTCTAGAATCTAGGCTAAGAGAATCTTTTCATGTCTTGAGATTATCTAACAGGCCGTGTAGATTGCGCCACACTGTGTTCAGCCTTCTTTCCCATGGGCGTTGGATGCATTCAGGGGAGAACAATGGGCGCAGGGTAGTTGGCACCAGCCATGCTGGACGGCCACAGATGTGCCAGGGTTGTTGGCAGTGGGGGCAGGGAGAAGGAGGTGGAAACAGTGAGGATGCCAACTTGCCCTTCTGCTGGGCTCTGAAGCTGGCACCTGTCCTCCTCATTGCCCAGAGGGAACAGAGACATAAGAACTTATAATCAGTGCCGCATATGTGTTTGATGCAGGAATATAACCAACAGATGTGTTGGTAAGTCTGGATGCATAGCACCTGACTGAAATCAATGACATGCCATGACAACTACGAAAAATAATTTGGGATTTCAACATTTTATGTGAAGAAGTAAATTCAGTAACGAACTGTGATTTTATTTACCTACTGTAGGCATGTGGTCCATTGAGCTCTCAGATTAAAGAACTCTGATTCAGCGACATGAATACAAGAGACCAGAGCTCCAAAAGTTTGATAAGAGGGGCAACTCGGCTTCAACCATATATATTTAATTTGTGCTATATACTGGGATATTTATAATTGAGCTATTTTATTATATTTTGTAACCTTGTAATATACTGTATTATTTGATTAAGTTTGGTCAGTAACTGTTCTTATTGTCTTGGGGCAACTGTGGCCACAAAATTTCATCAGGGATTAATAAAATATTCTGATTCTGATTCTTAAAAAGGAGTTTACCACAGACCATAAATGCTCGTCAGTCCAGTCTGACTGAATCAGAAGATGATTTCTGCCTGAAAATGGACAAATTCACAGCAGATTTAATTACTGCAGATGGACAACTGTCTTCACAACCAGTAAAGAGGAGAGTGTAGTGACCTTAATAACAATCTTATTATTATTTAACTATTTGTGAAGCTAATGTGGGATCAAGGCTAGTTTACAATTCCATATTCCATACGGGCTAAAGTGCGCAACCAGCAGCTGGTCATCTGTCTCCATTTGTTTTCTACATTTCTTACTCTTATTCCTTCCTTGTTTGCCTTATGATCAGCTCAGTGTGAATTTTGTGCTGTACACAGCTGAGCCCAGGTCTGGAAGAATAGCCAATTCATTACAGGCCATGGAGGCAGCATGATAGAGAGTGGGCACAGGGTATAAGAAGGGGAGAAAGAATGAAATTTTGACCCTTATCCATTCCTGTTCCAGTCTCAGCCCCAACAGGACACTGTGGCTGGCTTTCACTTGACCACAAGCGCAATCAACAGGATCACAGGCTTGGCCAAAAGCCCTGAACAAATGCATAAAGAAAAAAAAAGTCACTCACACTCTACAGATGGCTGATCCATACACACACAGGAGACAAACCAATGCACATCAAAGAAATAAGTACATGCGCACATACAGTTTTCTAAAAGACTGAATGCAGTTTTTGTCTAACTCCCACTTTTACACAAGTAGAAGACTGTCCTGTTGGGTTCATGAAGGGCATAATTCCCCTTGAGTCACCTGTGTCCGTGAGTTTAAAGCTGTGTCCTTCATAGAGAAGGGAACCTTTAAGTTTATGTCCACATACATACACAAACAGGCAATGTTTCCACAACCTGTAACACAGGTTTGTCCTGATATGTCAACTGTCACCTCAAAATCTTTGCAGCAATGGGCACTGTACAGGTCATTAGCCCCAAGAGACTTGCTACAGACTGTATCCTGTTCTTTCTACCTGTCGATGCTCTCTTCACAGACAGCTGTGCCAGCAGAATCCGTCCTTCAGATAGCTGCCACAGCTGGTGCTAGGAATGAATTATGGATTCGCACAGTGTGAATGACAGGTAGTGATGTGGTTCATTGGACACTGCACCCAATGCAGCAAGGCTCGTATAGGGGTCCGCATGTCACAATGTAAAATCTTGGAAAACACAAGCAGTTTTGATAGCAAGCAACCACCAGAGTGTGCTGCTGAGTGCATCGGAATATTTCAAAGCAGTCACATCAAGCCTCTAGTTTAGCACCTAAAATGATTATGAAAAGCTGCAAGTTTGCATTAAACCTTATCTCTGCCATCTTTTATAATCATGGAATGCTAATTTCTAGCTTCCTGTGAAGGTTAATACATTCACACAAGATAGGTGGACGGAGATTAAGATCTGTTTGATTTGCTGCCTGGAACTGCTGGTGTTATGCTACGCTTTAATAGGAGGATTATGCAGGGGGAAAGCGGGGGAAGCTGAAACTTGTTTCACTGCCACAAATAAGAGTAGGCTTCTCTGTTTGTGTTCGCGTTGCATGTAAGGTATGTTTGTGTGTGTTTGTCTTTGACAAGAAAGATGTGTGCTTCCCTGTTAGGTCGTATAAAAACAATTTGAGTCATTAGTTTCTGCAAAAGGGATACAGTGGTTGCTCTTCAAGTCTTTAATGTTAGGTATCAGTTAGGACATGCCTCAGTCTTGAATACAAAATACACTGGAAAGAGAGTTATGAGCACACACACACACACACACACACACACACACACACACACACACACACACACACACACATACAGTCACTCAAGCATATTTGTGTACATTTTTCTGCATTGGTGGCAGAAGCTTAAATTTTCTCTGCTAATTGTAGGTCTGTTAGATTTTTTTAACCAAACCTACCAATTTGGAGAAGAGCTGTTTCACATTTTTACTGTAATTGTACTGCAAAGTACAAGAAAAGTACATGCTGCAGCATGTATGATTTTATTTTGAGTGGCTCAAATAAAAAAAATGCCAGCAACTTGAAGGTCAAACAAAGTTAAACTAGCTTCCACTGAGTGATCCATGCTTTACATGCAGTTTTAGGTCACTGTACAAACAAACATGAATTCATCATCCACATCCTGAGCACACAAATGCACACCAGAAAGTCTTGTCTTTTCCAATCTGATCAGGGAACTCAAGATCTACTAAAAGCCAAGCTTTCCTTTAAAATATTACAAATAAAATTGGGCACATATTTTCTCCTCAGAAAAAAAAAATCCCACATGCACTAGACATACTTGATATACAGCTAGGTAAACCTTCCGTCTCTCCCAGAGGGGAATATTGTGCTTAATGATAGCCTGGATGGGATGGTAATGACACCCTATTGAGATAATATGACAGTGGCAGGCCTTAAAAAGCCCCCCAAAAGATCCCACGTTGATCTCTTCTAAGTAGCTGAATCAAGGCTGGGAGGATTTAATTGCCAGTCTGTCTCTTCGTTAGACGCAGAGGAGCTGACTGGGGATTCCAAGAGTCATGGAGAGAAGAAAGATGGGCACTAGGGGAGGAGGTATAATGCAAAAATAATGGCATGGAATGAGGTGAAGACAGCCTGCATCTGAGATCCCTGCCTACCTACCCCCAGCTACCAATCTACAACTCAGTGTTACCCAGTGTCCAGAATTGCCCAGAATACATACGAGGGCCAGTGCACGTGCTTGATCCACAGAAGCAGATGCACACCCTTTTAATCCTTCAGATAAATCTCCTGCTGGCAACTGAACTTTTGGAGGCTACTGGGTTTTGTTTTTTTGCAGGGTATGCGTAGATAGAGGCACTCACACACTGATATAGACATGCATGAACAAAGATCAAGTGGGATGGTCTATCTATCTACACGGACTTTAAGTGTATATATTTTAGGGCTTTCATCAGCTTTAGAAAGTCAAATCTCCCAAAAAATTTCCCAGTAAAGGTGGTCCAATAAAATGATGTTTCTCTGTTACTTGACATGATTAATATACAGTTTTTGTGTGGTTCCACCTTAAATCAATGATGACACTTAAAATTAAACACTTTGGTGGGGTAGCCACTTGCTGGTTCTCATGTTACAACCTGCACCAAACCATTCAGGGCAGAAGGAGGAACTAACTTAATGAAAATAAGTCTGAATTGGCCTGAGACTCATTGCATTCCAGTGTGATATTTATCTCGACAGTCATAAAAAGTGCTATGTAATTTAACTTGAACTATAGCACAAGCGTAAAATGATTTTTCAGGGCAAGGCATAGCAAGTGTGTAGTCTGCGCATGTCTGTCTATGTGTGTGTGTGTGTGCGAGTGTCTGCGATGACAGTGAGCGTTTGTGCTGTTTTGAGGTCAATAATGACAGACGAATAGCTGTCAGGGTTAATGGGAGGGGACAGCCAGGGATGATGAGAACACAGAGCGAACACTGCTGTGCAATTCAACACAGGCAGAAGCTAGAGACAAGGCACACAGGGTCAAAATGGGAGCATAAAGCAAACACACAAACACTCTATGTGCAAACACACACTCTCTGTGTGGCTGCCCTCGTCAGGGAATCAGTTTGAATTTATTTTCTAACTTTAAGCCATAGGCCCAGTTCAACATGGGCACAAAAACATAAAATGCATGCTTGGTGCAATATTTTGCAGCCTCACTTGAAATGAAAGTATCATCACTTAATTATGAGTAATGATTGGATATAAAGATATAAACACAAAAACCGAGCAAGTATAGAATCACCTGTGTTGATGCAAATAAAGGCAGTTAAACTACTAAGTGCTTAAGCACCTTTAATGGTAAATGCAAAGCACAGCAATTTGCTTCCACTAATTTCAGATTCAGTCTTTTTTTTTTTTTTTTTTGTAGAACTGAGGCTTCTACAAATAAGCCAAAAATATTTTATGTTGCTGTAACTCTCATAAAAAGCCACCAAATCTCGGTCTTAAATAATTTCTGCCTGTATACATGAACTCTTTACAAAGAGTGAGCTTTGCTGTTTTATATGCACTATATGAAGCTCCTAAGGGGTTTTCACTATTTGAGATGTAACCCTTCATTATAATACACTGCAGCTGTTCTGAATTTATACTGATGTTATAAGCTGCCATCGTTTGAAGCTGGTGACAATCTTTTCAGAGTCACGTTTGATCATCAAAAGATATTTGTTGTGGAGCTAAAAGAGACAAAGAAAAATACTGTGCAGTTGCATTTTGTATTTGGTCAGTTGTAACTGACAACTGTGACATGAATGTGAGCAATTACAGGGATCAAACCTTAACATTTTTAACACTTTTATAAAAGCTAAGAGAACATTCTGAGAAAATTCTATATTCCTCCATGCTTCCCTTCAAGTTGTCTGCTGTCTGTTCTCATTCTTTTTCAGGTTTCTATCTTTTTCATATAGTTTCTTTTGTAATGAATGCTCCTCCCCTTGCCAAAAGTCAGGCTAGTAAGATGATCACAGTTGCTGTCCAGAGGAGATGCATCTGAGTATCACTAGCTGCAGGCAAAGTCTGAGTCAGTGATGGATGGACTGTTGGAATGCTGGATGGTGAGGGGGAGAGGGGGGCATTGCTTTGTTGTGTCTCTTGAAAAAGACTGATTTACTGTTTTAACAGCCGCTTACACCTATGCAGAAAAGGGAGAGGAGGGACAGAAGGCAGGATGACAAGATGGCGTTCTTCTGGGAAGGAAGCACACTGGAGCATGTACCTCCTCTATCTCCCTTCTCTCCACCTGTCTTTGGCTGTTTGTTGTTTTCCTCCTTGCTCCCATTTTCCCATTTATTCCATGCCACCCAGCCCCCACCCAAACCCACACCCCCCCACCCCATCTCCTCCCTTTCTTCCCTTGTTCAGGGCTCAAGTCACACACCCAGGTGGAACAATAGCCTGTGACTTCATTCCCATGCACCGCTCAGAGACTGGTGCCCTCAGGTATGGAATTCTATCACTCAACAATAAACAGGTGGATCAACCCAAATACACTTCGGAGGAGATCGACAAAGGCATGAGATTCTCTCTGAGATTAGACCCCCACCCCAAAGGAAGAGAAAGGAAGGAGGCATGATGACTTGGAGGAAGGAGGAGGCTGGGAGTTAAACACTATATAGCTGCAGTGTTTGAGGAGCAGCAACCATAATGTGCCCCTGCTTGTGTTTGCCACTCTATTTCACCGACTTCCATTCCCCAAGGAGGATGGAGGGCAATATGCTATCAGCCTAATAGAGTGGGGGAGGATACTTTATGAGGTTGACAAGCGCTGCTTTCATTTCAGGCCTGCAGTGCCATTTCTATGAATATGATAACTAACGAGCATGTCTTCTAACACGCGCCTCTCTGTCCAGTTCTGAGCAATCCTACCACGGCTCAATCTCTTTAAGTGCTCTGGGGTCTCTGCTGTAATGTCATTTGTCATTGAGGTCGAGAAATGACAATTTTGTTTAAATCAGAACTCATCACCCCACTTTTTTTAAGAACTACAGTCAGATATGGAAGGCAAGCCACAAAGCAATTTTAGGCATAAAATTGAAATTCTGAAATTCAAGAAGCTGAGCTGAAAAAGTTCTTGAAGAGATTTTTAATATAAATTTGGCCACACAAAAACACCCCGCATGGATGCTAATTCCCATGGCAGTGCTCACTTTATGAAAAAGGGAAACCTCTGTGAACCAGACCCAAGCTCGTTTGTCAAAGCTGAGAGGAATGCTTTCCTTTGGTTGTCTCGTACTTACAAGCTAAGTCGAGAGCGAGCTTTACACTTTTCATACCCACTTCCACACCTTTAAGCTCAGCTGAGACATATTCAGCATATTTTTCCATGATAGCAGGTGATGCATTATTCAGTGAGCTCAGGTTGATCTTGGCTATAATAAATCTTTGGTCTATAGAAATGTGAAGCACAAAAGGCACACACTCAAACACACACACATAAACTTGCCTCTCTTTTTTTAGTGTTGATGCATGATGAATAAAGAGGAACTGAGCATCCATGAATCACACCTCCATGGAGAGATCTTAAACAAAGCGCATTATGGATAAAAGGAGCGCTTGGCTTTTGAGAAGCAATCCAAAGCAGTATGGTAATGAGAGTAATGAGAATATCAGACACTGAATGTGGTGCAATATGCTTGTTAAATGTGACAGCTGAATTACATCAGAGCTTCGTCCCTGTGAAGCAAAAGACTTGTGAAGCAAACATTCACGCTGACATTTGACGACACCTTACTGTAGCTGTGTTCAATCATAATCTACAACAGGGTAGCAGGGACACCTGGAGATGAGCAACACTGGCTTCCAATTGGAGAGCCATAAGATACTAAAGGGTAACCTGGCAAGGCTTATGCATCTAAATCAATTTGGTCATCAGTTGTACAATATCCTCTCTGACTTTGTAAGGCGCTTAAGAGGTTTTACCTTCAGTTTGGTAGAATTATATTTTTGTAAACATACACATCAATTTATCAGGCAGAAAAGTACACCTTTTTGCTTTTTAGGAGAGATCTATCCAAAAAGGTCAATAAATGTCTTTATCGATATGCAAAAGAAATAGAAATAAAAAGCATTTATCATGCTGTCTAATAGTAAATGCTTATGTTTCATGTAAGGCTTGCATGTCCTGTATGACTTATACATGTGGCCCCTCTTTCTTTTTTCAAGTTATTTAATTTAAGCTCATGCTTATCAATACATTCACTAGCCACATTATTAGGTACACCTGTTCAACTGCTCATTGATGCATATATTTACTCAAATCAGGAAATCACATGACACTAACTCTGTCCATTTAGGCACAGTCTGCACAGGCTCACTAAAATTAAAACAGAACATTAGATGAATTGTTGCCTTGTCTACTGTGATAACAAATGTTGGTATAAACAACATAAACCATGGATTCATCCTGCCTTGTATCAGTGGTTCAGGCTGCTAGTAGTGGTGTAATGATGTTGGCGATATTTTCTTGGTACATTTTGAGCCCGTCAGCCAACTGAGCATCATTTAAATGCCACAGCTTACCTAAGTATTGTTGCTGACCATGTCTATTCCTTTATGATCACAGTGTACCCGTCTTCTGACAGCTGCTTCCAGCAGGATAACACATCATGTCACAAAGCTTAAATCATCTCAAACTGATTTTGCGGACATGACAATGAGTTGGCTGTACACAAATGGCCTCCACAGTCATTGGATTTCAAACCAGTAGAGCGCCTTTAAAATGTGTGTGGATAATTTAAATCATGGATGTGCAGTCTACAACTCTGCAGTAACTGTGTGATGCTTTCATGTCGATATGGACCAAAATCTCTGGGAAATGTTTCCAGCAAATGGGAGTCCAACTAAAACTCCCATTTAACTAAAAAAGAAACCAAAGTTAATGTTGTATGTGCAAAATGACAAAAGGAGCCACGTTCCTGAGCTAACTGTGGTATATAGCCAAAGAGATATTCAGAGATAAAATACATATAAATAATAAACTACTTTCTTCTTCTTTCAGTTTCTTTTCCATATGGAGAAGCTCCAGTTTTGCTCATCTTATCACAAAGACTATAAATGGGAGGAAGAGATGTTAGCTTCTCTCTGTAAAATTTTCCAAAATTTACATATCCGACACAGTGACAAGAGCGGGAGAAAGATTAACAAAGCCTGATAGGACAAAGTGCTGATTTGACATAATCTCATAAAGAGAGGGACAGTAGTCAAGGAGAGGGCTCTGAGAAAGCAGAGGAAAACCAAGTCCGATGCTGCAGTGTAGGTGCTACTTGCCTGTGCTGCCCGGGCCTCTTTGTTATTATGATTTATTTTTTAATGAGCGGCACTGCCCTCCCCTCTGCCACACAAAGCCCTGATTGAATCTGGCGTTCCATTAGCATGTTAAAGAGGCCCAGCTTCATCTGTGAGCCGCTGACTGACAGTGGATATCATCTCTGTAATTGCTCCATATACTGGACCCAGAGAAAGCCAGAGACACAGAGAGAAAGAGAGACAGAGAGGGAGAAAATAGTTGTGGGGGGGAGGGTTGAAGAAAGATAAGGAGGGAGGGATTAGGATTTAAAAGTGGGGATGCTGGAAAGAAGGGGGAGATGAGAGGGGGTGGTGGATCGAGCTCCATCTCAGAATATCTCAATTTGGTACAGTTGGTACCCCATGCAGAGCAGTGGGAATAGTCTGTTTGAATAAGTAATTTTTTTTAAGCTACACTCGCAGCTTTTGACACTTATCAAAGCAAAAACAGTGGCAGCGTTTCATAACAGAAGCCCTGCTTTTACGAAGCTGTTACACAATCAAACCATGATGCAGAAATGTTATGTTTGTCGCTGGTAGAGTCGTGTCAGGTAAGGACGTGACACTCTCCCTGACGCGTTTGTGCACACCACATGTCCCTCTCCGTGTCCTATGCTCTCTCCTTACCCCTTTACAGAATGGTTTTATTGTCTTCCTCTATTTTTGCACTCACTCCCTTCTCTCCAACTCTTTCACGTCTACTTCCTCATCCCGTGCATCACTGAGCGCCTCCCCTCCACCTCCTCCATGGCTCCCGCTATTCCCTTTCACTGTTCCCCTCTCTCCCTCTCTTTCTATCTGCCCTTCTCTGTCTCTGCAGTAAATGGTAATTGAACAAACCATGTGGTGGAGAAGAGCCACAGAAAAAGATGGTTATCTTAACTCCACATGCCATGCATCCAAAATTAATCCTCCTCCTTCCATTTCTCCCTCGCTCTCTATTCCTTTGCTATGCTGTGACAGTGTGACGTGCACGCAGTCCCACAGCATCGTCAGCCCTGTGTATTAACATTGGAAGACAGCCCAATGGTACCATGGTGAGCGCGTGTGCATGTGTGTGTGTATGTGTGAGATTACCATGTGCAGTGGCAGCATATTTCCAATCCTAAGGAAGCGAGGTGACAATGAAAGATGTCTCACAAGCAAAGGAGGATGCACAACACAAAAGCGCACAACATTGCAACATTGCTTTCCTCATCACATCCCATTGCGATTCTAGTATATTTACTATAGATAATATCAGTATCTATTTCACCAATCCTTTTGGGTCCTCATAAATACTTTCAAGTTTTATTTTCACACACTCTTCGGTTAGACTTAGGCACAGAAACTAGTTGGGTGAGCTTAGTAAAAGATCATTGCTCAAAATAAAATGGAGCTATTTATAAAGCTAGTCACATTTGAAGCTTTTCCTCCATTTTCTGAGTTATGTGAGACAAGAACGCAGCTCCATTTGACGTATGTTTAGTCATATAAAAAAGGAGCAGCAGCAGCAGGAAAACAAAACCATAAATGGAAAAGATGTGTTGATTACAAATGTAGGTCTAGATAAAAATAGTGTTTCTTCCAAGTTAATTGAGAACTTTAGTTTCTTTAGTTATATGAAAACTTTTTAGGAGACAGGGAATACAGAGTACAGACAGGGTCTGCATTCCTCCAATAAAAACACATTGCTCTTGACAGAACGTGTTTTTTTTATCAGGTAGGAAAGCTAAGTTGCAACATTATTTCACAGGAACACTGTGGTTTGATATTAAATAGTATTTTGAACCAGGTCAAATACCTACCCCGCACTATACGTGCCTCCCTTTTTCTTGTTATACATGAAACCAACATTTCGGCTATTTATTATCCTAAAACTTTACATTTTCTAAATGATCTTAACTTGAGCCTAAAACACAGAACACCTAAAGACTAAGCACTCTACAGAGACACTCAATCGTGCGCACACATACGCACACCCTCATCCTGCTGCACCCTCCAGGCATACTCTGCTCCACTAACACAACACGAAATCTCTGACACTCACAACACATTTACATGACATCTGCGCCTGAATATCAACTGTTGAGATGCATCATTTGTTTCTGTGTACGGAGGAATCTGTGCAATAGCAACGCACAACGGGAGCACTCATTTAAATTGAACTCATTGTCATGAACACCACTTTACCTATGGCCTGTAAACTTCGAATATTAGAGAAAGTGTGTGTGTGTGTGTGTGTGTGTGTGTGTGTGTGTGTGTGTGTGTGTGTGTGTGTGTGTGTGTGTGTGTGTGTGTGTGTGTGTGTGTGTGTAAAAAATAAATTTTGAGTTGAAGCTATATTCAAGTGTGCATGTCAGATTTTAATGATCTCCTTTGGGCTCCTGTGGGTTGCTCTGGGATTAGCATGGTAATCAAGGAGCATGTTGACACACACTGTTAGTCAGATTGATGTGTTTGTTTGGGTGGTGCAGGGCTACGCGGCTTTACACAGTGATGGACTACATTAGCCACTTGCTACTAATCTGAGAATTAATGGCTTTCCCCAGTGATGTGGTTCCCATGCACAATGTTTTATTCAGATGCTCGCTGGGTCCGTTAGTAAAGTGTTTAGATCTATCACTGTTAGGTTCCCTTGGACAAATACTCTATCCAAGTCAATGTAGCCATGTCTGAAAAGGTAGTTTGTCACCAGCAATTATCCTCCAAGTAATACCAGTTCCCAACTGTCTCAAACATAGCAAACAGGACACGTGAGATTTTCAGATTCTGTGACAATTGATGCAACCCCTAAGGTCAATGCTGACATATGTATGCAGGTGCATTTATCTAAAGAAGAAGACCAAGAGAACCAGATGACACAATGGTTTACAAGACAACAACAAAATAACACAACTCTCTTCAGTTCTATTTGATTCCCCATTTTATGCAAACGTGCTCTGTTGAAAATCTGCACTGTGACCAAAAATCATGTGTCTATCGAAGGCTGCTATTGTAGTTTCTAAAGGTTTGACCACAGCTTTACACAGTTCTTAAATCAGAGGTGTAATTTTCTCATGTCTGGTTCTGTTCTTATACTGAGTTTCCATGGCACGCCGATGATGCAGACTGCGCGTTTGTGTTCTAGCTGCTGCTAAAAGGATAGACAGCTGTGACGCTACAGTGATGACGACAACAAACCATTATGTAGACTTTCCCGTTTGTGCCCTGCATGCTGCATACCTCCCACACCCACCCCCTTTACTCTCATCTCTCTCCATCCTGCTATTGGAGGCTCAGACTGCGGCAGAGCAGGGCAGTGAGATGAAAAACACAATGATTGTTTCTGATGAACAAGAGGGGCTCCGTGAGAGGGAGAGAAAAGAGAGCGGGTCTCTAAGAGTGACAGAGCAAAGGGTAGGAGAACGCAGGAAATCAGAGCATTGTAAAGGTCAGTGTTTGGTTATACAGGAACACCGAAGACTGTGGAGAGTAACAGCTCCGCCTCCCAATTTTGTGTATATTTGTGTGTAGTTGGATAAGAGAAACTAAAGGAAGGAAAGAGGGAACAGACAGGAAGGGAGGGCGCTGGGCTGTACAGTAAAGAGTCTCACCTTGTTCTGCACCATGCACACACAGCACCCCAGCTGTCATCCAGCTTCACTCTCTTTCTCCGTCAGGGCCAGTGAGGACATGCATCATTCATGAGCAGAGACTTATTTGGCTGCGTCATCTCCTCCCATAACTGTCAATAACTTTTTCCCGGCTGTGGCTTCTCCTTTACTTCAGGAGTGTGCACTGGACGCAGACAGCAAATTTTACATCATAAATAGCATTTTGTCCTAGAGACAGAGCAAACTGCAGGAAGTTTTTTTAAGACAGACTAGGTGGTGATGAATCCATTTCCTCATAATGTTCAAGATTGAGCATTCCACTATTTAAACCCATGGGACCTAATATCTGTGGCACAAAGTGAATGATACAAAAGTCTTTTTAAAGGGCCGAAAACAAATGGCACTCACTGTAATTTAGAGCAATTAAAGGGAATGTATTTAAAGGAAACACCAAAACATGTCCCCCTGAAATGTAATGTTCTAAAATATATATCTGCTCCTTTAGGAAAAGAAGAACCAACATGTAGAAAAATGTAACAAGAAAGGCTAATTATCTAAGAACTGCTGTGTCCTGCCCTCAGCACCCTTTTTGTCCAGCCTGTCCTCTTTCCTGAGCCCATGCGACGCAACCTGCTGCGAGGCTGCCTGCTGTGAAGGTCACTCTCCCTGCAGCTATGGATTACACAGGCACGCACAGTCAGGCAGAATACGATACTGCCCTTGAGGGGAGGTCTGAGGCTTTGGTTGGCAGAGACAAGCCCTCTGGAACTTATGGACCCACCAGGACCAGCCAGTGTGATAACCCAGCAACCTCATGTCAAGAGTTGGTAGGTGGATGGAAAGGAGCAAAATAAATAGAATAAAACCACAAGAAATCTATCACTTCATACATTCATCCATCAGTCCATGCAGTGGCAGGAAAGAATTAAATAAATATACAACTATATATACAAATACTGTAGGAATAATAATGATTTTGCATTAAACTCACCATTACATAAAAGAATAGAAGCTACTTAAAATATTAATAAAAATATTAATAAGAAAAGAAGCAAACAGGTATGGATAGAAATAAAAACCCTAGCTGAGGAGTTTAGGATTCACACATGGTTGTAAAGCTGCAGCCAAGTGCTTTAAAATGATCAACAAAATCAAAATCTTACAATCCAATATAATGAGTTGCAATAATCTAGATGTGACAATTTAAAAAAGCAACTAAGACCTTTTGAAGATCAGCATGAAGATCAACAGAACAATAAAGCTGAATAGTCCAGCTAGTGTGCAGAATGGCAGTAATCAGAGAGACAAGATGACAGATTTGGTTGTTTTTGGTTGCTTTGTATAGTCATTTTAAATGGAAGCTGCAGTAGAAGATGCAGCACATACAAATAGAAAAGAAAAATCAATACTGTGCTTTCTAATAATATGCTCGAGTGGAAGCATATAAACAGAGGGGGGGAAATGGCTATGGATAGAGGCTTTTGGAACATATCACGTGGGCGGCATAGGTGAAGAAAAAAACATTTATCATTAACAAATGAGTCCCATTTGCCAAAAAAAAAAAGACTGTCCAATAAATCTGCATGATTCAGACTGACTGAAGACTGGGCAAAAATTGAGGAAAATTAGCAGCGAACAGTTGGCTGTTGTTAAGGTCATTAGTTACTTTGACCAGCCCTGTTTCAGCGCTCTGAAGAATACAAGGCTGGTCTAAAATGATTAAAATCAATAGTCATCTTTGGTTTCTAGTGAAATGGGTCAAGTATTTCATGCTTAGGGCCGGGTGAAAAACTGCCAGTGGATAAAGGATAAAACAGTGGAATCAAAAGGGTTTTTTTAAATATTTTTAGAGAGGAGTTTAGTTGTTAAAGTGTCATAATTTTAGCATTCAGGTGTGTGATGTGAAAACACTTAAACTAACCAGTTAGCAGCTACGGGTCGAGGTCCACAATGTGGTAGTTAGGACCCACACATATATGGACAATATGACTAATTTTTTTAGTGAAGGAGAATAAAACTGATTGCCAGTGTTGGGGAGTAATGGAATACATGTGCCGCCGTTACGTATTTAAAATACAAAATATGAGTAACTGTATTCCGTTACAGTTACTGTTTAAAAAGGTGGTATTCAGAATACAGTTACTTTGCTGAAATAAAGGGATTACACGGCGGTATTTTCCTGTTTTATATGTTCGGCTATGCCCTCTCTATTTTTGATTACCACGCCCCAAACAAAACACGCATTAAGAGGCTCTAATGCCTGTGTCTCAATCTCGCCACCCATGTCACCTCTACTTGCGGCCCGCATAATGACGTGAAGAAATATTTTTTAAAAATATTCACAAAAATTATTTAATATGAAGGCAATAGGCAGAGTGTTACAGGCATAGGCCTAAAGAATGTAGCCTCATGGGCAGTGTAGTCTGTGCTGCAGGGAGAATGGACTGCCATACCCGTTATGTGTCTGTGAGCGACGGAGGGAGAAAAAGGAGAGTGGAAAAGTACGAGCTGTCATCGAGCAGAAACGGGAGATGGAAGCATGTAAATATAATAATAACCACTGCAGCCAAGAAGAGTGCCTGACGAGCCCAGTTGTAAGTACGCTATTAAGACTCAACTGTACACTTTTTTTGTGTTTTCCTCCGAAACAATAAGTTCTGTTGGAGCAGCCTTTCAACGCCTCTCTCTGTCTCTCGCTAGCAAAGCTGACCCAGACAACAAAGTAAAGCTATTTTTCGGCTACGAGCCCAACACGGAACCCGATGTATTAGCCAGAGGTCCCTTTACTACGGTTCAGAGCCGCGGACCTGTTTTATATACGCCTGAAACAGTTTTCTATACGAGATCACTGCAAAAAGTGCAGCCTTACCTAATGTCCACCCTACTGTTACTCATTTTATATTAAGATTTAAAAATCTAGTCGGTATTTGTATGGCGAGTAACCTTCAGTAAAAGTAATAATTCACACAGCAATAGTACAATCATGTAGCTGTAAAAAGCATGATAATATAATAGGTAATCCAAAGTATTCAGAATACGTTACTCTCATTGAGTAACGTAACAGAATACGTTACAAAATACATTTTGGGGCATGTATTCTGTAATCTGTAGTGGAATACATTTTAAAAGTAACCTTCCCAACACTGCTGATTGCAGATGATAGAAGATGCTTCAGTTTCCAGCTTGTCCTTCTTTTACTTTCTTTCTTACCTTTTTCATTTATCTAGTATGGTGTGTGAATTAAGAAAAAAAAAGGCAATTTCAAGAAAAGGTTTTATTTTTCTGTTTTTAGCAGGTGCTGCTGAAACTGGCACCGCTTTGAAAGTGTTATTAAATTTAAACATTAAACACAATAGGTTTTCTTAGTAGAGGTACAGTGAAACTAATAGCTGAGGATGAGAAACAACAATCGCAGGCACAAAAGGGAAATTTAATACCACGGTCTTCAGTCGTCACTCTGTTTCCTAGTTTAAAGTCAAATGTGGGGGATGGCACCTTTTATCCCGCAAAATGGTGCAGTGAGGGTCAGTGTCCTCTGAGTGGGACAGGAGCCATTTGATAACACCACTCTCTGGAGTCATGCCACTGTTTGGAGGTCAGAAAAGGAAAAAAAAAAATAAATAAAAAAATAAAATATATATATATATATATATATATATATATATATATATATATATATATATACATATATATATACATATATATATATATAGAGAGAGAGAGAGAGAGAGATATAGATCTATATATATATATATATATAAATATACATATATACCCACACACAGACACACATGGCATTGTCCTCTCCCTGCTGTGACCTTAATTTGTTCTGTCTTGAGTATGAGTACCTACTGGGCAGCTGATGCACCTTAAGAGAGCAAGCTGACAGCATTATATATATATATTGTTTTGAGCATATGCATGGGAAAGATGCAGACAGACAGAGGAGGGTAAGGATTTGAAAAATAAAACACCACAAGGACAGACTGTTGGTGTGCATGTGTTTTGAAGACTGCGAGTCTCAGGTGAACTTCGCTCATATTCACAAATTTTAACTGGCAGCAGTCTGAAACCAAGGCTGATGTTGGTGTATGCAGCACCACTAATAACAGCAAAAAACCCCAAAATAAATAAACAATACACACAAGCTGTCTCTCTGCAGGCTAATCTTCTAATGAAGATTTGTGGCAGTGGCTGCTTGGTGATTATTGGCCGAGAACGAACACAAAAGCCATCTTTTTGCTACTGTAAATAAAACCTCGCATTTACACAAACCGTTGCAGGTGAAAATGAGAAAATTTAGGCTGGAGGCAGAAATGTTACTTTTATAGCATATGGGCTGGCAAATGTTTTGCTTTGCTGTACTGTCAAACGTCTCATGCTACAGTTAATAAGCAAAACCACTACAAGCCCAAACATTAACCACCATTATTCAGATTTGAAAAATGCAATGTGAAGTCGCTTATGTTCATGTGGTAATTCCTGTCTCACTGGGACAAGTGCACCAATCCTGACTATGCTAATTTTATGGAAATGTTTGTTTCCATCCTTCCTCTTCGGTTCCATTCGTTACATTTTATCAGTTCTCTTTTGAACTACATTTACTGCCACTGCATGTTAGCTGAAAGTTATGTTAAATATATAAGCAACCATTCCTCCATCTGTGCATCCCACAACAGTGTCTGCTGCTGCTGCATTAGGCAAAGCTGCCGAGTGGAAAATCTTTACATGCATAAATGCAAAAAGGTGTTTTTTTCTATGAGATACACGACTCCAGCAGATAGAAACACACATGAATGACCTCAGGTACCTCTTCACCCCTGCGTCCCTTACAGCCTTCTAATCCATACCTCTCCTTACCTTCCCTGTGCACCCCCAAGGCAGGGGCAGGGAGCTGTGGTGCAGGTCCCGGCAGAGTCCCTTATCATCCCTCCCGCTTTCCTACTTAGGGGTAGGGCCGCATGTTCAGGGGAGAACTTGTTCAAAGACAGGTGTGCATACCAGACGCCTGTGTTAAGACCTACGCCATGCGGTTTCCATAACTACCTGCTAGTGAGGCTTCCCCGGCACTCATCCAAGACTGCGCTAAACCCTTCTGATAGCTCTAGCTACACTAGCTGTCAATGGGCAAGACTCCACAGAGGGCAGGTCGGAGCTCAACCTACTGACGCCTTTTTGTCACCCAGCCTTTCTGCTACTCATCATCAAGCATTATACATACATTTAAACATGCTGGAAGAGATTTAGTTGGCAGAGGGAAGGCGTTAGGGGTGGAGATTTAAGCTATTTTGAGCTGTTCATGTAACATTAAGGATTAAAAGCTAGCTTAAGGCTTCTTGGAACCAAACGCTGGTAGCATTCATTCAGTCTGTGTGCCCAGCAGTATGTAGTCGAGCAAAGTGAGATTTGTTTAGATGACTGAGGTACCATAGTGAGGACATGTCCTTGTGGTTATAAGTGAAGTTCAGGCAGAGCTTTAGGACAGCAGTATGTTAGATATACTGCTCATATTTCCTCTTGGTATGAGTCAGATGATACAGAGACAGAAGTGCTCCATGTTTGCTGTCAAAAGAAAGCATGGATTTCACCCTTTAGCCTAGCTGTAACCAAAGAATTGTCACTCCACCCCACATCCAGCGTTCCTCATCTCACTGTTTGCTCATTTCCTTCTTTATCCCTTAGGTCCCAGTCCTCCTACACTACTCACTCAATCCCGCTTCTCATTCTGTGCTTGCTTCATGGAGATCCTCCTTCTACCCTTTAGCTTCCTCCTTACTAGCCATGCTCCTATGAAATGACCTTGCTGCAACTCAATTGATTTCTCTTCTGTCTTTGTGTGAAACCCTATCTCAACAGCACTCAGAGGAATTTCCTCTTCCCCCCCAGAGCTGGAAAGAGCTAATTCTCTTTCATGAGGACACTTTTCACTCCATTTTATCTATCTGCTTTCCTCTTTCTCTTCCCCCTCCACTTCTACTCTCTTCTCGTTTGAGCACACAGAAATAGAACAGGCATGATTAATGCAACATCTATCGCAGCCAAACGTTAGCTTTGCTCAACCTTTTTACACTTGGCTGCCGTTTGAACCTTACAAAACTGCAAGTGAATTATCAGATCATCACATCATCATAAATGCTTGATTCTTTCTATATATGAGCGTGATCAGTAAAGAGAAAACAAAAGGAATAAGAGATCAAATGAACATTTGAGTATAGGAATTTTTTCACAATTCCATATATGACATACAAACTGCTGAATCAGATAATAACAGTATACACTGAATGTCTCCGGTCCATACTCAAATCTCTTCAATTTAATTTGCAGAATTCGTGTGCAATTAAATCAAAAATTCAACAAGCAGTGAATATAAAAATGGTATTATTATAGATTTATGTCACTGCACTGTCCTAATAGTCCAAGTATTTCAAATTATGTTAGAGAAGAATAAAATAAACCATTGCATAACAGAGTGCCATGTAAGTGCTCAGCATCTTCACAGGAGTTGTTTTGAATTTATAACTCAGTTGTGATTCACTAACCCTTATATATAAATATATATCTATATATCTTAAAAGAGAGAGCTGAAAATGTGAATTTTTATATTTTCATGTAATGTAAAAACACTGATTGCTTAAATATTTAACCAGTGGCAGTGCAGTGTTAAACAGGAAGCAAAGCTTTTGATCTCCAGTCTTTCATCAAAGCAGCTGTATGACACAAGGTAATTCAATACCAGTATGAGCAAAAGAGAACACCTGTGCAATGCTAAGCTTCCTTGCATAGGGAATGTGGATAAACATATTAACAATTTTGTGTTGCACACAGGAAATCCTAAAGAAAAGAAAGTCACAGTTCACGAACATAAATAACATAAAAGACAATCGGCAATCAAGTTATTAGTAAGCTTTGTCATGAAAAAAAGAGCATAATTAAGCAAAGACATCAGGAAAATAGATGACAAAAAATATTACACCTCTACATGATAAAGGCAACACTGTCTCTTTGAAAACACTAGAGAGCTGCAGTGTGAAGAATCATCTGTGCCTCTTTCCACTTTGTGATCAGACAGACTGTTGAAGCATACAGAACATTTTCCAGGCTTCAACTCCCAGGTGTCTTGTAGCCCCAGGATTCCCAGTAAGTAGTCAGCCAGCTTGCCTTGGTGAATGCACTAATGTGACACCATAATCACGCACAGGTGCATTTCTGTGCTTCACAGCGCAGCAGCAAAGCGCCAGGTTTTTTTTGGTGGTGGTGGCAGGTGCCGTGGGCCCTAGTGGGTGCTTCATAAACGGCACAAATCAGTTTTATTTTCACTGGGGTTTTTTTTTTTAACTTTATGACTATAACTCACAAAAAAATACTATGTTTACTCCAGGATCATTCTAATTTTTACTAAAAAAAAACCCTTTAATACAGGGCACTGCGGAGAGACTAGTGGAAACATAGGAGTCAGGAAATCACACACCTTTACCTTTTGCTGCTCCGCAGTGTGCCACACACACACACGTGCACACACACACGTGCACACACACACACACGCACACACAAACAAACACAATGGGTTTCCATCCCACCAGTCCAATAACAGGCCTATTCATTAGAGTCTCTTACAGACAGTATTGACAACCTGCTGACACACAGTCACTCCAGCATAAACAAATGGAGCAACAGAGAAAAGCCAGGCAGGGAGGGGAAGAGACCTAGCAGCTTTTTGATGGAAGAGGGATCTACACAAACCAGGGGTGAGCTAGACTTAAAGAAAGAAGTGGCAAGCCTGCCACTTGCTCCTGCTCACACATATATCCACCTAATATCCCTTGCACACACATTATACAGTCCCCCTACAAATGAGTGCCACATTTATCTTACATGCTAGGTCAGCCCTGACCTTTGTGGCATATTGTAATTACTGTCATGGGAATAAGTCTTTTTTATTCTGTGCCTTGGTATGCAGAGCAGCTATAAAGGTGAAGTGGGTCAAGCACACTGAGCTACTCATCACACAGATCACACAGCACAATGCCATAGTCTTACCTCTTCCTGCTGAAAGGCATCATGATATTCTACAAAACAAACTGGTGAAACCAGAGGTCCACTTTGCAGAAAGGTAGAAAATGGGGTTGCAGAAATCCTGCAGTTCCAGCGGCTCTCAAGTATTCCCCTTATATCTTGGATATGCAAAGAAGCATAGAGGAAAAAAACTGGGGCATGAATACCAAATATCTGGCTCATTAATGAGTTATAATTACTATGTCACTTTGACATAAACAAAGAGAGCAGCACAGTCATGGAGAATATGGGAATGGGGGGGCATTGCTGATCTGCTCAAACACATTTTTTTATGTCTTTGACTTGACCTCTGGAACCAGGTGAGTGTGTGCAGTCAATTAAAAGAAGGGGGTTGCAGAGCTCGGTGAATGGAATGAGCAATAGCTATGCAGACAGGTCAACAGAAAGATAAACTTTATGGAGACAGATGAGGTAGGAGTGGACACTCAAACACAAAAACAAAGAGACAGATCGGCTGCATGGCCCTGAGCTCGGGAGGTCAGATCTGACTCAAACAGACAAGACAGATGAGACATGAAGCAACGTTTAAACATGAACTGCTCATGACATGACAGGTCCTCCCCCAAAAACTTTGCAATGATGCTAACAAAGTAGATTTTACCAGGAATGCTTGTCAGACAGTCACCATGCAATGTCTGGTGACAGTAAGAGGGCAATACAGACAGTTCCTGTCTAAATGTGGACTCCACACCAGGAACTCACTCCAGGCGTAGATGGTTTGTGCTAGACATCATGGCGGCTGATCACCATGACTCCACAGTCAACTGAGAAGCTCTACACTAACAGGAGCCCAGTGATCATGTTCGTTATTAGCTCGCCATTGTTCTCTTGCTGTTTCTCTCTCTTTTTATCCACAAACACACACATGCACACACGCACGCACACACACATGCACACACGCATGTACTGACCAGCAGCAGTCTCATACCAATACCTCGGTGCAGAGCCCATGCCAGACAGACAGACAGCAGACAGAAAGCTATGCTGGCTGCCTGCAGCTTTGTATATAAGCACACTGCCATTGCAATGATCAACTTCAGAATTGTCATTACTATTACAGCAGCCAAAAGCCTCTGTCAGGCCTCCAGAATGCCGACAAAGCTAATTACAATAGAATTGTGTACAGCATCGGGGACAGAGCCGCACTGGTAAAGGTTGTTTGCTCAAGGTCACAGAAAACAGTGGAAAGAGAAAAACACCAGTAGCCATGCAGACACAATTGCTGGAGCATGCGGTTCTCGCAGGCATATTCAAAAACACATTTCTTTCTTTAACTGCATTTTTATAACGACACACATTTCCAATTGAGATATGTTATCACAACGTTGCAGATTTATATCAGGGAGCTTAATCAGGAAATTTGCTGATTGGAGGTCGACATCAACCAGTGCCAGAATTGTAAAGGTCATTACAATGACATTACCCTTTTCAGAAGAAGAAAGCTAGAAATGTCAAATCACTCAGTAGCCACATCATCATGCAAATGGAGCAGAATGTTAGGCACGAGAAAATCTCAGTGTTCAGACAGAAATAATGAAAGATGGCTATCTGAGTGACAACTTAATAAGCAGAAGCCTTGGGTCAGCTTTTTCAGCAGGTGTGAAGTGGAAAGGTTTGACAAATCATTAGATGCAATGAGAAACACACAGATTTTGAACGTTAGAGCTACAGTTCATTATCACCGTTTCTGTAAAATTTAAAAAAGATCTGTGGTGTAACCAGTTAACACTGATATCAGTCTTTATGCAAAGGCCAAATTTATGTTACTGCACAACAGAAGTTACGTTCCATGTGATATTGCTTCCATCACAATTCAAATACAAACACTCCAATAACTACGCTAAAGTTTAACCTCAACCAGCAGAATTGTAGTTGAGGGGGGGAATGTTGGTGTTAAGATATCCTACCCAAATATCATTTACGGGAGCTGCTACCACCTGCAACCTGATCAAGACAGTACTTGTCTGTTACATGAGGCTCAAGTCGAGGAATTGTTCATTTTTAACTAGCTTCAGAAGCGCAAAATATAACCCTTAAAATAGAGATAAATTTTAATGCTATTTAACAAAAAAAAATAATTAAAAAAAATTCAAAACCTTGACAAAGTGAAAAAGTTATCTCTTTAATGGCTGTTCTAAAAAACTTTAGTGACTGGTTGAAAACCTTTAGCTCACAGGTACACACACACTTTGAGCTCCCACACCTCAGACTGCATGACTCCCCATAATCATTAAAGTTATCTGCTTGAAAAACATGCCTGCCGGGAGAGCAGAGAAGCAGAACTGCGCCTGAATCAGCCCAGGCATGCGTTAAAACAAAGTGGCCTCTCCGGGAGAGCGTGCGGCAACGCGCACACACATTTTGAAGTAATACATGGGCAATAAGCACACACGGCTTCACAGTCATGGCCATATACAAATAAGAAGACTCTAGAACATTTTCACAAGCTGAATTTCCTTTTAAAACCTCACATATTCCTTGTATATCCACAGGGCAGCACACCGTGGATTGGTCATATCACTGGACTTTATCATAGTGGCAAGCTCCCCATCCTCTGTATGAATCTACAAGCCGAATGCGAAGCGCACACAGACCACACAGAATCCCCTCTCCTAGACATGGCCACTATGAGACCAGCATACTAAAGAAGAAAGTGCTGGCTGACTCACAACACAACAATGTCTAGTAACTGGAATCTATACTCTCCTGCATGCTAAGGAATGAATCTTCTTTTTAAAATGCTATGTGTTTGATGACTTGGACGCTTATCATTAATCAGGATGGCAGCAATGCAAGGTTGAGGAGAAATTGAGTGCCACAGTAACAAATCATCAAAAGAAAGTCACGAATTCTGCATTGACTGTTTGTATAAAACTGCATGACATCAGTTATCACCAAGTTCAGCTGAAACCATCTTTGTCACTTAGCCCCTTCTGACAGAACATGAGAGTGGTGGAGTCTGGTCATGTGACCAAACAGACCATAATGATACAGTCCAGCGGCAAATGCTTTGACCTTCTATGTCATCACTCACACCTGCCACATAAATGGCACACTATTAGCGTAATTACAAACACTATCTGTAATTTAAAGGTTGACCCAGGCGCTTGGTATTGACAGATGTCTCTGTGCAATCAAAACCAAGCAGACTATTAAAAAAATAAATAAAACAGAGCTGCTGGTGGCCAAGTTTAAGTAGGGATTAGTGATACAACAGCCTGACTGATGTCTTCTAAAATCCGATGCACCAAAAAGCAACAACTCACCCAAAATCATTGCTGTGCGTTGCCTTTGGTGTCCCTGGGTTGACAAGTGTTCCCTCACTGCCCCCCGTCTCTCCTGTTTTCTCCAAGTGTACAATGGCTCCAAAATGTCTTTTCAGAGTTGCTCTCCACTCTCCAGAAAGAGGCAACTCAGAGAGGTAGCGCTAGATGTGAGGAGAGACTGCTGCTGCTGCTGCACATGCCGTCCCTTGCGCCTGCCCTCTCCAGGTGAAAAACTGAGTGTGAGAGAGAAACAGCACAAGTGTGTGTGTGTGTGTGTGTGTGTGAGGAGGGGGGTCCTGTGTTTCTGCAGTGGTGGCTCAGGTAAGCCTCAGGACAGTACAGAGGAGACAGAGAGAGAGAGAGAGAGAGAGAGAGAGAGAGAGAGTGAAGAAGAAAAAGAGAGAAGGGGGAGCCTAAAGTGTGACAGCCAATCACGCTGGCAGGGGGGGAGACTACAGAGCCAAGATCTTCTTCTCCACAGCAGCCAGGAGGAATTGTGGTGTGGTCTCCAACAAACAGCTGACAACCAGTTTCCTCTCTACTGTATCACTTCAAAAGGAAAGCAGTTCGATCTACTTTAAAGTCAACATCTGCTTTGGTCTCTCTCTATGAAGCACACAACTCCCTTTCCCATTCTGGCTTTCTCTCCCTCTCTCTGCTCCTTGTTTTTTAGGGATTGGATATAACCTAAAGGCACCTTACATGCCTCTGCTCTGATTGGTGGCAGGTTCGACCAATGGGAACAGCAGCAGGCACTTGTCATCATGCAGAGTGGAAGTCATGAAGGGGAGACAGAGCTTGACTGAAAATGCTGTCTCCCAAAACCAATTTCTCACTTTTATTTGCCACACTCTCCTCACCCATCTCCCCCTCACAGTGAGCCTGGTTTTCGCGTCTGTCTGTTGCATTCGCTGTTTATTACCTCCGCCTCGCTACCCTTTGACTCCATGTGTGTGTGGACTTGTAAGGGGATTAACCTTTTAGCTGTGCGCGTTTGTGCTTCTCTCCCTTTCCTCCCTCCATCTTTTCAACCTACCCAGACAAAGTTACACATTCTTATCAACATCTGTGGTTTCATCAAAGGGGATGGACTTGAGACTGGGAGTGGGACTGGGGGGGAGCAAGCAAAAAGGAGAGATGAAATAGAAAGCGACAGAGCGGAGGAAGCAGAAGAAGGAGGGGCAGAGATTAAACTAAATACAAACTGACAGAGGAATGAAGAGACGTTGAGTGACAAGAAGAGACAACCAGAAGGATTGAATATTGAGACAAAGACAGACAGAGTCGGACGCAGAAAATGGGCTGCGGAAAAATTTAACTATCGACCAATGCAATGCAGTCAGTGAATGAAGAGGAGCTTCACAGCCAGCTTCTTATGGTCCACTTCCTCCACACCGAGGAGCCACTCAAAGAATGCCTGCTGTCATGTTGAGCACTAGTCTTTGCCTCTCTCTTTCTGTCTCTCTCTCCAGCTTCCCTTGTGAAGAGGAATCACAGAGAGACATTTGGAAAATCACACAGCCACGATGTTATTGAGAAGCTCAGCGCTTAAGAGAAGGCTTAACAAAGCTGTCAAAAAATTAATCCCCTTGGGCGGGCATGCTTGCAAACACATACAGATATAAACACGTGAGCCTGGGGCTACAGAAAATGCTGCCTGATGTTCATTGTGCCTCCTCTTGTCCTGCTCTCTCTTTCCCTCTTTCTCTTCTATCTCTAGCCCCACCACTACCCTTCTCACGCTCTCAGGCTGAGGCTGTGAGTCACAGGGTGTTGGAGTGAATACTAAGGAGGCTGGCTGACACCTCCAATACCTCTCTTTACAGCAGCTCCACTGCATACGTTTAGGCTACTGTATGTAAACACTGGCAGTCTTAGGTGCCACAAACACCCACGCAAATTCTTACAGACTCTTAAGTTTGGATAAAATCCAATGACTAAAAACTGCTGGTATTATGAAACATATGGTAGCTCTTAAAGACACACAGAAAATTTCCCTCTTTCACAACTGCAAGCAATATCTTACACATCCAGCAGAGAAAATAATGGACTTTACTGATGTGGAACAAGCATTTTTTTTAAGTGCAAAGGAACAGACAGGTTAGAAGAAGAATTTTAGCCTCTGGCTCCTTGGACAAACCACGCAGACATACATTACGTCTGCAGGAAATGGACTGAGTACAGAAAATATTAGTTTTCGAAAATGGGACACTAGCAGCTGGAACAATAGTTGTTATTAATATAGTTGTGCTTGCAAGTTGTTCCGTCAACATTTGTGTGTGTGTGTTTGTGTGTCAGCAAAAGAGCTGAGATAGTGTTTCCTCATTAGTTGTGTTGGTATCAATAATTCAGAGCCGGTCCTTGTTGGTGTTCAATGGGCCGAGAGCTAATGTGCTGTCGGGCCAACGGGGGCCCAGGGCCCAGCGCCACTTTAATGGATGTCATGATGAGAGGGTGAAATTGGAGCATGGAGATCCTGTATCGTCCAAAGACAAGAAGAAGAAGAAGAAGGGAGGCCAAAGCAGACGGCAGGAGAGGGGGACAGGGGTAAGAAGCTCAGGGATAAGGTGAAGGCCACTGGGGAGAGGACAGATGGTATTATTGGACTGGTATGTTTGGAGAAAGGTGATGTAGAGAAACACTGTGTAAAGAGAGCAAGAAGGGAGGAAGCTGCTCTACTACGATTGGTTCCTCTATTTGTTCATAGAGCCTTCTAAAGCTAATCTCTGTCACCTCTTGATGAGAGAGACACTTATGCCTCTGTTGTCCACCAGGGACCTGTTATAATGAATGATAATAATGAATAATGAACTGACATCATTTCACCTCCCATCCACTTGTGTTTCTAGAGGTGTTTCACTCACTAATGTTGCTTCACAATCAGCGGAGGAAATAACAAGTATGGTCATATTTAATTTGCATGTCTATAGTTACAAAACTATTTTCTAAAAATGTTTCCACGAACGATGTGATCCGATTACAGAAACTAATCGTAGAGGAGGGGAATTTCCTAAAAATGAGCTCCATGTATATAAACAGACACAATGTTGCATTCAGCTGAAACATCTGTTCGCTACACAAGCAATTAATTATAATGATTTAACTGGCAGGGTATTAACTGCTAGACACTGCTTTTGTTTTTTAACTTTAAAGTGCCTAGTCATTTTAGCAAGCATTTAAAGGAATTTGTTTGCATTCAAATGTGTCCCTGAGACTGTCAGATTTCCCAAGTTTGAAAGTTGTGCTTTACTGCTACAAACCAAGTATTGCAAGAAAGTGTAAAATGTGTACCTTCAATGATTAAAAAAATAATTATCATTATTTCTGATTTTATTTCAAAAGTTATAAAATCACAATGACTTTCACACATAGGTCAAAGGGAACTAAAAGGTGCAGGAAGAAGAAAGTCGTACACCCACCTTTTGTACAAACTAATAATTTATAATAAGGTAATGCAAAAATAATAATAGCACATATGTTATGTGTCGTATGTTGAATTTTGTATAATTTACCCCATAGGTCAGTGCAATAGCTGAGATAAGGCAGGATTAAAGAATAGTACAATAATTTAAGTAGTCTCGAAGACGGTTAACTTCATATAATATAGAAATTCTTCTTAAGATTATTTTTATTACTCTTGAGATTTGTTATGATTAACCGAACATTTGCTTTGATATACCATGTTTTGAAGGATGATATCAACAATCCTGCAACTTGTTTACAAAATATTTAACATACTTTGCTTTTACTCTGTTTCTTGAGCCGTTTCTATCAGCTAGCTTTCACTTACCTCTGAGGACGCTGTGTTGAATCTAAAGTAGGCTTACGCTAACTTTGACTTTTATATATAAAACTCTATTTTTTAAGTGGTAAGTCTTTTTTTTAAGTGCTAACACAGAATAGACTAATACTGAACTTTATCATCACTTTTAAGTGAGCCTAACTGTAACCATAGAAACCCTTAAGCTAAAATATAAGGCTAACATTTGAAGACCTGCTTTCCTTCAAGGTCTGAAGGTGCAGTCCCAAAGTGTGCAGAAGTAATTCTGCTAATGTTTAATCTATGCTACCCTCTATTGGTGTAAGCCTGTTAATACAGGGTGCCTTGCTTCTGTTTGAGCATAAACAGAATATCTGCTCTGGTACTAGACAAGCATTTGGAAAACTTCCAAAATGTAAAATGATCTCATGTAAACTGAAAGGCTAATATGTTCTCAGAGCCACATCAGCACACATAGAAGTAAATAAGGGAACCAAACAGAAAGCCGACACAACTGGTTACGGCCTTAAAGCCTGTCAAACTGAGACAGATACACCTTACTCAAGTGGAAAAATATATACAACAGATTTGTTGAACAGACAAAGCTGTTGAGGCCAGTGTCAGATACAAAAGGAATGACTGCTGAGTATGAAAGGCTTATAAATACTCATCCAATGATGTTCAGCAACAGCCTGTGAGAAATACTGTATATCAAACCTGAGGAAGAGAGTGCACATCTAACTCAACCCTTCAAATAATGCCAAGATAAGTCTTCCTCTTCCTATCCTACTGGGGGAACACACAATAAATCTACGCTCACTGAAATTTGCAGTGGTGACTGTAACTCACTTCTCTTCAAGAGCTCAAGCACAGTCAAAATGCAGCTTCTTTTGATCATAAATTCAAGTCATATTTCATCTCCGAGTCCTGCAGGCACTACAGTATGTGACTCTCCAGACATGTTAGTTTTCTCTTTTCTTCTTCTAAAGTGTGTTTTTTGCATGGTGATGCTGATATACAGGCCCAACCTCGCTCATATATTGGGCTTTGGGTGCCTCTCGTCACTGCGGTGGTGAATTTAGAGGCTGCCTATGAAGGTCAAAAATGAGCCGGCCAGGCAGGTGTCATCAGCGTACTTTGGCTTTGCCTTAGAATGTGACAAATAAGTCACCATGTCAAAGGAAAATAGCAATCTTTCTCTTTTTAACCAAATAATGAGTTTGTCATGGGACCCAATCTGTCTGGTGAGTAAGTGGAGCTGAGCAGGAGCACAAGGACCTCTGCATTCCCCTTGAATTGGCCTGAGCCTGCAAGTCTGACAGGCATATCACTTTCCAAATGTGAGGGATAATCATCCCACTAAATTTAGACTATTGATCAGGTGTGGATGTGTGCAGGAAATGTGGCCAGCCGTATAACATGTTGCTTGAATTCTTTGTCCCCCTTCAGAAAACACAGATCAGAAGAACAGAAAAATGTTTTCCTGTCATTCCAGATACAGTACAAAAAAAATAACTTACCAGCATGAAATCCATTTTTTCCCTTTAAGTTGGACTCCAACAGTTGATCAGACACACTATTAGAGAAGCACACGCATGTGCCCTTGTGTACATATTTTTACCTTAATTTTGAATTAAACTATGAAATGTTTTAGAGTATTTCTATAAATATAAAAATGTTTTAAGCTTGTTTTTATTTTAATAATTCACCGTGTAGCCTTGTTTTTACAACCTTTATTTCTTTACCTTTTAGCAACATGTTTTTGATCAAACTATCAAGATGATTGTTATGATTTCCTTTCAGAAAGAAAGTTAATAAAGTTTCAATGACTGTCTCCTACAGAAAGAGAAAGAGAGACTTACTGTCTGTGAGAACACTGTATGTGGATGTGTGTACACAGGTGGGTGTGCCTGTCCTGTGAATCCACACTTGCCTGCGGAGGTGGAGAATGTCGCTGTTGACTGTCACACTCTCACACTTTCCTGACACTTTTACACCAGCACCACAGGAGCACAGGGCGCCTCTCTTTCCGGCCATATTCAGATCACACACTTGCATCACAACTCCTTATTTACTGAAATTTTACTATGATGATTAGCATTATTCTGCTCTAAGCCAACACATTATAAGCAGTGTATTTTTATTTAGACTAATTATCATCTCTCCAGCCAGTCCTCTATTATTAAAGCTCAACACGGGTCAACCAGATAACATCTAAAATCTAGCCCCCTTCGTGCATACATCATCAATCATCATCATCAAGAAAGTGTGCAAATTATTCTTTATTTAGCTTTTTTCTAACAGTTAAACACAAGTGGTGTACTCGTTAACGGGGACAAGTTTCACTCAAATATGTATTCCTTGAATAATGTTTGTGTGAAATTTGAGCAAACTCGTGTGGAGCTCAGTCTGGATGTGAGAGCAGCAGGAAACAGGTGGAGCTGTCAGGACAGCGCTCATCTCCACAGATGTATACTTGAGAAAAGGAAAGACCTTCAAGCAGTGACCTTCAAGCACACCTGTTCACATATTTGTCAAATATAATCTAATTTGAGATAAACAAGGCATATTTATAAACCCAAAAACTGCACCACACAGCTGCAATATTGAATTAAAATTGAAGAAAAATAGAAGTCAAGCATACTCTATCATTATACGGAAGAAGACACATTGCAGAAGACAGATGATATTAGATTTAGTTCTTACCTGTGCTCCACATTGACTTCAGCTACTCCTGCTCTTAATGACTGGGTCCAGTCTCTAACACTAGCTAGGTAAAATGAGAAACAACTATTTCCTTTGTTGAATCCTTGTACAATTAAACTGATCTGGGTTTTTGCAAGTAGAAGAAAAACGATTAAATTCTCATTATTTTGAAAAGATTCCCAAGATCAGTGAAAGGAAACAGCATATACTAGAGTAATATGAAGGACATGTGGACATAGAGACCGCATACATACACGTTTCCTCTGTCACCTCCCCTCCACCTCTCTACATCATACCTCCTCCCTCCCTCTTACTGTCCGCCCTGTGTGAAAACAAAGCGAGAGCAGGAGAGTACAGCAGCTAATCTTGACAGACCTGGTGAGAGCAGTTGTGTCAGGGGAAGGAGCAAGCCGTTTGCCGAATGCTGTAGCGGGGACTCATCAGCAGCAAAGAGGGCAGAAAGGTGAGCCAAATGTCAGTGAAGGCGTGAGGAAGTCAGATCCAATACCAACAGATGAGAATTACCCACCCGTGAAAGGATTTTTGGTACAGCATGTGGATTGAATTCTACAACATTTGCAAAACACTCTTAAGCACACAAGCCTTTCTACATCTGCAAATTCTTCAACCTCTAAATAAACCCTGTGGTCCCACTGGATCACAGCACAGTTGCTGTACCTCAAACCAACAGCAGTGTTTAATAAAATCTAAAGAAGCTGATGAAAAAAAGCAAAAATTCAGATATAAATAAAAGCAGCGTGACAACATAACACACACATGAAGACATTTAAAGGTAAATTCTATTCTGCAGTAAGCAGTCATCCACCACATAGGCCAACTGGAGCTAGCTTTAATGTGACATCAGCTGTACAGTGAATGTCCAACTCATTCAAAGCCTACTGTTTGATATGTCCTTACACAGCATCACTTCCTAGAGTGCCTCCAGTGATTAGTGTGCGAGTGTGTGTGTGTGTACACAGTCACACAATCACAGCCTAATAAGCAGGCACTGCAGCCCCCACCTCCCCATGCATTCTGCAGAAAGATAAGGTTAGAAGGGGAAAAGGACAACAATTTATAGATGTAAGCATTTTTTAGCACCCAGGGGCCTCAGGGGTAGCGTTACAGAGTAACAGAGACTCACTGCGGACAAAAAACTGCCCCCGTCTCTCTCAGCAATGAACATGCCATTAAAAGTAGCACCAAAAACCATTAATGGCTATAGTGTCTCTATTTACTGTTAGGTTTCTGACACATGCACATGTGGGAAAAAAAACCTCAAGCGTATTAATAATTTCTCAGTAAGAATGCTTGATCATATTTGTGGTTAATACTGTAAGCTGGTTCAAAGCCAGAGGAAAGGAGAGAAGGCAAGGTGGGTTAGGTTGCCAATTTTATTTCAACAATAAAGACAAACAGTTAGATGTCTGTGTGGAAAACCTCACTTCAGAAGTTAAATTTTTGCTTTGTTTTGTTTGTTTTCCTTACCTAAATGATTTTTAATTGAACTTTTGTCTCATTCCCATTCACTGCTTTCCCCTCAATGTATATCTGCAGTGGTTCTTCTTCTTCTTTACTAGCAGGGCCTAATTTTGCCCACAGTTGTAAGTTAGTAAAGTTTTACTTGTATAACAACTTTCAATCTTAATATAATAAAGATATTCACAACAAAAAAAACTGTAGAACATAATAACAAAAGCAAGTCTAAACAGTTCCTCACGGCCTTGAACCTGGGGAGAATTTAATCAGTGAAAAGTGAAAACAGCTGCAGAAGTGTGCGTGGCAGTGATTTAAGCACATGTCAGGCTGAACCCATTCTTGGTAAAATTATGGCGAGCATTGATGTGCTGGCAAAAAGGTTTTACTTATTTGGCAAAATGTACAGTCATGATTTACGTGAGCAAAGTTTTGTAGACTGGCCATTTAGAGAGGAATGCAACTGCACGCCTGAAAAGGTATGACACCCATTGCAAGTAACTGAAATCTTGATGCTTTGGAACATGATTAGCTAGCTTTTTTCCCATCATATTTGTTGTATCTACAATATGTTATGGATTTACACAGCGGTTACCTTTGGTCAAATCTATTTTCTAACAGGTTGGTTTAACTGGGACTTCTTGGGAAAATATTTTTATTTAAATAGTTGAACTGCTTTCTAAATATGACTTAACATTTTGTATTGACGCCAAGTATTTAAAGGTAATATGTAATTAAGTCTAAGTGTAGATGGTTCAAACTGTACACAGGAGTATTTACACTCATCTCCATGAATCATAATTGTAACTGATGAATATAATCATTGGTATTCCTCTACATACTTTTATGAAAGACTGGCAGCGTGCAATTTATGGTTAGGGAGGTGCCAGATTCAGTTTCATCAAGTGTCCAGTGCACGGGCTTGTCCCGGTACCTTCTAGTCTTGTCATGATAAATAGGCTGCTGACATCTTGCTTTATGAGCAACACCATGTGCCATGTTACCCTCTTAAGTCAAAAGGAGAACCATCGTCAGGTTTCATTTTCAATGAAACTTATTCCTTTGCAGAAAAACTTAATTCTTGGCCTGCCTGGCAACAAAATGTTTCCGGCAATATGGTCTCTCTTGCTTTTTACATTTGCAGATGGCCAAAGCTGGGTTTGTCCACTGCCCCAGTGAGAATGAGCCAGATGTTGCCTGCTGCTTCTTCTGTCTGCTCGAGCTTGAGGGCTGGGAACCAGACGATGATCCCTGGTAAGAAAAACTTTTTGTTGTTGTTTTGTTTTGGGGTGGTTTTGGGGGGGGGGCGGGGGGGGGGATATTAAAAAATGTACTATCTGGGGTGCAGTAGTTAAACATTTAATTTGGATCTACATTACTCAGACGTGTTACCTATATGCAGAAGACCGACTGCTACATGAAGTTGATAAGTCATGGCTCCTGATTATTGCCTAATCAGCATTATTTTTTTGTTTTTAATTGTGTTTTTGCTTATTATGTAAAGGTCAGAACATGAGAGACGCTCTAACTGTGGCTTCTTAACCATGAAGAAAGACTTCACCAAGCTAACAATGGCTGAATTCTGTCACCTGGAAGAAAAAAGGCTAAAGATTTACTACGTAAGTGCCCATCAGTAGGCTGTGTGCAAAGACACTAACTCTTCCTCAATTCTTACTTTTTATCCCCCCTTTTCCAACATTCTCCCTTTAGAAAAAGGTCTGTCACAAGAAGATGGCTTTTTTGAGGGATGCCATAGACCATACGCTTGAGGTGCTTAAATCTCAGCTGGACTCCATTTGATTCTATGCATTTATTTATTGCATCTTATTTTATTTCAATACCAGTCTTAAGTGTTAAACAAGAACCCGCAGCCTGACTCACTGGTCGGATTGGATAGCAGTTCATAAAATTCAGCCTTAGGCGAATGCGACACTTTGTTTACAGTACCGTCTTTGACCACAAGATGGTGCTTTTGCATTGAAGCTGCAGTTTTGCTATAACGCCGATACACTTTCTGAAATTCCCGATCTCTCATCAAAACCTTAACAAATGCACCTCACTCTGAAATGAAAGCGCACATTGAGCTGGATTACAATGCGGGCTATATTCCCTCTTTTCAAACACTTACTTATCATTTCCCTGAACGTGCCACCATCCCTACCACCCCTTTTCAAACCTTGACCCTGGACAGATGGCCTGAAGCCCCTCCTTTTCAATACCAACTGTTGCCCCAGTAACATCTGTTACATATAGGGGGACAGTGCACTGAGGGCTTGCCAGGATACTTCTCTAACTCTGAGGGGGACTGAAATTCAAGAGATGCTGCAGCTGACAGTAGAAGGTGTGGGAACGATGGCTGCATGATAAGCACTTGACTGGGTTTGTTTTGCACTTAAAGAACAACGGTTTAACTCTTAAAATCATTTTACTTTTTCTCCTGTTTTTATGCAAGAGAAACATGATGCAGGGCTCTGTTTCTCACTGTTTTATGGAAGGCTTGGTTGGATGACGTGAAGGATTAAGAGATGCTATCCCTTCCCCAACCTTCCACTGTTCTGGATTAATGTCTAATGTAACACTCTGGCCACTGAGCCCAGATCAGCTGCTTAATTCTCTCTTATCCGCTCACTGCAGAGCAAATTGAAGAGAATATTTTTAGACAAAACTAAAGTTAAATGCCCATAGGTGATGTAACATTTCTAATAAACTGTTCTGCTTTTATCATTTCCTCTGGTCTCTTTCTTGCAGTGCTGTTGTAAAATATTTCCTCAAACTATATTTTGTTCTTGAAGCTAAATGCATTCATTTATTTATTTTAAAAAAAAAAAAAAGTTAAAGGATATGAAGGTGTATGGGGAAAGATCCAGGCTTTTTACTGATGAGGTGCTTGGGTAAGTGGTGTGGCTTTGCATGAATACATGGATCAGAAGGGGGATGTGTGCAGTAATTGCTAATGTAACTCTAATCAGGGCTTATACCCACATCCTGTGTCAATCCACTTATTTATATGTGCTCCAGAAAATGAACAAAGAGAATAGCTTGGTATGACTTCTGTCTTCAAGTGGCACAGATGAGCTTATCTGTGGGAATGGAGTAAAATATTTTAAATTACTGCATCATAACTAAGCTGGGAAGATGCCCTTTCACTTTTTCCCATCCTGTTATTTAAGACCTGAATAAACCTAACAAATCACACTATAAAATAACAGGAGTCCACAGAGCACTATGACACATGCAGATCTAATTCTAAACTTATAACTGTGAGAAAGGATTTGTCATGAATAGGTTTCTCTTTAATAAACTGTAAGGGGCAAGTGTAGCAGATGGACAAATTGACAGATGTTACTAACAGAAACTTTACAACCTGGGCTTTCCAGTCCGGCCCCATCTGTTGCTCCTGCAACCAGTGCCTCCCTCTACCCTCCAATGCTTCTCATCAGCATCTATCACTGAATCTTCTCCTCTCATTCTCCTTAGTGCCCAAAATGAATGACATCAGCATTTACCCCCTCATGTGACCCGGTTTAACCCCTCATAAACAAAGGGCAAATCAAAAGATGTCATGAGCGCAATGGATACACTGAGAAAGGCAGGATGATGTTAATGTAACTTTTAAAGTCTCACGCTCTTGTCTCCGTCTGAAAAGTTCTGATGGGAATATTATAAAAAGGATAAATGACTGGCATGTAAAGAAGCCAGCTGACACAGAAGCTTAGACTCCATTGTGATTGTGGACCACAGTCTGTGAGTGTGTTTAAATGATGAATTTGCTGATAGACTGCCAGATTAAGGACAATGAGTTGCACTGTTCATTGTATTACAAAGGGGGGGAAAAAAATAAACATTCACTTCATTTTCATTTTTCATCAAATATTCTCTCATTTCTGGCTGTAAGGCATGCTGGCTGCTTCTCCTCTAAGACACCGCAGCCCCTCTACCTTGGCTGTGTTTTGTACCCTGTTCCAAAGGGACCTCCATCTGTCCCTACACTCAGCCCATTGTGGTGTCCCTAAGCCCAGAAACTTCCACAATGTAGTGGGCGTGTGCAGGGGGGCCAGGGTAAACACGACAGCATCCAGATCCCATTAGAAGCTCTTTAACTCTAACACCCTAATGCTCGGAGAGAAGTCTGGGAGGGGAAGGTCCACCCCCTCATCCACATGCACACAATGTCACCTTTACACCCACTTCCATAGGTAATGAACCTGGGAGCTACCCTCTTTCTTCTCCTCCTCCTCCTCTCCTCCTCCCCCTCCATTTCTGAGTTCATGTTTCATATTTTAGAAAGAGCCCTTAAATTCTATTTTATTATTTTTTTCCTGACATTAATATAAATATTTAAACTTTCAGTTGATGTTTTAGTGTTTTATCAGAGGGAAAAAACATCATTGACTATTTATGACTGAAAGCTGCCATTTTAACAACACCTTACTTAGAATTTAGTTAATAAATGAAGTTAAACCTCTGGCTCAGTACATTTTTTTTAAATTATTTTACTCAATCAGACCGTGCTCCATTTTCACTTTCTGTCTTTGCCCACACCTTTTTTTTCCAGCCATCATCTTGGTCCTCCTACCAGCTGCTCCTGAGTGTAGGGTGTTTCTGTTTTGGGGGTGCTCCACATCTCAACCAAGCCACCCATTGCCTTATGCACCCCACAGAAGCAAGCATGTGTGTTTATGCATGTGCGCTGAGGCCCAAGAGGAGGGAGAATCACTGTGTTCACCCTCAGCTTAAAGGCAGAGGGATTATCGGCACACAGACACTGATTAAAGCCTTCCAGCGTCCTATGGCCCCATTAATACAGTCTTAATCACAATGCTTTATCCCTCCATCTACCTCCTATGGATCAGGACCTTTTCATTTTACTGTGAGCAACTCTTGTTTAGCTAGCGGATTAGGCATGCTGTACACGAAAACAAAAAAATATAAGCAGAGAAGTGAATTAGAGGAAAAACTGTGCTTTATAGTGCACCTCACAAACTCTCAGCTCAGACATGGTACTTATGGGGTGGGGGGGTGGGGGGGGCGTCTGCAATGTTGGATTCCTCTGGAAAACATAATTAGCCTCAAGGTTATCACCTTATATTGCCACATAGGCTCATGTTGTCAGCAACTACTGGGCTATATTCATATATCAATAAAAAGTACTAAAGTTGAGAAATCATTAGCTGAAGCACGGCACCAATAACCCCTGTGTGCTGATATCTGACATGACCTCACTCTCCCAGGGGATTGAGCTACAGGTTGTGTTCCCTTGCCTGTCACCTCAGCCAAGATGGCATCACAGAGCATGTGTTCCCTTCCCATTACTAGACCCTCATCATCATGCCCTTATTATAGACAAGAGCCACTTGATGTGTGTGTGATGCCTGTGTTATATGGTACTGTAAAGTTATGAACGTTTCTACTATTTTTAAAGTATTTTATTGCAATAATTATTGTTTTTTTCCCATTTTAAAATAATTTAGGTTTTTTTGCGCAAATTAGCAAGAAAAAATGACATTTTAAAAGCTTATGGCACGTATATATTTCTAAATCTTCTGAAATTGCTGCATGAAAATCTCCACCATGCTCCTCGCGCAAGACTGTCCTGTGTTTTCTAATCTTGTATCCAAAGTCAATTTATAGGGATTATTTCCATATCCACCCACTCATGTATTATTTGGACTATGGAGGATAAGTCGTAACCCCCCACCACCACCACCACCACCACCACCACCACCACCAAAAAAAAAGAACCACTACATTCTCTCTCTCTCTCTCTCACACGCACACACAGTTTTTGCTGTAGCCTAATAGCAAGGACAAAGAGCATGCATCAGCTACTCTACGAGTACTTTCTCACACTGTGTCTGCCTGTGTGTAGAGCTATGTGTCATTCCTTCACCACGGCTGACACACAGGAGCAGAGGGGACAAACTTGCAATTGAGGATCAAGGACCTCGGTCACCTCTGCTGCCCTCTCCTCCTCTCTCCCCTTCTCCACTCTTCCACAACACACTTACTTCCCTTTGCCTCTCCCATTTCTCTCTTTTATGCTCTCACTCTCTGCTCTTTCTCTCTTTCTCCCCAAATTGGCCCAGCTGTCCATCAGCCCCCTGCCGTTCCCCCAGCTGTCTGACCTCCCCAAACGAGGAGCCCAACAACAATACAGGTCACAGGTCAAGAGAAAGAACAGGCTGCGTTCACAATAGACCAGTGGCGCCCACTAAAACAATCATTCCCTTTTCTTTTCCAGCCCTTCTCCACTGTTGCCAGGACTGGAAATGACAAATCTTTGGAGGGGTAGCTGAAGGAAACGAAGGGGGAGTCCTCTTAGAGAACAGCATCCAAAAGCACCTTCCCCCTTTTTTTTCCCTTTTTTTTCCCTTTTTTTTACAATTGGCCAAAGGACCACAAGGATAAATACACTCATGCACTTCATCTTTGCACTCTGCCGCCCTGTTCTTTGTTTATTTCAAGAGTCATCATGTCCCTCAGCACAATCATGAAAGTCAAAACTGATACTCCGGTTAGTTGAGTGATATAAATGTTTTATGAACTTTGCCAGCTTTACATTATCTCTGGATTGATGTATCCTTATTGCTGCTTTGCTGAACTTTTACCCATTTACAGCATTAGTATGTTGAGACTGCATTATTTTAATATTTCGTAAAAGCTAATCTTCTTAGCTACTATATAGCATCCTTCATACACATGTGCTGTGTCTCAAAGAAAACCCAGGCTAGTTTACCATTCAGTAAAACTGGATGAATTATTGGAAAATGAGTTCTTGCCCTTCAGTGTTTTGGCATGAGCTAGATGGGAAAATGGGACACATGGGAGAGAAAGCCAACGATAGAGGCTCAGAGCTGTGACAGGTTCACCTGTTCCCCGGAGCTGTTTTCCCATGGCCCACAACAGCCTCCCGCCTGACCTGATAGAAACCCCGGAGCAAGCCTTTGAATGACATCATGCACAGACTCTTTCTCTCTCACACACACATGCACACACTCATATCCTGCAACAGATCTCTATTTCCCAGCCACAAAGTACTCCTTCATCCAGTCTTGCTGATTTCCCTTTTTTTTTTTTTTTTTTAGTTGGCACACTCTTCTATTATAAAATGATTTAGAGCCACAAAAATCTAAATATACTAATTAGCTATTCGTGTTGTTTGTGTAATACTTATTTTGCATGTAAAAATGCATTTATGAGTACAGAAAAATGTCCAATACTGCACCTGCTGGTAATCGTGACCAGATTACAGGGATATTCTGAAAACGATGCATCTAAAACGATGCACAAAGCTAGTGAGAGTGATGTAACAGCTGTCGCTGACTCACATTTAATTTTTTTTTTAAAACCAGAACTTGTAATTTAACTGAAATTGTAATCGAGTTGATGAAAATAATTTGTCTTCTGATGTGAGGGCTTAGCAAAAAGAGTCATCTCTGTATTATCTACTGTGCTTTATAATATAAGTGCAATACTAAAACGCAAAAAGAAATCTAAATTAATGAAAACATCACTGTACCAAGCTTGTGTTTACAGCCAATTAGTGCATGCGTTTGTCTTTCTGTTAAACTAAAATGTAAGAAATGGATGACAGCATAACATCACAAAAAGACATGGCACACGTGTTACTATGGAAATAGCATATAATATAAGAATATTTATTTAATTAAGTGCGAAACAGCAAAATATTAACAGTACAGTATGACAAAAATTGTGACACCAAATGAACAAGTACCTGAAAGACTTAAAATAAATAAATTAAATACAGTACAGCTACCAGTGGCTGGCATCAACCCAAGACAGTGAAACAGAAACTGTGCTCAGAAAAATATAAAACAGACAAGACATTATCAAAATAAATATTAAATACAGATATAAATAAATGCATTGCTTTTCTTAAATTCAGAAGGAAACTGGCTGTAGGCCTCAGTGCACAATGGGTGACTTTTTGATCAATTTCTTTTTATACGTAGACGTGTAAATAATAAAGTATTTGTTCAAACATAAGCATCTGAATAATGCTTCAGCAAGGACATCTGATTTGGTAAACTAATTTTTACTTCAACTCTTTAAAAACTGACGGAGCAATGTGTTCAAAAGAAGATTAACATATAAACAAAAGCGAAATAAATACAATAATAAATGTTATGGGTGCATGTTTGTATCAGGTAGATTGAGTTGAGGTGATGAGTCTTCTCTCTGAGCATTCAGTGCTCTCCCAGAGTACTAGACAACATAAAAGCAAACATTTTTCTCTATACACTCAGTACCACAGTCATCCTTTTTTTACAGCAGTTTATACAGGAGCAGTGCTTCTACTCTGGCTATTCATAACAGTCACTCATTCACTGGTACTATCACATTTCAGATGGTACCCATCTGAGAGGTGATGAGGTGAGGGGAAGCAAAGGAGTCAAAGGCCACATCCAGGGGCAACTCGTAGCGAGAAGCCTGTAAGAGTGGGTGGGCCTGAGGCCCCCCTGGTAGGCTGCCTGTCGTGGACGTGGGGTAATGGTGGGATGAGAGGTAGTGAGCATGGTGGGGTGTGTAGTTCCTCTCTGACTCATGCGGAGATGGCTCCTGCTTCAGGGCAAAGTTGCCACTGATGCTGAGAGGGGGAGTGAGGGGCCCATCGTATGGAGGAGTGCTGCTGCTGCACTCGTTAGGGGAGGGGTTGTCATATACAGGCCCCTTGAATCCTTTCATTTGGAGGAGGTGGGATGCCTCGAGGGAGCCGTAGGGTGGGCTGGGAAGGCCTGGGGATGGGTAGCTGAGGGGATGGCCAGCCACCATACTACCCATTCCTGGACCTCCACACTTGTCTTCCAGCTTATTAAGAATCATCGGAGTGGGTCCCAGCTGCAGGCAGCCAGCCACAAGGTTGCTGGTAGGCTGGGACAAACCTTTACACAGCATCTCCACAAATCCATGACTCTCTGGGGACTGGCCACTTTCTAGCACCTCCGATAGAGCCCAGATGTAATTGCGAGCCAGCCGCAGAGTCTCAATCTTCGACAGCTTTTGTGTCTTAGAGTAGCAAGGCATCACTCTGCGCAGATTATCCAGAGCATCGTTTAGCCCATGCATACGAGAACGTTCTCTGGCATTGGCCTTTAATCGCCGTGCACGAAACCTCTCCTGTCTAGCTTTGGTCATCTTCTTCTTTTTAGGGCCTCTCCTTTTGGGAGCATTTTCTCCATTTGGTCCATCCTCTTCGTCCTCTTCCTCTTCCTCCTCTTCCTCCATATCCTCACTACCCAGTTCTGTGCAGGAGTGGAGGCGGCCCCCTACAGTCAGGCCATGGCGCCCCGTCAATTCTGGGCTTTCATCTCCATCCTGTGAGCTGCCGTCATCATCGAGCCAGCTGAGGGAGCTCACCAGCTCACTCACATCCCCACTTTTCCCAAATGATTTGGTCATCATTTTGATCTAAAGAAAAAGAGCCCACACAACAAATTGAATACTTCAGGATTCAGTGTCTGTGAATGTAAATCCTTGAGGCTATTCCCCCAAAACGTGATAAAATTGTATTATTATTTATTACTGATGGGCACCAGAAGCACACACTGACTGAGAGTGCTCTCATTTCAGCAGGGTAGTATGGACAGATCACTTATATGAAGTGCAAGCACCTCTGTCGCATAACAGTTCTGAAATAAATCCAGTAATTATTTAAAGTCAATCTCACTGTGAAATTTGGATATTAATGAATAAATGGCTGTTTTCAGAATGAGATGGATGAGTGGTTCCCTGCTGTTATTCTCCAGTCTTTCAGAGACGCTGTCAATCTGGGACACCACGGGATTTACTCAGTATATAAAGCTCAAAGATTAAACAGGCAACATACAAATCAACAAACATGCATCCCCCCAGCACACACACACACACACACACACACACACACACACACACACACACACACACTCACACATTTCTCTGTTAGAATACCTTCATTATTATTATTATTATTATTATTATTATTATTATACTTTTTGCAGAGCAATCTATATCGCCCCAAAATCATATTTTAAATGTTATTTTGTACTTTAATGTTAAGTGAAACGAAGAATATTTGTTATTGTTGTGCAAAAAAGTCCTACTTTGTGAGACAATTTAAAGTAACTTGTAGAGTGAACTTTGGGCTCGTAATTCTGTCTTTACTGTACATCCCACTGAACATAAAAAAGATAGAACTGTAAATAATAGGATGATGCTTGGGTGATTTGAAAGGTGTTCACAGCTGTAAATAAACTTAAGAGTTTTTTTCTGCAAAAATTGCATGTGTTAAGTTTATTAGCTCTAATGTGAGCCATATGGGGTTTTTTTTCTATTTCTTTCGCAAGACTTGGACATAAAATGTCAACTCACCTGTTTGGGATCCGTTTTCGCTTCGTTCACAACAGATTTTTGAATGTTAAACAGACTAATAAAAGAGTGATAAGTCCACAACTGCTGTGTTTCTTTCTTCGCGCACCGGCCAGTGTCCTTTAATCTTCTGCTCCGTCAGATGGCCATGAGTACGCTTGGAACTTTCATCTCCAAATGACACGATCGGGCTGATATTCTTTTTGCCTTTAACCGGGCAAGTCCCTCCCTCTGCCGCCCCACCCACCGTCAACTTATCCAAACGCGCGTGGCGTGCTCGTGACCAGAAGTTTTGGCAAATGTGCAGCGAGCGAGAGAGTGCGACAGGGTACATGCATAACAATTGTTTTTTTAAATCATGAAGTCCGTGAACTACGAAAGGATGGGTGTATAGGAGGTCAGAAATGCACAGCGGCCAACAAAAAGGAACTTGAAAACACTTGGTAGCAGTTTAAGGAGCATATGCAATGTTAAATAACATTGCATATGCTCCTTATGCATCTTATAGCCTATACACACCCTTCCAGCGGTCAGATTTCATAAGACTCTTTCCCCAAATGTGACTTTGCTTATACCACTATCTAAAAATATATTTATGTCTAAAACAAAACTAATCATTTTCCAATCTTCTGCTAATCCCACCTTATCCTATTTTTATTCTAATTTTAAGTTGTGTTGCAAAATTAATGCCCCTATAGGCCTACACGTACCACGATTGCGCGCAAATTTAAATATATGTTAAAGCTATTTTTTAATAAAAGAAGAAAAAAAATAACTCAAACTCAATAATAAACTCAATAATTTCCCATCACAGATTTCAGTATTACGCAGAAGTTTACTGTTAGATTTCCAATCAGATCTGACTTGAATGAAGATCTCTTGTTGTTGCCCTCAAATCTGAAAACACAGAAATCGTAAAATCCACTGGACTGTTTGCTACTGCGTGAGTGTGTTAACCATCGTAATCGATTGTCTATCTCTTCATTAGTCGGTTGGATTATACATTTTCCACTTCATTAAACGCAGTGTGGGCTTGATCTTCAATGAGTTAAGAGACGCTCTTCCTTGTGTGCGTATTTAAGTGATTTTGACAGCGTGGTGTGCGGAGAGCAGGTGTGTGCGCTGTTCAACCACTCATTCAATTGTTTCCTTCAATTTTTAGCGTCATATTTGGCCCCAAGGAGTTGGCAATCTGATTACTGAGTCGATTGGTCCAGCGATCGAGACACATTTAGATCAGCTATGCTTATGAGAATCCATTTGGAAATGTAATCAGCTACACCATGTAGTTACTAGATTATCAATGATAGATTTGGCTTATGACTAATTGCTTTTATGCTTTGCTTTCTATGTCGTTTTTTGTTTGTTTGTTTGTTTGTCTTTTGTTTAAACTTTAAACACGTACAACCTAACTTTTCAGTAGACCCTTTGAATCAAAAGCGTAGTCCAAGTGATCTTTTATTAGGCTTCACAAATCTTATGTAAATATTTGTCATTTTGCACACTTTTCACTACAAATGCCACAGCACGAGAAACGCCCGCCAGTCGTCGTGCGTGGCGAGCCGCAGCTCAGTGGGGGTCTATTGTTACGACCGGCCACTGACAGGCGGGGTCTCGCGAGTCGCACGTGCCCCCGCATTGATCCCAATTGTGCGCGCGATTGCGCACAGCTGTGCTCCTGACTGAACTTTTTCGACTATCCGGTGAAGTTTCCTTGTTTTTAAGAGCGATATGCAGTATTTCCGTTCCGGGGAAAAAGATATAATCACGCGATTAATCGACAAGAAGCGCTTGAAAACAGGCACTTATCAAACGATTTATTAGACACAAGCTAACAGATGGCTGAATATGGGAGCCACTGGGGGGTGGGGGCATCTGTTGCTTGGATGCTCAGGCGTCACTTGCGAGAAGATGTCTTGTGCTTGAAACAGTATTTATCCACCTCTCTAATCACTCCTGGTCAGTGCACTGGCCATAAAGGTATGTGGACAGAAAGATAAGCCTTGTCCTTTGTGTATGTGGCTAATATGATGTGCCCAAAGCTCCCCTGCTGGATGCACTTCTACACCCCCAAACACATACACTCTCCTTCTGTCCCAGGAGTGTGAGTATGGCCACGCCACACCTGCAGCCTGCATGGGGAATTGGAGCCTAGCAGTCTCCGACAATCCCCATCGGTTTCCCAAATGACTGACTGACTAACGGAAAGGGAATTGCCCTGCTCCCATTTAAGCAATAACATAGAAAGCCAACCTTCCGGAAGAGGTCATGGTGAACACAGATGATCTGAACCAACTTTTGATGAGTTTGCATGATTTGAACTTGGGATAGTTCTACATATTTATATTTGCAACAAGTAAAGTTACAAGTAAAGTTACAGTAGACAAGTAAAGTTACACAGTCTACTGAACTCACGTACTGTGTTTCAAAGAGATGCCTTTTAATAATGAAGATTTTGTGAACATAAATCAGATTTTAATGTATGCTTTGGTTTGATTGATTGGCCAAAAAAGAAATACATAGTCAGCTTTGGCATGAGCTGTCCAAGACAAGTTTATGTTCACGACTAAAAGAGTACCAGCCCCACTTTAGCTTTTTAAGTGCTGTTGTTGGTATTAATGGGGGCAACCCCATTCCTTACAAAAAACCACTGCCACAAGTGAGTTGTCTCGCGCTCTTGTCCCCTGGGACTCCGAGTGGAATGGGAGGGATTGGTGCACTGTGCTGACAGATGGGTCCTTGTTCCTGTCTTTTTCTTCATCTCTATCTCCCGCTCCCTCTTTTGCTAAAACACAGACACACTCACACACACCAAGACTGCACGAATACAATAGGAATTAAAGCTCCACACACATGCTCCCTGGCTCGCTCCTGAAAGCTGAGCCCCCTTGTACGCATAAAAGATGCAGCGAGCTTGGATTTGTGAGAGGAGCTGGCATGCTAAGGAGTTGGGGTGATGTGGCACAGGGTGGTTAGCCTAGAGAGAGATGAAACTTCACTGTTCAGAGTTTAGTGTCCTGAGCCCATTTGTACTATGTATGATGCAGTTTTCTCTCTACGACTGGCAACATCTATTTTACATCCACTTAATCCAACCGATTTCAAGTTATTTTATGTTGCATGTTAAGACGTCTTAGTCTTCCTTCCATTTGCTGTTCATCGTGGCTGAATACAATTACAAAGCAGACTTCTCAGAATTTTTTATTGTAGACTTTTAAGCTCAGTTGTTTTTGGTGAAACTGGAAAGATCTTAAAATGAAGTGTTTCTCCCAAATTAAATTGTGCAAACTAAATGTAAAGAGCTCAGAGCTCAGTTGTAAGTTTTCACACTTTTGCAACTGCGGCCCATTTACATGAACGTCATACTGCTGACATTCAGCATGGCAGACTGAATAAAGGTGTGTGTGCAGTCATGCTCCACAGAAAAGTGTACGGTTTATTTATCCTGTTGTGTCTGAACATAATTCCATGTTCAACTTGAAACTTTTTTTTGTTCTGGAAAATCCCTTGTCATATCCATATGGTGCCAATAAATTAGAGTCTCCTGGATCACAAAGGGCATTTAGATAAGATCAGGCAGCATTTCATCTCCAAAATATGAGTAGATTGTTTGCAGCTTATTCCTCTTCCTTTTGGCTAATGGATTTGGAAAACATTCCAATCGAGCAGAAATGTGCCTACAGAATGGGAATCGGGCCTGAGGGCAATTCTCACTAAGTGGGGAGAGAGCCATTAAACAAAGGTGCCTGTGGTTTCATATTCAGGATACTTTACAACCTCCGTCCCAGGACATCAACAGTGTTTTTGGTTGTGCTGTTAGAGGGGGCCGAGGGGGGGGGGGGGGGGTCCATCTGCCATGCTGCCGGTCCTCTGGGAGATGGGCATATCCCAGGGGTGTTTTGGAGAGAGAGGGTCTGAAAGGATTACACCCAACCACTAATCAACGGCGGTAATCTGTGGGCCCCCAATACAAAATCCCCTTTCGATCCAAACAACAATTTAGGATAGACGATAAAATCTGAGTATACAGACATTCAACTGACATTGAACAACCTGATAAATGTGATGACAAATTCAGGTGATTTTTTAATTGGGAGAATCAACTGCGAAGGTGTGATTGGCAAAGAGCCATAGTGTCTCTGTGATCAGGTGCAAGTGTCCCACAAGTGGCCTAGTCTGAAATCCCAGTGTGACCATTATGCAAATACAGCAACTAGACAAGCCTACAACATAAATTTGTCTAACGGATAAAAGCACTTTTCTAATCAGATCTGGATGCAAAAGGTTTTTCTTTTTCTTATAATACACTTGGTTAAAAAAAGAGAAAAATCAGTTAATAAATCAAAATAAAATATATGCATTAGCCATGATATTATGTAATTATTTATACTTCTTTTTTTTTTTTAGATAAAAAAGGTTTGTATGTCCATTAGGGTGAACTTCTAACAGCCTATTTTATGATGTTATAAGGTGAGCCCTGCAGATCGCTTCTCCTTGAACCTTATCCAAATACTCTGTCACAGCAGGAACCTACAAGGTGCAGCTGCTGAGCTGCTGTCCTGGCAGGTCTCCCCTTCCAGTGAAGAAATAGCAGGGAATCAAGTTGCCACTAGTTTCATTGTTCCCTGTCAGTATGGTTTTGATGTCTTGGGCCTGGGTGGGGTCTGGATTTGGTAGTGGTGGGTTTAAATCTCCACAGGACTATAGAAGATGCTGCCTAATGATGGTGCCAGTCCTCCGGGGCATAGGGAACTGGAGCATCCTGGCCTGCATCTCCACTACCTCCTGCAGAATACCCACTGGCTAGGCAGCCTCTAAGCTCCCTCTATCCCCATAGCTTCATTGTTCAGTGGGCCCGGCACTGTCAATATTAAGCCTGGCTAATGTGATCTAGAGGCAGCTGGAGCAGCCCCGATTATTACCATGACACAGGCGACCGAGGGGTGTAATATCATTAAAAATAAATCAGGTGGTGTGGAGATTTGCTGTAGCAGGCGGGGGACTTTGAATGACATTAGGTAGAAGTGCCATAATTTCATTAGTCAATTGGGGCAGCTCAGAGGATCTGTTGAAACATTTCCTTTAAGTTGAAGTAATTGAATCTGCTTACACAACAATCAACACAAAGTGGAAAATAAAGAAACCGATGATGGTAGTGTTTTTTTTTATTTAGAAAATTAATTTCATAAGTATACACAGACACCTGCAAAACCCAAAAGGACAATATTTCAGTTTGCTAATTACAGCATATATGGTTGATAATCTATTTCAAAGCAGACGTATAGGGTATTCTCAGAGTTATTAGCCTCTTGCGGTGGATTATTGTTGGAAATGATGAGGAAAACGTGAAGCCCTGGTAATCTTCTTAAACTATTTGACACTGAGCTGTCTGCTCGGCAGACTCATCAGCAATCAGCTGGCAAGTGAATGGTCTGCATCCTGAAAGCATTAATAGGATTAACGCTGAAAAATAAACTAAAGGATATTAAAAAAAAATGTGAATTTAAAAAAATCTGAATATTTCCCTTATTTGTATTTTCTCTTGTTTCGTTTCATTTTGATAATGGGCTGATAATTTTGTTCCTTCGTACCCTCGTTTTGCATGTTCGATCGGCTATTATAAAGCACCAGAAGTGCCGTTGGGCGCACAGCATGGGTCTTATGTCGCTATTGTTTAGACGCACTGGACACATAAATGATGATTTCAAGGCCCATTGAGCGTGCGATGGATTGTCCCCAAATGTGACTGACTAGCGGAGAGCAAAGACTGTTGGATGAGCGCAAAGAGCGAAACCAGAAGTTGTAAAAATTTTCGACACTGACAGCTGAAAGTTCGATGATTTATTATAAAAACTTCACCCATAAAGGTCCATTAAAACGCGTGAGCGGATGTATTGTATTCATTCATCATCATTTAAGGGCAAATGTTTAATGGGGTCGAGTACGTATGGTGCTGTGGTGCAATTGTGACATCTAGTGATATATTTTGAGAGTGGCATCTCACGTCTGATGGCTTTGTTCAGTGATTCCCAAAGTATGGATTGCGCTCCACTGGTGGGCCGTGAAGGTACTGCAGGGCAGCCGCAGGAGGTCGGTTACATCGGGTTTATTTATTTGTTTCTCAACTGAAATTCTTAATTCTCTCAAGATTTGAATTTAAATTTGAATAGATAGCAGTGTATTACGATAAAAGGCCACATCTTTTACATTCTTATGTAACTTTATTCTGTGGGGAAAAACTTATAGAATAATGTGCACTTAAATGTTGTGAATCAAATAATAATCATTTGGTTTAATTGTATAAGTAACATTTTGGGGGGTTGGTTCCAAAAATCAAATCCTAAAATATTTTTCAAATCGGCTTTTGTCATTTTGTTTAAAATGACAATGAAATAGTTTCATTTTAAGAAGAAACTGAACTAATGAAACCACAAATACTGCTGTTCTTTTTTTCCCCGATCCCTTTTTGATCCTGAACACACTCATCTCTTGTTATTTAGGGGGGAAAAAACTTAATCTGAAAACAAAGCTGTTGACTGAAAATAAGCCTCAACCAGTAAATCATCAGCAGATGATTAATTGATGAAAGCACAGAAAACACAAAGGAAATAAATTAAAACATTTCTGCTTGTGTGATGATCAGAGCTGTGATTAAAGGGTTGTTTTGACTACTGAACATTGTCACATTTCAAACTGGACCATGGTGGTCAGAGGTTTGATGATGGCTTGCTATAACACTTTACCATAGAGGCTTACACATACAGTAGTGCATATAATATTATAGGAGTTACAACCACAACATCAGAATGTAAAAATAAACCTACTTCTAGCTGATTTTTTGTCACAAGGGGAAGCAGGTAGAAACACGTTTGATTTAGCAGTGCTTTTAGATATTCTTTCATATTATTTTATAGGCAGAGTCTGCACTAGAAAATCTACAACTGTTTTTGGACACGAGACAAGGTATTTACACTTAAAAAATAGATACAACTAAGTGAATATTATTGTGAATTAACCCCAAATGTATATTAAAATAAAAAGATAGAATAAATTTAGCAACCTCAAGTGATGCGTAACATAAAATTAGAATGAATGTTACAATCTCGGGCAGCACAGTGGTACAGTGATACAGCCAGAAGGTGAACCTGGCCAGCTGGGGCCTTTCTTTGTAAAGTTTACAGCTTCTCGCTGTACCTGTGTGAATTTCCTGCAGGAACTCCAGAATCCAAAGACAATGCTGTGGCTGTGAATGTGTGTGTCTTCCTGTGCTGGACCCGTAATAGACTGGTGATCTGTCTGGCGTACTGCCTGTCTGGGAGATACTTCAGTACCCCTACAGCCCAATCAATGACTAGTACCTTATACACTTGTCAGACTCTGTGAATTCACTGAACTATGCATATTCTAGACTCTTGGTTCAGTAAATGTAAGCTTTTTAATGCTTTGTATCTGTTTCTAGGTATTTATAGCATAAACTAGCACCCAATCCTCTCTCTCTTCTCTCCCTCTCACACACACACACTCTTCTGACCCAAATAAATGAAGTCACAGGAGGATGGTGATTTCTATATTTGGCCCTTCTTTATTTTACACCCTCACTTTCATCTCCACTCCTCCTACGCTTTGCTTCACTAATTCACCTCTGCCTCATCCACCTGCCAGTCCCTGAGCATCATCAGCATCATAAATCTGATCTCCTCCCCCCTCTCCTCGACAGGATACACCCAACTTACTTCATAGCTTGAAATTCTTTCTCTCAGCGCCATACTGGCTGCTTGTGCAGAGATCTGACACTGAGTGTAACTCTACCAGGACATCAGGAATGTCTCCAAAAAGAGAACCCTCCATTAAGAAGTCTCCCTCATCAGTGACCCAACCCAGACTCGGTCCTCCATATCCCTGCATGCCTTCAGCTCCTGCAACTCCAAAACCGGAGCAAAAGCCTAGGATGCTCCGTCCCTCTGATTCACCGTTTGATCCCAGTACTTTGGAGGTGAGTGGGCTGTCTGCAGTACATATTTTTGTAACAGAGCTTATGTGGGGCATTCATAAAGTATGACTATAGCAATGGCAGTCGTATCTAGCCAGTCTAGTTTTACACCCGGTATGTCATTAATGCCTCTTAGAAAACAGATTAAAGCTCAGTGAAAGATACATAATAGTGGTCTCTTATGAAATTTATTCCAAATAATATCTCTAATTATTTGCAAAGTAAATTCTTTTAATTGTGCAGCTAATTAAAAAGACCAAGAGAGAATCTAAGCTAATCAAAGAAATGGGACAGCAAAAGCAGCACTGGTTGTCAGTCAGTGAGTGGCCCCCTTAGAGACAGTTTCCTGTCACAGCATGTGCTATTTCTGTCATCAGAAGGATAATTCAAATTCGTTGCCTGTATCTCAACACCCACAAAAAAGTGATTTCTACAAAAAGAAAGTTAACACCACTGAAATTCAAAGTGAGCAAACTCTTATTTTCTTTCTAGATAAAGTAATGATATTAAAAAACAAAAGAATAGACCTTCTCATACTTCTCTGATGTTTTACAGTTATTGTATCCAAAGATCTGTAAACATTTACTTCTTAGCTTACCCTCAAAAGTTAAATAAGGCAATAAGTTCTTCTGTCAAAAGTCATCCTGCTCTAAGTCCTCCGTCCGCCACAGCAGCAGTAGCAGTCGTGGCCTTAGACCTAAGTTTTCCTTCTGTTTCTCCTTTTTTATATTTCCGTACTGTTTCATCACTTTTTTCTGTCAAAAGATCATGAGATCACTTAGAAAGTGACATTATTTTACTTTGCATTAATTTCATTGTTCACAATTATCTGCATCCACTATTCTGGCATAGTGGCATACACTCACTGAGCACTTTATTGATTTATTATTTGCTAATGTGTAATCAGCAAGCACATGGCAGCAACTAAAGGCATTTAGGCTTATAGACATCGTCAGCACAACCTGCTGAATTTCAAACCGAGCATCAGAATGGGGAAGAAAGGTGATTAGTATTAGTATATAGACTTTTAATGTGCTTTGAGGCAATAGGACGGCAAGACTGGTTGTTACCCAAACCTTTGTTACAACCGAGGCATGTAGAACAGCATCTCTGAATGCAAAAGCTATGGAACCCTGACGTAGATCACCACAGCAGCAGAAGACCGCACCGAGGGCCACTCCTATCAGAGAAGAACAGGGAACTGAGGTTACCATTCACACAGGCTCACCAACATTGGATAACACAAGATTGGAAAAACTTTACCTGGTATGATGAGTCTTGATTTCTGCCTCAACATTTGAACAGTAAGGGTCAGAATAACGTGAAAGCACTCATCCGTCCTGCTTTGTAGCAACAGTTCAGGCTGGTGGTGGTGGTATAATGGTGTGGGGGTTATTTTCTTGGCAATCTGGATCCCACAGCCTACCTGAGTATTACAGATGATCATCCCTTTATTTAGGGTATCCATCTTCTGATGGCTGATTCCAACAGAATAACACACTATATCACAAAGCTCAGAACATCTCAGACAGTGATGACATGACATGGCAGTGAGTTTACTGCACTCAAATGGCCTCCACTGTCACCAGATATCATTCTAACAGAGTACCTTTGGTAAGTAGCGAAATGGAAAATTTGCATCATGGATGTGAAGCTGATAAATTTCCAGCAAATGCCTGCTGACGTGTCAAAATGAGGAATGTTTCCAGCACATTTCTGAATTTATGTCACAAAGAATTAAGGCTGCTCTGAAGAAAAAAGAGGGTCTAACCTAGGACTTGTAAGATGTATCAAATAAAGCGGCCAGTGAGTGTATACCAGCTGCAGTGTGTGTTTAACACTACACTTTAACTGTCAGCTGTAAAATACCCAGCCACCAGTTGTGTCCTTCTGGTATTACAAGATTAATGTTAAAAGGGTTTGTATCTGTTAAACAAATATAAACCAGTATTGCAGCAGGATGTTTGAATACTTTTGAATGTCATTGCTTTATGGGGATTTTAGTCCTTTCAAGGCCGAGCTGATATAAAAACCTCAGTGGATATAGGAATTGAGTTAACCTGACCACTTTTTAAAAACATTTGAACTTTACAAGTCAAAATCATGTGGGCTTGTAATGTTAAAAGGTTAAAAGCAGGAATAGGCAATCATTCTTAATTTAAAAAATGTATTTATATGTGCAGTAATATAGCTTAGCTTGGTTTGTGCCCCAGCTTTTGCCGCCATCCTCATATGCTTTAAGTGTTGCCACTGCATGCACTGTTTTATAGAGTGAGACTGTCCCATTTAGCTGGTGAGGATATGTGGGTCATGTTAAGTTACCCACTTCACAGACATGACAAGAAGCCGGGCCGCCATCTAGGAAATAAAAAAAGGTCTTTGACCTATAAAGTGATACGACATCAGTCCATGATCTTACTATACTCAAAAAATCCATCTTTCCTGGATGGCCAGACACCCACAACATTAATACAGGTCCCTTAGCTAAATCACGCAAGGGTTTTTTGTTATATAACATCCTTAAAATAATTTCTTTTAAAAGGGGTCTAGTGGCTCATTGATTAATGATCGACTTAAATAATAACTCCTTTAAGTTTAATCTCAGTCAAAAATTCTGAATCTTTCCAATTCTATGATCATGCAAAATGTTGATCCTGTAAAAATTTGCAGAGTAGATAGCTGAAACAAGGTTTGTCCAACTTTACAGTGCGTGCGGGACAGAGGGCTTGCCACAAAATATGGCTTGAAGAAAATGTGGCTTAAACCCAGCCTGCAAAGAAGCAGCAGACATCATTACATCATTACATCATCACAATAGCATCATTCTTCCCAATGTGAAAAACAAAATTAAAAAAAAAAAATCTATATTTTAATTAATGGACATTTGTGAATAACGTTACCATAACCATAAAGGAAAGGACAGGCCGACCATCATAATCCACTTTTAGCCTAAAATCAGGTTTAAGGCCTAAGCCGTTTATTCCATTTACTTGTCACCTTAATCATAAAACGAATGGTTTATTAAAGACGTTCTAAGGCTCCATATCCATGTATTGTAAATCACATACCATACCTTCAGCTTTGTTTCTATATATGGAGCGCGGCAGCTGCCGAGACGTCAGTTCCTGCGTCCTGTGCGTGATGACGTACGCCTGCTTGGTTTTTCTCACCCCACCTTCCACTCGACCCGTCACATTCTTTGGTTTGCCGTCGTCTCGGACACACCTTAGCCGACACAGCCATGGTGGGTTTTTTCCCCTCATTCACATCTTAGCATTACCGCAGTTGTTATGCAGTTAGGTATTATTTTCAGTCTTTTAAGAAAATGGCCGAACTTTGCAGAGATGTTAAGATGAACTTGAATATCCGAATTGGACCGCTGGGCGCAAGCGGAAGTACAACTTTAGATAAGCTAGCACTAGCTTGAATGGCGGATAAAGTTAACAATTATACGACTTGTCGACTAATGTAATGACTGCGTTTAGGTTAAGCATTAGTGAATGTGGTAACGGTGGGAAATGTTATCTGCAAGTTCAGGCAATCTAAATAACTGTAAAGTATTTCACAGATCCTTTGATGTAAACGCGAGCGAGCTTTGCACAGCTTTAAGGAACCATTTTCATGTAGCCTAATTTCTTTTTAAACAGTCTGACTTCTCAGAAGATCAAATCCTCGGTGAGTCTTGTTTTTGTGTTGTGGCATGCCCATCGTATTTCTCCTGTTTCGTGTTCTTTCATCCGTGCTTTTTCCAGATGACACTTTGCCCTGTACCTCCACTATCATCCTGCTCTAAGTCCTCCGTCCGCCACAGCAGCAGTAGCAGTCGTGGCCTTAGACCCTAAGTTTTCCTTCTGTTTCTCCTTTTTTATATTTCCGTACTGTTTCATCACTTTTTTTCCACTTGCAACTGCTTGTCCTTTTCCAGATTGAATTTAACCTGGATCAGATTCATGGTAAGTCATTGTAAAGGGAACGCCTTACACTAAACTGATGGCCATCTCGGAGTGTTTTAGGGTGTGATCTGCATGTCGGTTGTGGAGCCAAATCTGTCGTAAATGTGTATGATAGCCGCTTTGCACTGGTGTTTGGTACGTCAAAGTCAGCCATAGTTGCACATAATGTTGTACTACTCACCGGCCTTGATGTGTGTTGCAGTTTTGTTTTGGTTTATTTTATTTTATATGTGGTCAGAAGTTTTGAAAAGCCAATCATGGCCAGAGTCCATATTTGCTCTCACAAGTCTTGTTCTGTTAGAGCGCAGGCTTTCCCGCTTTTGTCAGTGTACCATAAACTTTGCCTGCTATCTTCCAAATAGCTCATCTCCACTCTGCCCATTTTTGGTGCTGGATAAAGTGGTGGATGGGTTTTGTCCTAGGGCTGGTTTGTTTAATCATAGCTGACATAATAGGCCAGAGCTACTCTCACTCTCCTCCTCCTTCTCTCCACTCCTCTAATAACCAAATATGGTGCTGGGAAAAGTGCTCGCAGGCGAGAAAGGAAGAGAGACATTCCTCAGAACAGGGAAAAAAAACTCCACAACAGTGCCTGCGCCTTTTTTTTGTTTTTTGTTTTTTTTGGGGGGGGGGGGCGAATATTTTTTTCTATAACATTAGGAACTGCCTGCTGCCCGGATGTTGTGTAATCATGCTCCGTGTCTCCCTGATTGTTGGAGCTTAGGCAAGCATTTATTTCACTGTTTGACACTGTAGAATGGCTGATTTTAGATCATTGACAGTTGATAAAGCTGACTCCACTTGAGCAGCAACAAAGATGCTCAATACTTTTTAATGTAAAGGCTTTAGAAGGTTTAGGTGCCTCAGAGGTTTATTAACTATTCATTAGTAGTATACAATATTAATATGTGGAGTTGCAAACAGTGATGGTGTTAAATAAAGCTCCTCCGATCATTGGCAAGAAAATGTTCCAAAAGCTACCTCCAAGACTATTGTGCTAGATGGTCTTTTGTGTCTGATCAAAGCTAAAAGGGTGTCCAAAAGTTATTAGAGGTTGTTAGAGGTGATACTAGATCAGCATGAAGCTTAACTGAAACTGTTATTCGATTAACATTTTTGCAGCGGTTGGCTGAATTGAGTTTATTTGTTGCATTTGTTTTCTAGTAAAATTACTAAACACGTCACTGCCTGTTAGAGAGATTTGCCTGCTTTTGATGCCTTGTATTAATACAGGTTTGAGTCTTTTTAACCTTTGTTTAAGAATGAACACAACTTATGAAATAGTTTAGGTGGGAAATACACAAACCCTTAAAATGCAGGCATTAACTGCAGTAAATCGACTGTAATTGTAGTAAAGAGTTTTTGAGGAAGTGATGGTTGCAGTATCATCAGATGGTGTGCAGATAGTGTTTTGGTTTTTTTTGTTGTTTGTTTTTTTTTCGAACTTTGCACCACACTTTACCAAAGATTCATTTGTGTAAAGTGTAAGTTTTCGCAATATGATTAGTTATCTTAGCTAGACTGGCTAACATTTTCATGCGTTGAGTGTCATACAAAAGCTGGGCAGGTTTGTCAGTGTGGTGCTTTGCAGCCTGTCTGTTTTGCCAGATAACTTGTAAGTTTACAATTTAGTCTTAATCAGGATCTTTCTTTAGTCTGCTTGTTCTCATGTTCTTTTCCAATCCGTTGCTTTTCCGCTTTCATTTCCAGTTCATTTCCTATCTCTTTATCATTTCTGCTCATACTCATGAACATCTCGTCTTGAATAATTCATGTTCATACTTTAATTTATCACGTGTCTGTGTGTCCTGCAGAGTTTAAGGAGGCATTCCTGCTGTTCGACAGGACAGGAGATGGGAAGATCAGCTACAGCCAGTGTGGGGATGTCATGCGGGCCCTGGGGCAAAATCCGGTTAACGCCGAGGTGCTCAAAGTCCTGGGCAACCCCAAGGCTGAGGGTGAGGGAACAAGATTGAACGTACTGGGTGTTACATACAGCAGTGACAAAAGGGAATCTTCTCTGACACAGGCCTGCCTTATTTATTTTTACTTTTTTGCAGAGATGAACACCAAAATGCTAGACTTCGAGCAGTTCCTGCCCATGTTCCAGGCCATTGCTAAGAATAAAGATCAGGGGACAATGGAGGATTTCGTGGAGGGACTCCGTGTCTTTGACAAGGAGGGCAACGGCACAGTAATGGGAGCAGAACTACGTCATGTCCTCACCACGTTAGGCAAGCTATATTGTTATCATTTCTTAATAGCTATTCAAATGGAAATGTTGGACTCGGTTGGGATCACACTACTTACATTGATTTCAAGTTCCAGAAGCGTATTGTTCCTGAAATTGGTATACAAATTGATATCCAGGGAATTGCAAATGTATTTTTATCTTTCCAACATTTTAATTTGTAAGTTTTAAATTACTTCTGTTATGTTCCATTTATCAGGTGAGAAAATGACAGAGGAGGAAGTAGAGACGCTCTTGGCAGGACACGAAGATGCAAATGGGTGCATCAATTACGAAGGTGAGAGCTGATGATATAAAAGGTCAAGATGGGATGCTGGCTACAATTAAGCTAATGCAACAGGATGTCATCATCTCAACTCATCTCAAAATTCATGCATGACATTGTGTGTAGGCTATGCTGACTTCAGTTATTGTGCATTTTCTGAAAAGTCAATTGAATGTAGCTTAAAGTTATGTATGTGTGAGTTTGGCGTCCATTTCACTGAGCCTTTTGAAAGGGGTAAAAGTAAAGTGTCACATAGACATAAATGTACTATTAAATATATCAAGTGTTCATATGGATCTGAAGGAATGGAAACGTTCCTGTGCTTCAGCGTAAACGTAACCCTGCAAAATTCCTTCCTGTGACCCTTCAGGGGGCTCCGTATCATTCATGTTGGCGTCTTCTAATACCTGTTATTACCTCTTCTGTTTAATGGACTTCTGTAAGAGGCTCTGTTTAAATGTCAGCGTCTGACAGTGTGTTAATGTTCTTCTTCCACAGCGTTTGTTCGTCACATCATGTCAGGCTGAGGGCCGGTACGGGCATTGTATACCATTGGATAGCACCTCCAGGCTTTCCTGCTTTTAGTTTCCAGATAATCCAGCTGCATTAGGCCATCCTAACGCTAGTCAGCTTTAGTTGCGCTGTTTGTATTGGTAAATTGGGACAATGCGCTGTTGCTAAGTAGATTTGACCCATAGATGTATGTGGGAAAGCCTGGTGGTCTTCCTCGTTTCTACTTGAGGCTCTGACCCATGTGTAGCCTCCTGCTCTTCTGTCCCTCTCTCTCCTGCAGCCCTCTGTCTTGGCCCCTGGCCTGCAGCATGGCCCTCTGCATGTGTCTATGACTCCCCCCTATATATATGGGGATATGGTGGACACACAGGGAAGAGACTGGTCTCATTCAGGAAAAGCCCGGTGGCCATGATGCGAAGGCATTCGAACTGACTGGTGTGGTGGTGTGGTTATGATGCAGCTCTTCTAATCTCGTTTGCATGTCACTGGTGCTATTAAACAGGCCTTTACTATACTGGTGTCAGAGGTACTGGTCTTTTCACAGATGCAACACACATATAAGATGTACCTTTTCAGATAGTCATGTTTTACATTTTTAGATGGTATAGTCACCAGCTTTGGGAGAGTGGACCAGTCCCTTTTTCTACTAACAAGAGAATCGCAATGAGTCGCTCCTGTGCTGACTGTTTCTTTCCTCTGTATTACTGGAAACTGAATTTGTAGCTGGCCGTCTCTCAACTGGACTGTAGCTCCCTTGACCTTCTTCGCTTTTCTCTTCTTCTCAGCTAGAGGAAAGCATACAACGAGGATGGCTTCTCTAACCAGCTCTTTTTGGATCTTAGAATGCCAGTTGCTTTGGCTCAATAGGAGGTTGAGGTGATTTCACCTCTTTCTCTCATCCCCCCCTCTTCAACCCTTCTTTTGCTCTGGGCGAGCAGAATGTGGAGAGATCTGCCTCCAAATGCAGCATCTCCCACCCAGGCTCAGCAAAGCCGGATGAGGAGGGGGCATTACCTCCACATGCTGTAGTTGGAGGGGGTCTCTATAAAAACTGATACCATGAAACTCACATTTGTCTCTTTTATTTCTCCTTTGCAGAACTGGTCAGAATGGTTATGAGCGGGTGAAGACGAAGAGCAACCCACTTTTTTCTTCTTCTTTTTTTTTTCATGTACCCCCTTTTTCCATTTAGCTTCTTTCCATGAGTTATTACTCCATCTTTAATTTAAGAAGTGCCTTTACATTCCTCACAAAACATCCAGGTTTTGCTTCCAGGCCTTTTCACCTGTGTGACCAACTTTTATTCATTTGGGTTTATATTACCTGCAGCAGCATTTCATCATGTAAGAAAACATAAATCATTATGCAATAACTTCTGATTATTATAATTTTTTTAGATAAGACCTTTAAAATACATATACTGTCACCAACCTGCTGTGTCATTGGCTAAGACTTGCTACGGCTGAATAAAAGTGTTTCTGACTGTACGGTAAACCAGTGTATTTAAAGCCATACTAAGGCAGAAAAAAAGTTTTCTGTGTTTAGAATTCAAACAGATTTTGTTGCTGCATTTAAATAAATGTTTTCTGAGAACCCATGTGGTTGTTTTGTTTGATTTAGTATGATACAGTGAAAGATATTTTGCTATATTGATTTTCTTTTCTGCTGACACAAGAGGGCAGTATTACTGCTGATATCTGTCTTGCTTGAGCCTTCGGTGAGTGCAGAAAGCTACTCTATTCTGCTCCCTTATTCACATGGGGTCACCACAGCGTATAGCTGCACACATTTGATTTTGATTTTTACACCAGATGCCCTTCCTGGTGCAATCCCAAGGGATTTTTGTATCCTCCCAGAATCGAACCAGTGATCTTTCACTTCTTAAGCAAATGTGTAAACAACTACACTTGCATTGGTTGACTGTCAGAATTTACAGTTTATACCAAAGACATGCCTTCAAAAGCCCTTTTTGCTGACTTGAGCCAAATTAGAATTATTGTACAGGAGTTTGTTTCCGGTGACACTAGTTTCTAATGTAGGATCTCATCTGTTTGCAGCAGCTGTTTAGAAACATTAAAAAATTTTGTTTTTTATATTTCTTCCGGCCATGCTGTAAATTTTCAGAGAAATGAGGAAATGACAAAGCACAGACATGAGCAGTCGAAGGCTGTTTGGTGGCTTCCTGACCTTTTCTTCACTTTCCTCACAAGCAGCCACAACTATTTCCCCTCATTAGGCACTACAGCTATTGGAGTGTGGAGCTTATGTGTGTGTGTGTGTGGGGTAAGGTTCAGGAGGGTGTCATAGTCCAGTGCTGAATAGGTTGTCCACTAATTACTCGGTGTGTGTGTATGTGTGTGGTCGATGGAAGTCAAGGCTATTGATTATTTTAATCCTCCTATTTGTGAGTCTGTGATCCTCGTGGCTCTGCATTCGACAGGGGAATCACTAATGGGCCTCAGCACAGCCTGTCTCAGACCTCTCCCCGTCCAATTAACTTTCAACTGGAATCTGCCAGGAGAGAGAGCCGGGGGCTGGGCCCAGGCGCGGTGCGGCTACATCCTCCTTTTTCTGCTCAGGAGCAACAGATTCACCAAATCCTTTACGTCTAGACTGTCTTCAGCTCTCTACTGTAATTAGATACTTCACTTTCAGCCAGTGATCTAAGAAAAATTCAAGATGCGTTCTCTTCAACATGGAGATGATGTCTCTTTCTTACTGGTTTAAAAAGTGATGAAGTGCCTACTCTAAAAAAAACTACTGGTCCTGAATGTGGGGAAATTATTCACAGAAAACAAGATTTGGGAATTTGTGTGCAAACTTTATTTTTACATCACATTTGGGACTTCTTATGAACTTTAAAAACATTTTGTGCAATGCACCAATAATTATGCATCATCTGAAATATTGCCCACCTTTTTTAATCTTGATCATTTCATGTGTAATATCAGACTTTATTGATTATTAATAAACATAAAGGTGGTTAGTAGTTTGCACAAATTTTTGTGGTGAAATTAAAAGCTACTGATCCACTTAGATAACTTTAAAAAAAAAAAAAAAGCCCTGGAATTCCAATTACTTTAATTCTTTATGTGATTAAAAAGAAATCGCAGGTTCTTTTTAATATGATTCTGGTGCTCGTGAGTAAGAAAAAACACCAGGGCTGAGATTTTCAGTCTTTCAATCAATAGACAGAAAATTCCAAAACTAATCACTCGAGTAATTTCTGAGGCAAAAATGCACTAGTTCCAGCTTTTCAAATTTGAGTGTGCATTGCTGCTGGACAAAAATAAGACATGAAATGATGCGTCTTTAGGCTTTAGGAAATTTCGATGGGTTTCAATGTTTTTTTTCTTGGGTTGAGAATATAAACAGTAATGAAAATAACCGTGAGTTTGATTTATCAAATATTTGAGGTGAATGAGTGAGGGAATTTGGTAAACATGTTTACAATAGTACCTTAATTATAAATAATGTGTCCTGATATTTCATGATAGTCTCACATAAAGAGACCAAAGGGTATAAGTGTGTGGGACTGGCATTGCTTATTTTGCATGGACTCAAATATTGTTTGCATAATACAATTATTATCTTCCTTACAGGGACAAAAATCTAGTGTCCAAAATGTAAATAATTAAGTTTTACACTTCGTTTAAGTTGGTTAAAGGTTAAGGTTTGGGTTAGGTGAGGAACAGAGTGTCTGTGTGAGAGAGTGAGATTTGGAGGGAGGAAGGAAAACGAGAGAACGAAACAGCAGAGTATGACATCCATAAAATCACTGAGCTGTAAGAAGTAAATTCAGATTTCAGCCAATATTTGCAAAGAAAACAGTTGTATTTTTTCGTTAATGGTGAGCTTTGTGTCAAAAGCATAATAGATAATTGTCAAGACCAGTTTGGATTGTTTGCACAGCTGATTCTACATTTAAATGTATACATTACCTGCATGTAGTGGAGCCTTTTATAAGCTGAGGTCAATATTCTCAAATATTTGTTTGTGTCTTAGTGTCTTAACATATATTGGAAATCCACACTGAAGCAGGCTGTTGTTTCGATTTTGACTATAGGTCCACGGAGTCATGTCATCTACTCAATTCAAGTCAGTCCAGCTGGTCAATTCAAATAAAAATAAAAAGGTCGTGTGCGTGTTTATGAGTGTAGGTGCCTATATTTAGCACTGACCTTCACCATGCCAAAACAACATGCAAGAACACAGAAAGTGTAGGTATAGATATTTTTAATAGCAACTGTCAACTCAAACGTTTCAATATACTTCATAGCCCATCCCAAAATGACTCTTTTACATATGGTGATTCTTTGACAAGGTATCTCAGACATGGCAGTGTAATTCTAGTAAGGTGTGAAATGTACAACATTTAATGAAAATAAAACACTGGACTTGTCAATGTTTCACCTCCCCAGTATCTTACATGATTTATATATCCACTCACACATATTAACATGCCCACTTACTCACATACACGCACGTGCTCTCAAACACACACGATATAATGCACTTGGCAATTCAAATTTCAGTACACAAAAGTGCCATCGATGAAATGCATTGTGATATGTTTCCTTGCAATGTTCAGATGCTTTGTTTTGTCTTGCCAAGTGACATTCGGTGCCATAATCAAAAGAGAAGAGAGGAGTCAAGCATCTGTTTATTCAAATGGCCTCGCTTTAATCAGTATCGTCCCAATGCTTGCTGAATCACAACAGGGATTTAATTCATTTCAATTGGTGTAATTCACTTTGAAGCTTAGAGGAAAGTATTTTACAATGATGAGTTGCAAAATGTATGCAGGCCATTCAAACAGATTGTTGGAAAGCGGAGCAGAAATGTGTAAATAAATACTGTGCAGGTAAAGATTGGAACACATTTGTCTCAGCTTTGTTAATTAATGGCACCCTTAACACCATCATTGCAGTACGACAGCCAGACTTATGGTGTTTAATTTATTCTACTTTGCACAATGTCATTTAATATATAATACATTAGAATTCTTTAGATATTTTAGAGCCACAATGTAGAATTTGAATTTGCACCTATATTGTACATATTCTGAAATTCATATTTGTATTCAAAGGGCACCAATAAATGACTATTGGCACAGATTGACTTTATTCCATTTATCTCTGATTTTCATTTATTCCTTTGTTGTAGGCTGCAATTTCAAAATGTCTTTATGCAGATATGTCTGAGTGTGTGTGTGCTTGCTTGTATTCATCTGTGTGCATATTTTTGTGTGTGCACTGCATTTCTGTGTTTGTGCATCAATTTGCATATGTATATGTCTGTGTAAGTGTCAGTCTATCTATATGTATGTTGGTAGTGGTGTTTTGTTTTATTTTATTTTATTGTTCGCACTCTGCGGGGATTAAATTCAGTCTGGGTAGATGAGGAAGCCGGAGAAGGTGCTGTACTTATTTGTGTTTCCTCCGTGGACCTTCCCTCCGTCCAGCTGCACACACACCTCATCACCTACGTCCAAATGCAGGATCACACTGTTGGAGGCATAGTCGTAATTCTGATCAGCATCCTGAGCAATGGCGCTTGCTCTTACCTGTCACCGACAGAGGACATACACATTGACAATTAGAACACGGACAAAACTGCACAAACAGCTGCCACTGCCACCGCCTCATAGTCAGCGAGAGCTCCTTGTAGCAAAAAGTGTCATGCATCAGTCTCCACATTCATCACATTATGCTTATTTTTAAAACTGTATTTTTTAAAAAATATTTATTTATTTTAGGATGGGTTGTAACTCATTATTACAGCCTATACCTCAGAGTTATGGCTGTGACATAACCTCCATCAATGATGCTGCTTAAACACATGGATGGGACACTGACCTGTAACCTCAGAGGTGAACACAGCTACTATGTCTTTTATTGATCAGCTGCTCGTGGGACTTGAGGGCAAAATGCTGGGTGATGGAGAGCTGCATGGTGGTGGAGACAAGCGGACTCACTGGAGACAACGTTTTGTCTATGGGGAAAGTGGTTCAGCCGAGAAACAGCATCACTATCCACATCATCTATTGACCTGTTGCTTATGATGCTGGACCAGCTCAATATGCATGATATTGAGTGGCTATGCTTAAGCTAGACAGTTTCACATTTGCATGCTGTGCGTGAGTTTGGTATTATTGAGCAGGCAGCAGTGGATCTTTACTTGTTTTTTAACACATTTAATTGGATTTGCTGTGTGTGGACAAATACACATGCCTAGATTGAGTTACTGCTGTACAAGAAATAGGATTTGTATTAAGTGTGTTATTTAAACTTGCATATACATGTAAGGGGCATAGATAGTAAGTATATACCTTGCAATATGAAATAATCTTCAGGCATTCCAGAGTTTAATTTAAACAGTATTGAAGCAGTTTCAGTGTTTAAAAATGCACAGAACATCAGCACTCCTTAAAAAAAGAAAAAGAAAAAAGAAAGAAAGCCCTCTAAGTAGGATGTATCAATAATTCTGATGTAGCAGCTCCAATCATCAGACACATGTCAGCCATCAGTGGCCTTATGTCTGGCTCAGTGTCCATCTACGGTGGGAGCACTCAATCTATGTCAGCAGCCAGACAAGCCACGCACATATCCATGACAGCCACAGAATATGATCTGCAACTCAACTACCATCATGTCATTCCCATCACCGGTGCCTCTTTCTCCCCAATGAGCATGCATCAATTCGAAAACAGTCAATCGCAGAGCAACACGGCTCGAATTACTGTAACTGAAAAAATATGCTTGTTTCCCACTGCACCAATCTGTTTTTCCCTTAACTGAACATGCTGTTAACCATCTGTCCAGCCTGGAGTTGGATTGTATTGCGTGAATAATATCTGTAGGTGGTCCTAAATGAGATGATACTGCATGTTGGTGACCAGTTGTTAAGCATGGCCCTGTCCATTCTAAACCAGATTGATTAAGGAGCAGAGAAGTCAGTCTCTGGGGCTCACAGCATAAAAGACACTCAGTAAAACTAACCACAGTTATTGTTAGGCTACTCCAACAGTCTTGTTTCATTACATTAGATGCCCTGATGGAATACAGTTATATTCTCCAGTCCACCAGGGAATGCTACATATATAGTATGTAGTTTATTGGGGGATTTTTACATTAAGATGACCTAAAAAGACTTTTATCTGAAAAGCTTGTTCTCACTGTTTTAGATCTATTCATATTTCTTATTATGTGTTATTTAAAAAAGATGCATTTCAACACTTTGTTTCTTTTCATTTAATTCCTTTCATTTGCAGTTAGTCTGCTCCTATAATGTTTACATTTTCCTAAATCTGTGAAAGATTATCTCAAAAAGACCTAATAACCAACTTACTGCATGCTTCTTGTAAAGCTAACTGAGTGTGTCTTCTTTAAATCATTATCTGTCCATGTTAGTGCTATCTTCTCTATATTCAAAGCAATAACAACAAAAGCAACTTTTCTCACATGTATTTTTCATCATCACCAGTTGATTCAGATTTAAATGCCTAAAAAGAAAAACATTTACATAATTTAGAAAATGTATATTAGGCATTTAGCAAATAACAAATACAATATTTGTTAAAATTTGACCCGTACTTTTTTTTCTAATTTTGGAGACCCTTGTGCTAACCGGCCTGACCAATTAGTTTGATTAAACATTAGTTGTAATTTACCCTTTCTTAGACCCTCAGAAGACCATCTCTCAAACAACAAAACCAATACACTGTCATCTATAAAGGTTATATTGTTCTGCTTGACATGTGTAGTGACAGCCAATAAAACATTTGCATCACTGGCTGCTTCTGACAGTGATGCTGTTGTTGTGACTTCCTATTGATACCAGGGATATGTCATCCAGCTCATTATTTTGGCCAAACCGTGTAATGGAAAGCGATGCGGGGAGCTCTGTTCATCCCTCAGGCCATCTCATATTCTAACGACTTTAATAAAAAAAAATTTTAAATCTATAAATAAGAATAGCATTGATCACTCAGCAAATATAATTTAAATAGTATATGACATTATGTGAATAGATACTTCAGCTTGTGTTTCTGTGCTTGAAGGAATAATACAACCCATCCAGTGATGCAGATACCAGACAGAGAGGCATGAGGGAGACGTGGTGGGATTAGGGCAGGAAGCCGGCAGAAGAGATGGATACGGCTGGAGGACACAAACTGATCCTTGTGAAGCAGGCAGCATACAGTGCTGATCCTGGAGTTGGAAGGGTTGTGAGCCGTGAGGCAGGGGCCCCCGGGGCTTGCCTGTGGCTGTCTCTGTCTCCGCCTAGCCCTTTCATTATAGGGCCTCCAGTAAACACGCCTGGGAGCTGAGGGCCACGGGCGAGAAAGAAGGAGGGGGGGTGGGGGGTTGGTGTAAGGAGCAGCTGCAGTGTCATTTTCTATACAAGTGGAGCCGCAGCACAAAAGACAGGCAAGGATAGACAAAATGAAGGGAGAGTGGAGAAAAACAAGGACCAGAGAGTTGAGGAAGGGGGGCCTAGAGTAACAGACTGATCAAGCGAGGCTATTTTGTGAGACCAGGGAGATGTGGGGGTATATGAAGTCTTGTTTTTATCTGTGGTGCTTTGCTCCACTGGTAATAAAACTGACAGGATTCATTCACTGTGATATACTGACCTCTTAGAGCGGAGACAATAGAAAAGTAGCTGTTAAACTTACCTAAGGGACTCCTGCACATGGCAGGGGTGTTGGGGTGGGGGGCACGATGTTGTGGAAATAGAATATTTATTGAATAGGTTTTCCCTCTCCTCTGGGAGCCCAGGGATTACATGGCGACAAGCGACTTAAGCACTGAACCGTGCCTTAGCTTGCTATTACCTGCCATTCTGTATTGTAGTCAGTGGTCTATGGCACCTGTGTGCACTGTGACTTCTTTTGATTATTGTGTTTAATCAGGAGCATATAAGCAGATTTAAAAACAAAAAAAAAAAAATTTCAGACAGCAAATCTTACTGTGTATCAATGTCTTTCCCTCTTCGCCTCCTTCTGTGGGAGTTAATTCAGGTACCGGTCATTACAGCAAGTGATGACATTTTAACATTATTGTGTGAAATAACTTGACCTTTAACTGAGCTATTAAAAGAGCCTATGTAAGATGAAAATACAAGGGAGAGATAAAATGAGAGTCGAAGCGGTGTCTATTTGTCTACATTGCATATTGCACCAAGAAAGTTTAATATATAGATATGTACGGAGCGGAGTGTTATAGAATTGTAAATGTGTAGGTGAACAGCTCGCATATCAGTTAATGAGGGGAAAGGAGAGACATTCAGTGGAGAAGCTATGCATGGTGTATTATCATCCTTCACAGCATAAAGCATGCCAACATTAGCAGGGTCTGTACTAATAGCATTTGTTACCAATCTAGAATATTAACTAGAATTTAACTCTTATATTCTAGGCAGTGATTTGATGATGGAGGGATTCAACACATTTATAAGAGCACTGTCAACAATGAGGGCTTTTAAAATGATTTCTGCAGAGCAAGGCTGGATGTATTGAATCGTTAAGTATCTTAATGATATAATAGATATCTAGCATATTTAACTGTTTTTATTTCTTGTGTTTTGCGGTCGTGCAAATAATATAAAGGGCATTTAATCAGCTGAAAGGTGTTAATCAAACTTTCACGTCGTACTTTAGAATTAAACTCTAAGTCGATTACAAACATGGAAGCAGCTGAAGTGTGACCTCCCTCCTTCAATCACAAATCCCTTGGCTCTGAAACGGTGTCATGCTGCAATGATTTGTGAAAGTTAGATTGAGGTGTGTGCAGGTAGGCTTTACAGGGAGGGGATTTATTGAAGGTAATAGGTATTGGATCTATAGGAATCCCGTGGAAGCCTTGCCCAAGTCAGCACATCCTCCTGAGATCATGTCACATGACAGACTCGGAGACTCCATGCAGCACGCCAGTTTTAAACATTATCAGTTGAGATAAAAGTGAAGCTATACAACTCGAATGTTTCCAGAAGGCATTTATCGGCATTCTGAATTAATTAATGCACTCATCTTAAAGTGTCTCTAACAAGCATTACATTTGCTCAACTAGTGCATAAACAGAGCTCGCAAGACCTGTTTTTCTCTCTCTCGCTCGCTCTCGCTTTCTCTAGTCGACCTTGATCACTTGTCAAGTCGAGACATGTTGAGTGGGAGTCCATTGGTCATCATGCCTGATCTCATCCTGGCCTTCACCACCAGCCTCCCAGATGCATCGTCTACCAGCCCACTGTCTCCATACCTCCATTAAGTCATCTATCTTCCTCTGCTCCACCCCTGATCTTGCCATCAACTCACTTGTCTTGTTTTGCTCTCCCTTTTCAGAGTCTTTAAGTGGACGTCTCAGCATGTCCCTGCCATGTCCGGTCTCTCGTGTTTCATTCATTCTTGCTGAATCTTTCTGAGATTATTCTCCTGGCCTGGCTGCCGCAACACAACATATAAGGTTATAAATGACCTTACCTGTTAGATAGGTAACAACACAAGTTGAAAGGCAAATTTGTGGCAATGGCAATTCGATCGACTAACAGAACAGAAAAAAAAGGGGAAAAAAGCAGCAGGCAGAGAAAAAATATCCAATAAAGCTTCAGCACCTACGGCAATGGTAAAACAGGCTGTTTGATTCTATAGCCAGGAATGCAACCTGTCAAACACAGTGCCCTTTTAGTAAACCCTAGCCACTGACTGGCCTCAGGCACAATACCCGCCTGCCTCAGGGCTTCAATAACTCCAAACATGATCAGGCATTCTGCAGAATTTCATTTACACTCCATTTCCATCTACAGGCAGCTCTGTTTGGGTAGATCCCTGTTAGGTGAGTGCTCTATTTAACAGAACTGTTTAAAGAGGCCAGCTCACGGGTGTCAAATGGACCTGGGTGAGGTTAAATAATTGAGTTGAGTGAAAAGATAATTAATGGAGAATCAATGAACAAGCTGGGAAGGGGTTAGGAGAGGAAAGTATAGCGGGTGTTCAGGGGATCTCATCTAAGATGTATAAATTATTTAGCAGTCTAAAATGACTTGAATGACAATATGGAGCATTAGGCAGACAGCCTTAAACACATATTCACCTTTGTGGTCTCATGCATATATAACAGTGCATCAAATATCAAACATTGGGTGATGAATTATTTTAAACAATTAATTTTGCATCTTCAAAACCAAGTTTAAATCATCCTACTTTAGTACAGCTGCAATGATAAAGTAAACTGTACGCATGAACCAGCACTAAGCTATGTTGACCGACAGTCCTTGATACACTACATGTCTAGAGAGTAAGTTCAGAGCAGAGTGCATTTGCATTTAGAGTCCTTGATGAATGAATGAATGCGTAAAAAGAAACTTGAAGAATGTTTCTTGAATTTGGAGTTCTCTGATAAAATCCCTGTGATTTATCCCACCTCTCCTCTCCCCTCCCCCCGTCAGCCCCTCTGTCTTTAATTAGTGTCTGGGGAATGAAGGAGGGGATGAGTGGACTGTCAATTTTACATTCATTATTTATTTAGCTGAGGTGTAAACTGGCTGGTCCACATTCTGACAGACATTTCTCTTGTGCTCTTTTGCACTTCTGTTTAGGCGATAATCAAGCTCTGTGTATGATACTTACTAATTAGACTGTTCCTTTCGGCGGCAGCGGCTGCATTCTGCCACTTGTCATTTAGCCACAGTACATGTGGGAATGCAAATACCTGTAGCCGCAGTTTTAGACTGTATAGCATGAATTCGCCTTAATGAGGAGAAAGATTGCCGTTTCATTCTTTGGCTGTCATGTTGCCACCTGCTAAGTGGAATGTGCTCTGAATCTGAAGAGCTCAATCTTACAGAGGTGAATATGAGTCAATGGTAAGACAGGATGGTCAGCAGTAAATAAAAAATAAATAAATCTGCTGCATGGTCATGTGTGTGCATACATACAAATACATACTTATACATTCTCTATTTCAGAGTCTTCATGCATGCGCATCCTCACACACACACGCACACACTTGTACTCACCAGTCCGTTCTTCTTCAGGTCTGCCCACATGCTCGTCCCGTCACCACCTCTCATTAGAACATGGTAGGTGAAGAAATAGATGCCAGGCAGTGGGCAGGTGAATTTGCCGGTGCTCGGCTCATAGTAGTTACCTACATTGGTCACCACATCATCAAACTTCAGTATTTCATTGCCTTCGTGTTGCTTTCGTAGCCCTGCGTAAAAGGCAATTTTGGGAGTGTAGAGTGAGGGAGAATAGCCACCAGGGCCTGGACCTTGGGGACCCTGTGGCCCTGGTTTGCCTGGCTCTCCAGGAGGTCCACGTTCTCCTGGAGGCCCAGGGATCCCTGGAGGCCCTCGAAGCCCAGACTTTATCTTCTTTCCAGAGTAATCCTGGGGGGGTGGAGACGCAGCTGTCAGCTCTTGGCCTGGCTGAGACGTGGTGTAAGGATCACATACCATCCTGCAGCTTCCAAGCATTTCATAATGGCTCCCTGCATTTCCAGCATTCCCTCCTTTGGTTGTGTGGACCAGCAAGGGAATGGCAACCAAGAGTATTAGAACCATTGCTACACCTACAGCAGCTCCAATGACACGTTTCCTGCGGCTGAGCCGTGAAGCGGCCAGCGTCAGGAAGTCCTCTTCCCCCTTGGCTGGAATAGTGCCGGCCAGGATGAAGCCTCTCAGTGAACCAGTATGATTTGCAAAAGAGACGAGGAGGACTTGGGGGGGGGAAACTAAGCAACTATGAATGAGAACACAAAATGGCAGAGAGCCACGAAGAAAACAACCAAGGGAGAAAATCCAAGAGAAAATTTAAATGTCCAGGGTTCAAAATATTATGACTATGTGACTGAAATAATACAAACTTCACACGCCACAGTTTTTAGAGAAGTAAGCACAAGAATCTTGATGTCTCAGATTTGTGGTGACATGGTACAAAAAACATAATTTAATTGATTAAGTCTGCTTTGCCTTTTTCTGCCTTCTCCTGGAGTCCTGGAGTTCTGTTCAATTTTCAGCATCAAGCAGAAACCGTAGTTGGCAGTGAGATGGTGATTGTGAAACCAGAGCTTAATTAGAAGTATGCTGAAATGAGAGCTGGTGCCAAATTCATCTCACTGAAGAGGGAGTAGAGGTTTGTTTGTTTTGTTGGATGAAGAATAATCTACAGTTTTTGTTTTTTGTTTCGTTTTTTCACTGAAAAATCTTCTTTTAAGTCCTCCTCCAACGCAGAGGATTTCACTTCATGTGTATATCTCACTTAATGCCATGGCTGAAAGTAAAAAAAAAGTTCATCAAAGATCTCTGGCTGACACAATCATCCTAAGATCTCCCACTTTTATCTGTTCACATTAAAAAGATGTTTTTCAGGAAACCAAAAGCGATTTTGTTGACTTGGGCGTGCTTTTCAAACGTTCCTCTTCTGGCTATAGCTGGATCTAAAAAGGATGGTAAAAAGAGCAGAGACACTCAATAACTGATTTGGTCTGACTTACTACACACATGTACACAATTTAAATGAAGCACAGCATTAAAAGAAAAAAAAAGTAAAACAATGAAATTAAAGTAAAGTGATGGAATTAAAATGTTCAGTTTAAAATAAATATAGGACTCATTCTTTATAGAAATATGCCAAACAGATATACATATTTTTACAGGTGATTTATTTATTCACGCAAAACATCTGCAACGAGTCTGTGGTTAAAAGTAAATTGCTAAATAAAACTGAAAAATTATAAACTCACCATTGGCTCTTTATAATCCCTTAATTTCTGAAGGACAAAATCTGTGTGCCTCAGTGTACTTCACGCGTCCCATCAAATGACTGAAGGACTTTGGACCGCTACGGTGCCAAATGGAGAGCTGGAGAGCCGACGGGCGCGCAGGAAATGCCAAGAAAGTGAGTTTTTCAATCAGAGCGTAATCCCCTCCTTTCTTTCCAGGTAGAAAAAAAAGTCTAAACGATATAAACTTCGGAGGAATTTAAACCTTGCAAATATCTGCTTGAACACTTTTTTTACGCAATTCCAAATGAAAGCGCACGCCGGTCTGACGTTCCTATCCAGAGGGTCTGTCCACTGTATCGCCTTTCGTAGCGCTTGGTCCATGGGCAGTCCTAGTCTACACCTGTTAGATTTCTCTCTCTCTCTCTCTCTCTCTCTCTCTCTCTCTCTCTCTCTCTCTCTCTCTCCCTTGCGCTATCCCCGTTTTGTTTTTTCTTTTTTCTTTTTTTGTTTTTGTTTTTTTGCTAAAACGGATGTTTTTTGCTAAATTCTTTTTTATACACACTCACAATAGCAAATATTATTATTTCATTATTATGGCTTTCATGTATTATGTTGCTGTTGTTCATATTGTCATTATGCTGCACTTATTTACCTTCAAACTGACACAAATGTGGACTAAACCACACATATTGTTCCATCTGTATCTCGCTACCCCGACATTCACCTGTTGTTAGAGGCAAACTCTAGGCAAGCAAAATGTTTGATAGAGTGTTGCAAAGGGAAGGCAGATGTTTTCATCTTCTCTGTGCCAGGCAAGGGAGGACAGAGCATGGTGACTAAGTAAAAGCTGCCTCGGCATGATGTGTGAGGAATGGAGAGGAGACACTAAATGTTCCCCAGACCATTGTCTGTGTGTGTGACTCGCATCCCACTGCTATAAAGCCTCATTAGTGAGACACCCTGCCCCAGACATTGTGCTGCTCTTTTTCTTTTACCTAAAAACTCACACACAGGCACATACAATGCCTCTACTTCAGTGTTTACACACATGCATCCTAGTGGATGTACGGAAACAGACAAAGAGATTTTACACCATTAATTCTGGAAAGGCAAGTTTTGCATCCTTGTATCAGCATTCCCTACAGTTTTAGTTACCACGGCATCACTTTCACTGGTGGTCACATTTCATTTCAGAAACATATTGGGCAGATTTTTAGTTCATATCATCATTTCCTTGGAGTCTCGTGTCACCTGTCTGACAGGCACAATCACACATCTGCGAGTTTAAAGTTTAATGGCCGAAGTAGTGGCAGCAAGGGGAAGAGGTCTGCATTCAGTATTGATGATTCACTTTTCATCAACCCCCACCTCCCTTGACCTCCATCTCCTCAAATACGATGACCACTGTCTGGTAATGTAGGGATCATCACCTTATCCCACCGGACATGGAGAGATAAATAATCACCAAGTTTTAAGGTGGCTTTCTAAGGATGGTTTGGACTTAGTGGGAAATTGGTAAAGTGTCGGAAAGGTTTGGGGAGCGATATCAGGCAATATTTCTGTTGGGAGATGCTGGTGCAGCTGGGCAGCACCGGGACGAGTTAAATGCTGTGTCAGTCCCAGTTTGCAGGTCAGTCAGTCTGTCCCACTAGAACAGTGCTCAGAGCTCCTAAGCAGCATGGGGAAGATAATCATTGCCAACAGTCAGAGGCAATATGCTCAGGATTGGATTTTTAAAGCCTGTTAAAATATTACTGAGGTGATTAATATTGAAATATGTGCATGTCTTTCAGCTGTCTGTTCCCTCTCTCCCTATTCTCCTCTTGATTCATTCCCCTGACTATTCGCGCTCACCTAAAATTTCAATATTATGCATTATGTTGATGAAGTGTGTCTTCTTTTTATTCAGTGCAATTGCTTTATCATGTTACCTGTTCTGATTTCACTGTGACTCACACAGAATCGACTGACACCAGCAGCAAAAGGGCCATAGGAGAATAGGTACTGGGCTTTTTGAGTTATTAGTTTGTTTAATAATTAATTTCATATATTATGATACACCAAGAATAAATCTCTGTCTTTTGTGCACACGCCTGCATAATCCGAGCACCAGTTTTTCTCTCGACTCCTCTGTGTAAATAAGTAAGAGCGAGGCAGAAACTTATTTATGGCCACATTACTCACGTTATGTTTCTCTTCTGCTGTTGCTCTTTTGTCGGCATAGTTTCTTAAAGACATACTAATTCTTCAGTGCCTCGATCCATAGCAATCGTCAAATAGTTTCACATTTACAAAAATTGAATCTTTCTTGCTCGCAGACTAGGAATCAACCAGGAATAGATACGTTGCATACGACACATGATATGTTTTGTGCAAATTTCTCATATTGAGCATCAGTTCTTTCATGGATGATGGCATAATGTCCCCAAGAGGTGCATAGCTGTAGGAGTACTATTACTCCCTGGGGAACCACCATGCACATCTTCCATAGTTAACACTGACAGCTATTCAACTATCAGGGTCCTGTTCTTTGCTATGTAGATTGTACTCTAGTGGATCAATTTAGAGGTCATTAGGGGCATAAAGGTGGTCCGGGACAAGTGTTAAATTGTACAGATGAAAAAAAAATGTATAGTGAGACAAGTCTTGTCTTTAAATCAAAAGTAACATAGATCAGTAATATAAAAGGAACGCTTTCATTTAGTCTGTCTCTTGAAAATGCGGTTCCAGTTGGATGTATGTTGGAGTAAAAGAAAAGCGCAATGCAAAAAACATGGAACAAAATGCATTTGAAAATATATGATGTCTGTTTATTTTTTGGCTAACTATCTGGAAAGCTTTATTTACTTTATTTCTTACCTGGGAGTGTGTGTTGTACTGTATTGAAAGAGTAGGCTTATAAGCTTAGCGTGGATGAGTGTGGATGTGCCTACATCCTGGTGCTCTGCTGTTTCATTAGGCTCTGATTATGGGGCCTGATGCAGAGTGACAGTGTGCAGATTGAGTTGCACAGCCACTCTAATTCTCTCTATTAATAACAACCCTCCACACTGCCGTCCTGAACCACATTTATTAATCACAATTTGTCATCTGTCCGATGCTCCACCCTCTCCTTCTCCCTTCCGAATACCCTCCCTCTCTTTATTTGTGTTCTCCTCCAGCCTCCCTCCCAACAGGGCCAGTTATCCCTTGCACCACTCCACCTCCGCCTCCTCCCACCCTCTACACCAGCTCCATTCGCCATCAACTCAGAGACATGGTCCAGCATACAGAGGGATGTTCTCACTCTCTCCACTCACACACACTCTCCCACTCACTTTAACTGCACTCTGGATTGAGTGTGATTAATCAAAAGCTCTCCAGCTTTAATTGGCCAAATAACAGTTAACAACTTGGATTGTGTGGACTGTTTTAGTAACAATTTACTGAAGATTATAATAAATTGCAATAAAACAAACCTCAATTTACAATTAGTGAGCAGTTATGATGCGCGTTGCCGGACTTGCAACACATCCAAACCATGTACAGTGTAATGCATCAGTATATGGATGTTCAACCGTTTGGTGAGATAGCGTGCAATGGCCTTTTGGAAAACATTGATTCTTTCTAGCATTAATCCCAGCCATCTGAAATTTCTATTTACACAAATGCTGGCATTTAATCAATATGTATGCTGGAGATATGCACAAAGTATTATTGCATTATAGGTGCGAAAATATCCTCATAACTAAAAATCACATTTCTGCTCATGTCTCATTCAAATGGCCCTTGACCCCACAAAGAAAGATGATTTATGAGTCAGCCGGTCCCCTAGGTCTTGCTCTGCCATTCCAATTTTCAGGGTAAGGTTACGCTCATTATATTGACACTTTTAGGATATTCATTTACACTGAAGTCCAATTTTACCACACATTAGAACTTTTCTCCTAGTTCGTTTCTCCAAGAGTTACAAACGTGTGAAATCGGTCTGATTGTTCACTGCAGCAGATTTAAAAAGCAATGCCTCCACTGCTGTGCAGCACTGTTCTTCTAATTACACCGCAACCAAACCAGCCCTCCGCTGCTCAGCGCTACACCCTCCAGAACCAAGGTCCCTCTACTGTTTTCTTTGAGCAGAACCGGTGTTTGGGGGAAACAGAGGCGATTTTCATGTGCAAATGTCAGTCAGTCAGCTCCCAGCAATCACAGCCCCGTCTTCTCCAGAGATCGGGGCTTGAGACACAGCCTGAATAATTTAACAGCTCTGTGCCAGCGTGCTTTAGGGTCGCAACCTTCTAAAGTGATGACAGAAAGACGTTGGCTGACTTCCCCTCCCATTCACTCCCATTACCACTTATTTACCGTTCATGATTCCAGGCAGACAAAGCAAAAGGGCCACACTGGGGAAGAAAAATCATTGGCGCTGTATAAACTGTGTCATAAAGCGGAGCGCAACCAAACAATGACATTTTCAGAGCATCCCCAAGTCGGAGGCGATCCCCTCCTGTGCTACACTGTGAAATAAACACACGCCACACACATGATCACCCAAGCCAGCAGTCGCAGACAAAAGAGATGATGGACACACACAAAGAGAAAAGGTCGTGAAGTGACACACAGCAGGGACAGATGTCAGAGCAAAAACCTTACCGGTGTATAGGTGTGGATTAAGATTCAGATGGTCAAAGAAAACAAAACACACACACACAAAAATACACACAAATCTTTTATTTCAGGAGAGGAGAGATTACAGTGATTTTCAAAGTATGACAGAAGAAAGAACAGAGGAATAGAGGACATGTTGAAAGAAATTGATCCGTCCATCTGTACGGACACATTCTACATTTCTATCATTCAGAGGGAGACAGACAGCACTTGGTCTGACAAGGGTGGTCATCACTCGACTGCAGCAGAACTGTGACAGCACTGTGACGAGGATGGATAGACTGTCCAGTCACTCCAACCAAAATACCTGCTGTCAGGGAAATTATATATTTACCCACTCCATTTATTTTTTTCATTTATACCCTTTACAACCTTTATTTAATTATCTTTTCAGCCATAAAAACGTAATAGCTTTGTGTGGACTATATGCAACATTTTCTTCCATAAGCATGTCTTTGTTGTTGTCCACTGACAAACTGTGCATTGGTCCGCTGTGTTTATAACAGTACACATTTGGAAATGCAAGACAAAGGAAAGCAAAACATCATCAACTCTTAATGCTTTCACAGAAAGATATCATTGGTGTGAAAGGAAGCAGCAGTGGAATGTGATACAGTGGGACGTTCCCATGGAGATGTCAACTGTGATAGCCTATTAGTCCAGTTGCTGAGATGCAGGACTGCTGGGAGGCATGAACAACATTTCCTGCTTTTTCATAAACCTCTCCCCACCCCCACTGCCACCCCCAAATCTGTTGTCTTGCCCTGTTGAAATACAGTCAGTCAAGTTAAACGTTCTGCATTTACAGGCAGCTTAAAATGTCTGTGTGGCCATGTGGTTTGACCTCATGTCATGGGAATGCTTTACAAGGGCAGGCACAGGGGAAGGGAGGACAGGAGAGATCCCTCTGAATTATTGAGAGTGATTATTTGGTGACTTATGGCTGGTGGCTGTCAGGTACGGTATGACAAACTGTGCCAAGCAAGAATTACACTTTCTCATTTCTACAGTGTCTATTTATCTGCCTTTCTCTCCCTGACCACCCTTCCGCTATTGAACACTTATCCTACTAGCTTGTCTGTCCTTGTACTAGTGAGTTTTCAGACCAACTTTAAGGGCATGTCCTCAAAAGTCCTGAAGCAAGGCGGCATGACAACTGCAAGGTTTTCTCAGGCGTGGGCATGTTTTTTACGCATAGCAGCATGACTGCAGATGGCAATTTCCATTACTATGGTGGGTTAGTTGGTACACTAGTTTAGGCTGAAATATCTCAGCCATGACATGATATATCTCTTTCCCTGAAATATCTCTTTCCCTAAAATTTCCATGTAGTGTGTTATCAACTGGTGTTTGATTTTGTTTTGATGGATCAGTTACTTGTCAAAAACAAAAGCTTGTTTGTGAAATTGGTGTCCCTGACTCAGGACTCACAGGTGGCTTCACCTGCTATCATACCTGTAGATTTTTTAATCTATTTTTTAAGTTACAGTTTAGGAAATCTAACCGATGATCATATGTCCTTTTGCTTCCACTCATACAGCTCAGGGTTGCAGTGGGGCTGGAGCCTTTCTGAGTGGTCACGGTTAGAGAGGCAGGGTACAGCCTGGACAGGTCACCAGTCTGTTGCACAGTTAACACATAGAAACAGTTAGATAGTCAAATTTATGCCTACAGTTTAGAAGCACAGATTAAGCTAACATGCATGTCTTGAAACTGTGGGAGGAAACCGGAGAAACTCGGAGAAAACGTGCACACACATTTGTTCTGAGGCCACAGTGCTAACCACCACACCATCATGGCGTCCAACTGATCATCACATAAGATCAAAATTCTTGCGAATTTTCACAATTACAATTAAAGTAATAATCAAGACCATATTGTTTAATTTCACAGTTAAGAAACTGTGCATTAGAGAAGCTTTTAAATGTAGTTTTCAATACACAATGATGGGTATGAAAGACCATAAGACACAAGTTATTCTCTCTTTGAAGGCAGAGAATGGAGTTCGATGGCAAAATAAGACCAGGGGAAGGACAGCTCAAAGGCTGGTAGGGACTTTTGCATATAGCCTGCCCACTAGAGCTCACCCAGTAGTGAGGAATTTAATCAGACTCCAAAAAAATAAAAACAAATGTGACAGCCTGTAAAAAAGAAAAAAAAATGGCAAAAGATGGGGGTAACGACGATTAGGCAGCCAAATCAATCTGAACAAGCACTGGGAGCTGCAAGAAGTCTTTAGAACAAGAGGAGGCGCAAAGGAAACGATCAGAGCTTCAACATGGAGCTGGTCTGAGTGCAAGCTGTGTGTGGGGTCCACTTAGTAAATAGACAAACTCATGGATGATGAGTAGACACACAGCGTAGGGACAATCTTGACTTTGGCTGAACCCATTAAGGCTGAGAACTTCTCTCTCAGTGAATAATGAAGTTTGGAGTTCTTCAAGACTTTTCATGGCGTTCGCTATATTTGTGCTTCTCCTTGAGTGGTTTTGTTTTTCTTTTTATTGTGAACATACCAGGAGACCCATTTTCCCATTTCTAATTGACATTCCCAGTTGCATAATGTTTCTAACTGACTGATCAGGTATCAGAGATGGAGTTCTTTGTGTAAATGCAGTCTGAATTATTCATACAGGGCTGTCAGAAAAAGTGAGAGCGAGCGAGAGAGAAGGGGCATTTTAGAAATCAGCTCGATAGGCCCCTGACCATGAATAATTGATCTGAACTGATTAAAGTTTGCAGTGATTACCCCTCACCTCCCCAACAGATAAAATGCCACATCTGTGTTTGCTGTCTCTTTACTAATTCTCCTCTTTCTTTCTCTCCTCTCGCTCAAACATGTTTCAATTAACCACACGTGGTCCTGCTCTGTGTGCTGGAATGCACCAGTATTCTTTACTACTTGTGTCTTCACAATTTTCTCCGGATTTCCAAACAATATGCTGAATTGCCTCTTCTTGTGTTTCTGTAAAGAAAGCAATGTGTTACGTGTCCATGAAAAAAAAAATGCAATCATCTATCATCTGCAGTCTCAAATATTAGACCTTGATTAGTCACTGAACCGCTGAAAAACACATATTTTCTCCTCCTCCCCCCTCAGGCAGCGAATCCTCAAATAGCAATAGACTCTGTCTCAAATACAAGTGTAATTGCAATAGGCATAACCGTCTGATACGGTCTAACACTTAAAGATACTGTGCTCCCAGCAGAGATACCCTCATAAGCTTCACTGCACATCATGCACAAACACACAAAGCAGACTCATTGTGCATCTGGGTCGCTTCTCACTTTCCTCAACCTTCAAGGTCCAACTAAGGATGGCACTTTGATCCGTGTTCCAGAGCCAAAGAAAGAAATGCGTGACAGAGAGCGATTCGAAGGAGGAGAGAAGCGGGAAACAGGAGGGAGTGCAGAAGAGTGACAGCTAATGACAGTAGCTACAAGCTGTGACCTTTAGCGCAATCACACAAGCATGACGCACCAGGCTCAAGGTGACAGAGGATCTGGCTACTTTGGAGGGGGATATTAAGAACAACAAAGCTTTGTGTGTTTGTGGTTAAGCAGTCATGGTCCAGCAGTGGCAATGGAGATTATAGCTACACAGGTGATCGATAGCCATGCTATTTTTGTCAGAGGACCATGGCTAACTGTGTGTAAATGCACTTAAAGGCAAAATAAACATACAATACAAGTAAAGTCCGACAGTGCACATACACTCCTTCGCATTACTCAAAATACACACTCTGAAACATACACACTTTGTTTGCCACTAATTTGCTTGGTAATTACTGAAAGGTAAAGAAAAAAGAAGGTTCTGCCTTCAGTTTCCCTCAAACCAAGTTCACACCCTCAAATCCCCTCAGGATCATTTAAGTCTGTCTTTTTTTCATGTAAACCTGGATTACCATTTTCAAGACACCCATTGTTTCCCAAAAATATCACTGCATGTAAAGAGATAAAAAGTTCAGATTTGCATAACATAAGAAACCAGTCCACTTGTCAGAGGGTGACCACTTGTCAACCCTCTTTTAAATATTCTTTAGACATGTGCTGTGAAAAAGTATTTGCGCCCTTCTGATTTCTTAGGATTTTGCATATTTTAGTATTAGACAAAGATAACATGAGTGAATACAAAATGCATTTGTTGAATGATTTCATTTATTAAGGGGGGGAAGCTATCCAAATGTATCCCTGTGTGAAAATGTAATCACCCTTAAATCGTGAATTAAGCATATTTTTTTGGAAAGCTTAGTTCACCTTCTCTAGCTACACCCATGCCTGTTGTTTTAATGATAACTAGTATAAATACAGATAAAAAAAAATACATGTGACAAAGTGAAGTAGGCTATAAGATCTCAAAAAGCAACACATCATGCCTCTGTGAGAGATCAAGCAGGAACATATGCCCTATCACTTTGGAAACGGTTACAAAGCCATTTCTAGGGCTTTGAACTGCAGAGAATGATGGTGAGGGCCATTATCCACAAATGGAGAAAACTTGGAACAGTGGTGAACTTTCCCAGGAGTCGCCACCCAACCAAAAATTACTCCAAGAACACATTGATGACTTATCCAGGATGTCACAAAAGAACCCAGAGCAACATCTAAAGAAATCTGAACTTTTTGGCAGGTTTGCATCCCGTTGCATCTGGCGTAAAACTAACACAGCTATTCATAAAATGAGGATCATACCAGCAGTCAGACATGGAGGTGGCAGTGTGGTGGTCTGGGACTGCTTTGCAACTTTTTTCCCTGAACAAATGACATCATCATTTTTGTATTTTTTTCCTTTTGTACTTACTCTAATGTCTGATGATAAAATGTGTTTGACAATCTGAAACATTTAAGTGTGACAAATGTGCAAAAAACTAAAAAATCAGAAAACAGCTAAAAAAATGTTTACCCCACTGTGTTTATAGGGGTGAAACAGTACAGCCCCCCCCCTTTCTGTTGCCAGGCAGAAACCAAAACCACAATGACTTTTAACATAGTTTAAAAAGAACATCGTCTCGTCTCCATCCAGGTGCCTTCCTGTTGTCCCCGGACGCTCGCCTTCGCTGTCGCTTGTCTCTAGAACATCCTGCACCTGCTTCTTCATCAAACAGTCACATATGCACGCACAATTTTTGCAGTTGCAAGCAAAACATAAGATTAACTTTTACCTATATAACTGAGTCTATCTACGATGTGTGTGTGTGTATGTGTCAGCCTCTGCTTGCACTTTGTTTCACCTCTCAGCTCCCCAGCTAGACCTTAACCTTTCCACTAGACAGAAGGCCAGCACAACTGAAACTATGTGTGTGCCGATCTTGACTTATATGTAAAATGTATAAAACAAATGTTCCAATCTAATACAACTACTTAAAGCTTAATCAGCGATAAATGCATAAAAGACACCCTACTCTTAACTTGCACTTAGACTCTGGTTTCAGTTTCGCTTCTGCAGAAGCATGCCTTGCAGAAGTGTTTCCTGTCTCATTTTGGCACAGAGTATTTCCTGTCCCTGCAGCTCAGTTTCTCACCCACTGAAGACTTCAGTGTAAGAATATAAAAACATTCAAAAGCCTTTTAAAATTATAGATTCAACTCAACAGTTTAAAGTGGTTCTTCTTGGACCTGTAATAAAGACTAATATAATACCAATATGTTTGAACATCTGAATGCATCCGCATGCAACATCACTATTAATAATGAAATGGTAATGATGATTATAAAAATAGCAACAAATAATAGCAGTAAAATATTTCTCCTCTTGACAGTACATACATAAAGCAAAAGTTTACTTAATATACGTACAATACCTACTCAAAATTAGGATAAAACACATGTCTGCAACTTCTCTGCCTTTTCTTTTTTTCCTGCTCAAATACAAACATTGCTACATTGCATCAACATTTTTATGATTGTGGAAACACTCATTTTTAGCTTCATCTGTTCCATCTGGATTTGTTTCTAATCTTTTCAAAAGAGCCAGTATGTAATTTTATGCTATGCTGTTCATACATTATTAGCATTCTAAAATGCTCATGATGACAGAGTTCATGTTGACTGCAAAGCAGATCTGATTATGTTCACCATTTTAGCTTAGCATGCTGTCCTGCTAACATTGGTTACCTGCAGAAGTGCCAACAGCTGAAGCAGGATGACATTTTCTATGTTGGCTGCTTGGTCATAAACCAAAGAACTGACAGGTAGGGTTGCACTAACTTGGTGTTAGACGAAGAGTAAAAGGGATGACCACAAATTACACAAACTCACATTCAAGCAGTGCTCCTGTATTCCCTAAAATCAATGAGAGCTTATATTAACAGGCACAGGTTATATCTAAGTGAACATCTCAAATAAATATTAAGCATTTTCATTGCATTCTTCATGAAGAGATCTTAATTATGTTGCTTGTCCGCCACACCTTCCCTGGTTCATCTGTGCACTCTGGTTCAGTCAGAGAATAGACAACCTGCACAGTTGACCCCATTGATCTACAGGTTTTCTGCGGGGGGAGAGGAGGAAAATGGGGTGTACAGATAGGATGTGTCCAGTTCAGGTCCCTGGTGGAGGTTTTCAAGTGGCTGGGTGCTCTGTCTGTCCTGTCAGCCCTGAGCAAACACCCCATCCTAAAAGGGAAGGAGGGAAAAAAGCTTCCAGATAGCATCACACACGGCTGGCCAGGGCCTCACTAGTAGTCCACTTGTCTGCTCTCCCCTCCGCAGAGCCTTCGCAAGAGATGGGAGGAATACTAAGAGAGCAGGCATAGATTTTCTGCTGGAGTGGGGGCGGGGGGGTGGAGTTGTGGAGAATGAGAGGAAGGCTGCTGGTGGGTGGTGGGCTTGACTGCCCACATCAAACTCCCCTCCTTTTCTCTCACCCCTCTCCCTTTCTCCTCCTCTCCTTCTCATCTGCCTGACTCTGGAGGGACCCTGTGTTTGTCAGCCAGGCAGTGGAGCGTCTCCCTCTAACCCCACCTCCTCCTGGTTCTCTGTCTTTTCCCTTTTCTTTTGCAGTTTCTCTCTCACTCTATAAACCTCCACCTCTCGCTTACCCCGTTTCCCTTGTCTTTTCACCATCCCTGTTTTCTGTTTTCCTCACGTCTGGTAAACAGCCTCTCTACTCCTCCATTAAAAGAAGGCCCGCGATGAAGTCTATAAAGACCAGAAAGGGAATGAGATATGACAGAGGCTGTTAAATAGGGTGGGCTAACTCAGTTTCACCTAAGGGAGTTAAAGAAAAGCACTAAAAGCAATCACTTTATGCTTAATATTAAGGAATCCCATTAAGGAAATTTTGGATGTAGAGCCCTTTACTGCCCTGACTGCAAATTAAGTCGCACTCAATCAATTCTGCACATGAGAATCTATTTTTCAGGTTTCATCTGTAAGTGTACTAGTGCACATGTGAAAAGAAATGGTATAAATCCTTTAGTGCTTGATAAACAGAATTTAAAAAAAAAAAAAGACACATCACAGGGTCTGATGCTACAAGACTGACAACAACAAAAAATCTCATAAATCCATATTTTATTCACAGTAGACTGTAGAAAGCATATTAAGTTCATTTTACTATTTCATGAAAAATTTTAGCTCCTTTTGAATTTGACGGCAGTAACGTATCTCAAAAAAGTTGGGACAGGGTCGTATTTGCCACTGTGTAGCATCCCCTCTTCTTTTAACAACAGCCCATAAACATCTGGGAACTGATGAGAGCAGCTGCTGGATTTTGACAGGGTACCTTTGCCCCATTCCTGCCTGATTAGGATTCTAGCTGCTCGACAGTGCGGGTCTTCTTTGTCATATCATTCTTAAAATGGTATGTTTTCTCAGTTTAAACATTTGATATGTTTTCTATGGGTTTGTGAGATTTGTGAATCCTTGCATTCTGTTTTTATTTATATTGTTCAGAGCTTCTCCACATTTTCAGATCAGCGTTTGTAACTTAATTGCAGACATTTCAGGTTGAGACTCCAGGCGTCTATTTGGCTTTTAATAGCTAGATCGAGCTCCAAACCTAGATCACGCTGATCAAACATTGGATTTGTACATTATGAAGAAACACATTACATTACTTTCCTATTTTTGAAATATTTAATTGATTTCTGTCATTTCCTACACTGACCCTACACCATCCTACATTTCCAACAGTCAAGATGAATGGATTTTATTTTTGTATGTAGTAAGGCACTGAAAAGTAACACTAAAATACAGTTTATGTATATCTATCTTTAGATTATAGCTGCAGAACTCACTGTCAAAGGCTTCACAATATCATGAAATGTTTCTTCTTCAACAGTGAGTTTTGTGGGTCACCTGAGAAGCATTTCTGTAATTGTTAATGTCATAATAAACCTAATATGCTTCCACTGTACTGGTGTGAAAGGAGAAATCTAAAACCAAATCAGTCTATACTAATAAAATTTGGGGCAAATTAAAGAAAACTATGTGCTCAACAATGTGCAGACACTTAACATAAATAGCTTTAAATGTAACTTACTCAGCTCATGTCTCATTTTTCCTTACTGTCACCTTCCTCCATCTTACCTTATTCCTTTACTCCTCTCTCTCTCTGCTCCTGCCGCCGTCTCTGGACGAGTCATCCAGAGCTTGCTCCATGTGTGTTGAGATTAGTGGTAGAGTGTGGGGCTCTATTGATTTCTGAAGCTGTGAGATGACAAGTTTGATTCTATATCACAGGGTTTACGTCTGATTTGTTCCAGGCAGAAAGCACCAAACAAGTATAGTTAAGTGTTACTCAACCGTACCACCTGTGAAGACATTTTTACTTTATATCGTTTATGTCTCGAGAATAGTTTTGTTTGTGTATGCGAAAGTGTCAGTGGCAGTCCGTCGTGGCGCACCACTGAGCTGCCAGGTCAGATTGCAACAAATGCCGAAACAAAGGAAGATGACTCACAGTGACATTTGGCGAAGGAGGCCCCTGTGGATGAAATCTATCATGCCTCCAGATGTGGCCTGCAGCTGGGGTAGGTAGATCACAGACTGACACAAGGAGATGGAGTAAGGGTGTGGCAATGTCTGTATCACCTCATTAGGGAAAACTTATCACACAGAAACCTCTGTCCCTACCCTTTGGAAGGAATGGAGTCTCCTTCCAAAGGAGCTGACAAAGTTTTCTGATCGTGGAATCGCTTTGTCGGGGGAAAAAAGGCTCTTGGTGACTTTTGGCTGTTTACCTTCCTCCTTCTGTTTTGAGAGCGCTTACTCTGAAAGAAGATCCACATCGATATCTATATCTGTGCTTTTGTTGACTGACGTGTGTGTTGTGTTTTGCTCACTGACTTGATCGGCCAGGTGCCTAACATTTTTTATCTGTAAGGATTCTATGCATCGCTGGCTCTATAAATCAGTCTGGGGGGCCTTGTCACTTAAAGTAGATGTTAATAGCTGACAGTTTATTGACCGGCCTGCCTGTATTTGTTAAACCAGCAGGCTGTTTTTCCAAGACTACAACCTAAATTGCATCCTTATATACCAACAACAAACTTCCTTCCTCCCCTGCAGCTATTTATCTACCTTTCAATCCATGTCACCTTTCATTTCTTGCTATTGTTTTCAGCTGTCTTCTTGTCTGACCCCTGGTCTCCCTTGAAAGATGTGTGTGGATTTCTGGCAGCTTGTTGTTTTATTTATCTTTTTTGACCAATTCTGCAATTGGCCTATGAAGCTCTCTTTGAAGTTTCCCTGCGTCTCTCTAACATCTTGTGCAACATCAAAGACAACACATTACACGGGGGCAGAGTTCAACCGAGAGCCACTGCAATTCAAGCATCATCGCCATGTTTCTCTTTTCTCCTTCTGCAGGGGTGCAGCACTGCTAAAGGAGAGAAATAGCGAGTGGTGGGCGGGTGAGTGTGGGGACGGCTTCCCTTCCTCCGTTTGTGTCCATCATGTGTCATGGCCGCTCTTGGCTTTCATGTTCTGTCTGGCTGAGTTTCCTGCTCCAGCAGTCTCTGTTTCCTTGCTGAAAATCGGTGTCCCTCAGAGGCAGGAGACACTCCCTCCTCTGCATCCATTTCAGCTCAGCTCAGCGTAGCCGGGCTCGGCTCTCACCTTGCTGACACCAGCTCCTCAGCAGACACCTTTCCCCCTGCATGGGCTCAGCTGGCTGACAGGCAGCTGTCCGTACAGATAAAGCAGAGCAGGACACACACTGTACTCTGAGTCACCATCACTGCTTACTGCTGTAACACCTTTGCTATTGCCACCTCTTTTGGTTACAACATTTCTCTAGCAAGCATCTCACGCTACCTCCAAAAAAGCAACATCACTGAAACTGATAACAGGCGATTTTTATCTTCTATCTCTGACTGAAGATCACACAGAGCTTTTTTTATTTAAAAAAAACAACTTGTAATTTAATAATTCTTTGATATTTTTTTCCTGTAACTTCAACAGGATCAAACTAAACACAAAAAAATGACAAGTATATTTCACATGTGGTCAATATTTAGACCTAATGCAGGGGACTTTGAGTGAAACACCTAAGAAGTAGTCTTTGTTTGATTACCATGGGAAAGAAAAATTCAATTCCAGGGGCCCAAAACAAGCCAGTGGCTGATGAAGACAAATGTGCAAACACATGTTGGCAGAATTGCTTTTTGGTTGACTGTGATCGGCTACGCTCAGGAGGGCGGAACCAGGAGTTGTGATTTATAGTTTTGCGCTGTCCCTGGATCACCACTGTCTGCTACCTCCCACTACTGTAATTACCACGTGTGTCCATTAGAATAGTCCTACTGCCCACAATGCATCACCTCAGCGGAGAGGAGAGGAGAGATATCGCTTCAGAGATAGTCTTGTTATTCAAACAGTGTTCTCTCCAAAAGCATGATACAGAGGAGGGCAAAAAGACACTGCAGATGATGTGATAAAGGTCAAAAAGAAACATACTGAAAGGTTGAGGGGTGTATTGAAAATGCTAGATTAAGGACAAAAACCTGTAGCATCCTATAGGTGAGTCATATAAGGTAGGTATTTATCTACAGTGCTGCTGCAGCTGTTTAGCTAATAATTAATTGGTTTTATGTAGCTCTATCTTTGAATTTCACAATATATTTTCTCTTGTTTTATTTTATATGCCCTATATCGTATCTACATCACTCCAGATCCAAGTCTGCTTTGACTAACGTCTGCTGGTCGAGATTGAGTTTGCTTTGCCTTGGGCCTTATAGCATCTCCTAGTGGGCAAAGTGCCTGATGCGTTCAGGTCCCTGGAAAATGAATGCTTTGAATAATGTGATTCAGTCAATACTTTCAGGTACCTTGACAAGTAAGAGAACTTGACACCCTCTGATGTTGTTTATGAGTTGAATTTCTCTGCAGTGTTTCCATTATGGATCATTTCCCTTTGCTGTTTTATAGTCAGGCTGCGTTCGCAGTTCACTGGCTAAAGACTTTGTCAAAATATTTGTATCTGTCCGCATCAATTACAGCGCTTTTTTTTTAGTTGAGTGGTAATAAACCACTTTACATAAACAACTAGATTCATTTTTCTTTCCTAAATGAATTTTTTTTTTTTAATCAAGTCTACCCAAAGAAGAACTGAATCCCCTTTCTTTTTCTTAAAAAGTCTGAACTGATAATGAGACCTGGCACTAGGCTCTGGTCAGTGTCATTTATGCTGTAATTGGCCTGGGGATTAAAGGGCAGCCATGCATCAGAGAAGATGAGAACTAAGTGGCTTACAATGACAGAAGTGAGAGAATGAAATATATTATAGAGAGCTCGCACAAATCACCATCTAAAGCGTTTATGAGTCCAATTATGACGGCGATCATTACACGAATGAAGAAGTACATGCATGAGTTCATGAAGTAATCAATTGAGGAATCAATTAAAAACCAAAACACACTTAAAGCATTCAGAACTAACTTGCCAAGTATATCAACAGCAAAAGGTCATTGACAGCATAAAAGACATCACCAGCATAATATTGTCTGGGTGAAAGGTTTTCTCCACATAATCTGACCAGTTCTTGTCTTTTCATAAACCTAAACCTGCTCACTGTAAATAAAAATAAAACAGCAAAATTTACATTTCTGACAAACATAAATGCCCGTGAAATATCACCTGTTAACTCCCACCCAAGAAAACAGCATCATGGTTGGCATATTTCAGTAAAAGAGTGGAAATCTTTTTTAATGTATTTGTTTTCTAAAGGAAGAATTTCAAAATAAGTAATTTGCACAGCATGAAAAAATGAGTACAAATATGGATTTCAGGGATTTCTTCTGTGGTCTGTGTATTTGTTTCACATGATTAAGTCTCCCATCACTCATATTTTTTAGGCGTACAAATAGCTCAACAACAACCTTGTAGGCAGACATAAACTGACTGAGTTCACATCCTTTGTGAAACTGAAATCCCAGCACTCCAAATCTCCATACTATATATAGAATAAACAAGTTCTTGGCAGCATTGCAGCTGATTTAAGTGGTTGAATCACAGGTCACATGAACGACAGTGTTTACACACAGACGGTGCTCTGTTGTTCACGCTGATATCGTAGCTTATTAGAGAAACAACCACAGTCTCGATTGATCTATATGACCGAAAGCTCAAGAGGTTCAGGCTGAATTTGTGAGTCATTGATTTCTGTGGCTTATTAAAGGTATGAGTAGCTTACTATACAGAGAGATGTGAAAGCAGGATTACCAGGAAATAGGGGTATTGATTGGGTCAAGAAGCTAAGACTCATATTTCAAATTCCAAAATGGAAACCGGATTTGACACAAGAGCAGTGTTGACTGAAACAATATAAAGTATCCTTGATTATTCTGGTCATTAAAAAAAAACATTAATAAAGGCTGCTTCATGTATATTATACATATGATTGCTATTTGGAATTATGCATTATTGATATATCTAATTTTTAGACACATTAATATTTAAGCATTATTTTAATGTTGTAGGTGGTCAAAATGTAAACATTTCATAGTTGAATTGCTTATTCTATAATCTGCAGTTCTGGAAATCCGAGCTCTGTATATGTACAGCTTCAGCTATGACACACTTTAATCACATCACTAATGTCTGATAAGACAACAGTAAAGGTGGATAAGAGGCTTTGGAGTCCACAGTGCTTGTTTGCCTATAATGCTGATAAAAATGTTTAAAAAATGTTGTTGAAACTGTTGAAAGCAAACCTTTGGTCCAAGGGTTGTAGCTTCACAATTCCACTCACTACTGTAAATGTAAAATATGGAATGCAATTAGCACTGAGGACTAAAATGTGCAATAATTCACAGAAAAGTAATGGCTTGATTAAATTAATAAAAGAGTGCAGGTACGCTGACCAGATCCCAACAAACTGAATGTGGGGAAAATGTTGTCTATGGGATGCAAGAACAATGCTGGGATCAAAACCTCAAAAATGCAGTAAATTGTGCAAGTTACTGGATTGTTATTTCATCTCTCTTGCTAGGTAAATATGATGAAGAGGGAGGACTAAGTTTGTTGTTATGGTCTAATGCAATAGTCTTTATATACTCCCATATTCTCTTTCATTTCACTTTTACTTAAGCTGCTTTTCTATCTGGTAAAGGTTTTGGGGTTTCAGTGTGCATAGTTTGGCCACACATATACCGTGTCACTTCACACCATACTTTCCTCCGCTCGGAGGGGAGCTGGAGCCTTTCCCATCTGTCATAGGGCAAGTGGCAGAGTACACCTTGTACACCTTAGTTGCCAGTGTGCAGCACACAGAGACAGAAAAGCATTAATACCTACAGGCAGGTTAGAATTACCAGTGAACCTAACTCCATGCATGTCTTTGGACTGTGGGTGGAAGCTTAAGTACCCGGACAGATCCCCACGCAAAGGCCACTCAAAAAGGCTCCAGACTGGATTCAAACCCAGGACCTTCTCGCTGTGTGGGGGCAGAACTAACCAAACTAAAACAAAACAAACAAACAAACAACAACCAAAAAAACCACACAAAACCCTCTGTTTCTCCAAAATATGCTGCATCTTCTTTTTCTTTCTGGTAGCTTCCATCATATTCAATAAAATGTGCAAAGTTTGTGACTTTTTTGGTAACTTTCTTTGATGGGTATGACATCAGACAGGCTGACCTTTTTCCTTTTTCTTACTATAATAAAAAAAAGTCTTCCCTTCATATGCAACTAGTAAAAGCCAGACTTTAGAAAAACACATGTCCTGCACAACCAGTCAAAATGTGAGACACTGTCTAAAGATATGTGTGCGTTTGTATGTGGGGGGGGGGGGGGGGGGGGGGGGTAAAAATGCTGTGCAGTCCCACATAAAGAGGGACAGTAAGTGATTATAATGTAGCCTGCTTGATAAATATGCATTTATTTATTTATTTTACTTCTTATTTTGTCCAGAAGGTGGCGCTGTCTCTGCATGTTTGCTGTCGGATTGTTTTCTTCATGTGTGACGAGTCCGGAATAAGGAAGGACAAAATTCATTTGGCGATCTTTGCTCTAAACAAAGTGAGAGCACACTTTCAACCTGAATGCAAAGCAGAAACAGACGTTTTCCTCACTCTCACGGCGTAAGTTACCGCGTTGCTAGCTTTGTTTCTTCAGTTTTGACGACATTCCGTGTCGTGGATTTCCTGCCTTGCAGTGCTAGCTAACTGCTATATTTTGACAGAGCCTTGCTGGTGATCCTTCAGTCGTCGTGCCAGTTGTTTTGCCTTCGGGGAAATGCCGTGTGGTTGGGGAAGATCCTGGATGTTTGCTGCAGCCGCAGTGGTGACCGTGTTTCTGCTGGATGTTGTCGTTTTTGCTCGAGCTAAGGTAAAAGACCTGCTGATACACAGAGGATCTGTGTTTGTGGGTTAAATGTCATCAAGTATTGCTTCGTTTATGGGAAGATGTTCAGTAAACTGTGCTCAGTTTTATTCAGTGAAATATAAAGATTGTATAGTTAAATAACGAAATGTAAAATAATAGTCCAAGGGCGATATTGTCAGCACAATTATGCAATTACATCTACTTAAACAATACCTGTTTATGTTAGTCTTACATTAGTTTATCTAAATAATGATTATCTTGATTAAAGTTTTTGTCAGAATTTTCCCAAGTGCTTTTTTAACTAAACAACATAGCATTTCTAAACATAAGAATTTTCTTTAGAGACTATAAGTCAGTTTTATTTGCGCACAGAAAAACATTATTAGAGTAAATATTATTAACCCTCTGAAAGATTTCAAAGACTCTGGAAAGAAAACTCGTGAGAGATGTGTCTAAATTCCCCTGAACCACTGCCAGGACCCTCGTGAATTTCTTAGCCAAGTTGGGAATTGTAGTCTTAAAGAAGACAATCAACTAGAAGTAGGAATACACTGCGAGGTTGCAGACTAAGACAAACTCCAGTTCTGCAGAAGAGACGCCGTCAAAGCAGACTGAAGTATGCCAAGGTCAACCTGGAGAATGTGTGTGCATAGAAAGTGAGTCCTTTGGTCAGATGAGACAAAAGGCAAAAGGTGTATAACTCACTGCGAATCCCATTAAGGTAGAAGGTATCATAAAAGATGGATATGTGAAGTGTTTGAAAGAAAACATCAAGCAGTCAGCAGCAAAACTGGGTCTGGGTTATGCTTTATTTTTCAACACGATAATCACCCAAAACATACATCACTCCTGTGACGAGCTGCCTCCAAAAGACCATCGAATTTGGAGGCGTTTGAGAATTTGTCCTGGGATCACTCAGGAGGTGTGTGTGAGACTCGTTGGAAACTGCAAAAGTATAGTATCGTAGGCTAATAATTTTGGCTCTGGTAGTTTTTGGCTAATGTGAAATAATTTTGTTTCTGTGCCCAAATTAAAATTATGTAAGCATCCAAAAAGAAAAGCTGTGTTTTTAAACTTCTTGCACTGTTAAACTTTGTCTTTTGGAGCATTTAAAGCACTTAAATGCTCCAAAAGATAAAGTTTTCATAGAGGATCTCATAATTTTGTCCTCATCTGTGTGTTTGTGCCATTTGACTTAGAATAACTGGAGTATATGTCAGAGTGTTTGTTTGTATAACTGCTTGTGTTAATAACAGAGAGACGTCTCAAGTGGTGCTGTAGGGGGAAGATGGGCTGAATTTGGGGCCACTTTTACAAAAGTTCCTTAATTCTTGCAGAGCTTTGAGGATGTCCGCTGCAAATGCATCTGCCCGCCCTACAGAAACATTACCGGTCACATCTATAACAGAAATTTCTCCCAGAAAGATTGGTAAGAAAAATATTTTTATTTAGACTTTCATGGATTTTTAAAGAAAAGGCATTACTCTTTCACTGTGCTAGTGTTTTTAGGGGTTTTCTTTCTCTTAGCTCAGTAGAAATGACAAACGTTTTCATGTTTTTCACAGCAACTGCCTGCATGTAGTGGAGCCCATGCCTGTTCCTGGCCATGATGTGGAAGCCTACTGTCTGCTTTGTGAGTGCAAGTATGAAGAACGAAGCAGCAACACAATTAAGGTACAACTGACTTTCTCTTGGATATGACGACATATCTTCCTCAGCTTTTATTCCCAAGCACAGCGGGTTCATTGTGATTGTTTGTCATATAAGATGAGTCGTTGAAAATATTGCAAAGCCTTTCTAGTTTATTGTTTTGTTTTGGGGTTTTTTGTTTGTTTGTTTTTAAAGAAAAGTGTTGTAAGAATAGTTTGCAAAGCTTATATGTTGGATTCATTGAGTTACTCTTGCTAAATATCACAGGTGACCATCATCATTTACCTGTCAGTCGTGGGTGCCTTGCTGCTCTACATGCTCTTCCTGCTACTGGTTGATCCTCTTATCCGCAAGCATGACCCGTACACCCAGCCGCTGCACAATGAGGAAGACTCTGAGGTAACCATTCAAAAAGACAGCATCCAAGCACACTCCAGTGTATTTATTTGGTTTCTGTGGAGTTTAAAGTTCTTGATTTCAAACCGTCTCTGGTTTGTGTTCAGGAGATGCGTCCGCAGGCAGAGAGCAGCAGCCAGGCCAGAGGAAACACGGTGCTGGAGCGGGTTGAGGGAGCACAGCAGCGCTGGAAAAAGCAGGTTCAGGAGCAGCGCAAAACGGTCTTTGACCGCCACAAGTTGTTAAGTTAAACCTTAAGGCTGACCTTAACACCAAGTTTAGAGTACGTAACCTTCCTGGGCCGTTTGCTACTACACCAGTGGCACTATCACAAAACCTCTTTGTCATTGCTGTGCACCGCATCTGCCGAATTAATATTTAAACATGACACATCTAACACGACAATGTTTAAACTTGGTTTATTTACTAGATGTAAAAACCTGAGATGGGCAAAGCTGCAGTTTAAAGAAAACTGATGCTTGAAGCGCTCCTGATGACCTAATGTCATCTCAGCAAATCTCAGCATTTTCAGCAAATCGCACATCAGTGCAGCTTTGAATGTCTTAATAAAATAATAACTTTTCCCATTTTGCACTGGCTGTCAAAGGCATTTCAGCTTATTGTGTGTTAATATTTATAATTGTTTTTCCTTCAAGCATAATTTATGATGTGATCTCAGATAGAATAAGCTAAGTTAATTAGGACTACTCTGTCTATAGAGTTGCAATGCTGTTGCTATTTTTTTGGCACTAATTATTTATTGGTATTTAAATCTGGATGAATTTAATGTATGATTGTTGATTTGGACTTTGTATATTCACATCTGAGCAGCGCCCCACTCTGTGCCTTTTCTCTCTTTGTGTGGGAGATCGTGTTTCTCCTAACTTTACAGCTTTCTAAAAATAACAGATGGAAAGGTCAACTAAGAAATTTCACCCATTGTTAACTAGTGCTTGCATTCGTATTAATTTTATTTTTACATTTTCTGACTGAACCCAGCACCACAGCCATGTGTGGTTTTTTTTTTGTTTGTTTGTTTGTTTTTTTGTTGTTTTTTCTGCAGCACAATTTGACGTAACACTCTTTTCATGCAAAGAGAGAAAAAGAAAAGGAGGCATTTAGCAGAGTTTTAAAGGGACTCTCAGAAAAATCACAGGAGAATGCCCTAAACCACTAAAGTGGATGATAATGTGGTTCAGTGTGGCAGAATCCAGATGCTTCGTGGCTTTGAAAGGGCTTTGTGTGCATCATTATCTGTCAGTGAATTCCTGCTCGCATCCTATTACTGAAGCTCCCAGTTGGGAAATTATTAGTACAGCAAAAACAGGCACACTGGTTTGCATTACTGTGCCTCATACACAGTATGAACTACTGAAGTTTATTGGTTTCTAATTGATTTTTTTAATTGATTTTTGATTAGTTGATTTGTAATTATAGTTTAATATCCCTTCTGTCAATGTATTATATGCATCTCTGGCCTAAGTGTGCTATAGAACCATATGTTTAGCTTGATGTGAAATAATAAAGGAAAATTCCTCAAAAAAAAAAAGGTTTTGGAATTTCTTTCTCCTTCAGTTACTTTTCTCCCTTCAGATTTGCTGTTCCTGTTAATGGCGCTAGAGGGCGACAAAGTACACAGTAAGTGCGCGTTCTTCTTGCACTGGTCTGTGGTGCTTGAAGATTGCTCACATGTTGAGTGGTTTTCAGCTGCTGGGAAAACAGTCACCTGTGGCATGTTTAAGATCGTGTTGCCAGTTTGAAAAGGTGTTTTGAAATGTGTAACTACAAACGTCCTGGTTTGGGAATTACACGTTTTAAAACAGCACTGCTTCTATTCAATTCAATTCAATTCAATTTTATTTATATAGCGCCAAATCACAACAAAAGTCGCCTCAAGGCGCTTTATATTGTACAGTAGATAGCACAATAATAAATACAGAGAAAAACCCAACAATCATATCATATGACCCCCTATGAGCAAGCACTTTGGCGACAGTGGGAAGGAAAAACTCCCTTTTAACAGGAAGAAACCTCCGGCAGAACCAGGCTCAGGGAGGGGCGGCCATCTGCTGCGACCGGTTGGGGTGAAAGAAGGAAAACAGGATGAAAGACATGCTGTGGAAGAGAGACAGAGATTAATAACAGATATGATTCGATGCAGAGAGGTCTATTAACACATAGTGAGTGAGAAGGTGACTGGAAAGGAAAAACTCAATGCATCATGGGAATCCCCGGCAGCCTACGTCTATTGCAGCATAACTAAGGGAGGATTCAGGGTCACCTGGTCCAGCCCTAACTATATGCTTTAGCAAAAAGGAAAGTTTTAAGCCTAATCTTAAAAGTAGAGATAGTGTCTGTCTCCTGAATCCAAACTGGAAGCTGGTTCCACAGAAGAGGGGCCTGAAAACTGAAGGCTCTCCCTCCCATTCTACTTTTAAATACTCTAGGAACAACAAGTAAGCCTGCAGAGCGAGAGCGAAGTGCTCTAATAGGGTGATATGGTACTACAAGGTCATTAAGATAAGATGGGGCCTGATTATTTAAGACCTTGTATGTGAGGAGCAGGATTTTGAATTCAATTCTGGATTTAACAGGAAGCCAATGAAGGGAAGCCAAAACAGGAGAAATATGCTCTCTCTTTCTAGTCCCTGTCAGGACTCTTGCTGCAGCATTTTGGATTAACTGAAGACTTTTCAGGGAGTTTTTAGGACATCCTGATAATAATGAGTTACAGTAGTCCAGCCTGGAAGTAATGAAGGCATGAACTAGTTTTTCAGCATCACTCTGAGACAGGATATTTCTAATTTTAGAGATGTTGCGCAAATGGAAGAAAGCAGTCTTACATATTTGTTTAATATGTGCCTTGAAGGACATGTCCTGGTCAAAAATGACTCCAAGGTTCCTCACAGCATTACTGGAGGCCAAGGTAATGCCATCCAGAGTAAGGATCTGCTTAGATACCATATTTCTAAGATTTTCAGGGCCGAGTACAATAACCTCAGTTTTATCTGAATTAAGAAGCAGGAAGTTAGCGGCCATCCAGGTCTTTATGTCTTTAAGACATTCCTGCAGTTTAACTAATTGGTGTGTGTTACCTGGCTTCATGGATAGATAGAGCTGCGTATCATCTGCATAGCAGTGAAAATTTATGCTATGTCTTCTAATGATGCTACCTAGGGGAAGCATGTATAATGTAAATAGAATTGGTCCTAGCACTGAACCCTGTGGAACTCCATAATTAACCTCAGCATGTGAAGAAGACTCTCCATTTACTTGAACAAATTGGAGTCTATTAGATAGATATGATACAAACCACTGCAGTGCAGTACCTGTAATACCTACAGCATGTTCTAATCGCTCTAATAGGATATTATGGTCGACAGTATCAAACGCTGCACTGAGGTCTAGCAGGACAAGCACAGAGATGAGTCCACTGTCAGAGGCCATAAGAAGATCATTTGTAACCTTCACTAAAGCTGTTTCTGTGCTGTGATGAGCTCTGAAACCTGACTGAAACTCTTCAAATAAGCCATTCCTCTGCAGATGATCTGTTAGCTGTTTGACAACTACTCTTTCAAGGATTTTTGATATGAAAGGAAGGTTGGAGATTGGCCTATAATTAGCTAAGACAGCTGGGTCTAGAGATTGCTTTTTAAGTAAGGGTTTAACTACAGCCACCTTGAAGGCCTGTGGTACATAGCCAATTATTAGAGATAGATTGATCATATTTAAGATTGAAGAATTAATTAATGGCAGGACTTCTTTGAGCAGTTTTGTAGGAATGGGGTCTAAAAGACACGTTGATGGTTTGGAGGAAGTAATTATTGAAGTTAACTCAGAAAGATCGATTGGAGAAAAAGAGTCTAACTTAACATCAATGGTACTAAAAGTAGCTGTAGATAATATTACATCTGTGGGATGATTATTGGTAATTTTTTCTCTAATGATAAAAATTTTATTTCTGAAGAAGTTCATGAAGTCATTACTAGTTAACGTTAAAGGGATGGTTGGCTCAGTAGAGCTCTGACTTTTTGTCAGCCTGGCTACAGTGCTGAAGAGAAACCTGGGGTTGTTCTTATTTTCTTCAATCAGTGACGAATAGTAAGATGTTCTGGCTTTGCGGAGGGCTTTCTTATAAAGCAGCAAACTATTTCTCCAGGCTAAATGATGATCCTCTAAATTTGTGACACGCCATTTCCTCTCCAGCTTACGAGTTATCTGCTTTAGGCTACGTGTTTGAGAATTATACCACGGAGTCAGGTACTTCTGATTTGAGACCTTAGTTTTCACTGGAGCTACAGTATCCAGAGTCGTACGTAGTGAGGAGGTAAAATTATTAACAAGATAATCGACCTCTGTTGGAGTAGCGTTCAGATAGCTGCCCTGCTCTATGTTGGTACAGGGCATTGAAGATGATAACAGTGGGTGGATTATATTCTTAAACTTAGTTACAGCACTATCAGAAAGACATCTAGTTTGATAAAGTCTACTCTCCACTGCTGTGTAATCAATTATTGTAAATGTAAATGTTATCAGGAAATGATCAGACAGCAGAGGGTTTTCAGGAAACACTGTTAAATGTTCAGTTTCTATGCCATATGTTAAAACAAGATCTAGAGTGTGATTAAAGTGGTGGGTGGGTTCTTTTACATTTTGAGAGAAGCCAATTGAGTCTAATAACAGATTAAATGCAATTTTGAGGCTGTCATTTTTAGCATCTACATGGATGTTAAAATCACCCACAATAATTATTTTATCTGAGCTGAGCACTAAATCAGATAAAAAGTCTGAGAAATCAGAGAGAAACTCTGTGTAAGGCCCAGGTGGACGATAGATGATAACAAGTAAGACTGGTTTCTGAGTCTACCGACTGTTTTAAGGGTTGGTGATAAGTCGGTTGGTTGACTTTCATTTAAATTGTTTTGTTATGAACATTAACACTAAATAATTTGGTCACAGTGAATGTTACCGAGTGTTGAGTCCATCATTCAGTGTTGAATATTATTCTGATGAAGTTTTGCAGTTTTCTTTTTAGCTATATCACAAACACCAAACCCTGATTTATTGTTTACACGCACCACACAATCAATGAACTGTCTGTAACGCACCATAATGGGCTGAAACGTGAAGATTTTATTGTTTAATGTGAGGCGCTTACAGCGGTTAGGGTGTACTTACAGATACCTATTGTTCATTATTCCTTTAAATACCAGCCTTCAGTTATTATTTAGAAATGCATAAAGCTGCATTATAGTGTTTTTTTGTTTTTTAATGATTACATGTCTGTGTACTACTTATGAATCCTAAATAAGAGGTTGACATTAAAGTAAAACACACACACATATATATAGACACATACACAAACAAAATCACACAAAGACACACAGTCCCCCCCCCCCTCACTCTACCCTTATAATCATCCCCAAGCATGGCCTGCTGGTGGTTCATAATCTAAATTTAAACTATACCAAGGCCAACTGCTCCTCCAGTCACTCTGGGCTCCTGCTATTTTTCCTGGACGTGGTGGGCTTATTCTGTCAGAGGCCCTCAGCCAGGCAGAGAGGCCTGTGGCTCTGCCCGGGTGAGACCGACAAAGGAGCAAGGAGGAGGAGAAGAAAGAGGGTGCCAGGGGGAGCCTGAGGAGGATCTGCTTTCACAAAGGGGAGACATACTGGACCTGAGTTTGGGATTTTACAATAAACGTTAACTTTCACAGGAATTTGGAGCGTGTCTAAGGTGAAGGCATCAAGATGGCGTCGAACACAGAAGCGGCCAAGCCGATCATCATGAATGAAGAGGAGCTGAAGAGGAAGCAGAGGGAGAAGCTTAAGAAACTACAGGCCACTGGAGGAAACCCTCGACCTGCGAGATCTCTCTTCCTGTTCAACCTCAAAAATCCCTTCCGCAAGGCCTGCATCAACATAGTGGAGTGGAAGTATCCTTTAGATCTTTCAGTCATTACACACACGCCTCAGACAACTGTGTGTATTTTAAAGGCGATTTCTGTTTAAATATTTCTTTGAAATTCAAGGATATCAAGGCATTATACATGGCATTATATAGTCAGCGCAGCATGGAGCCCCTTTTAAAAATACTGACAGCAGGGCAGGGAATTAATAGCCTTGTTCACCTGTGGTCAGCATGCTCAAGCCAGGTCTCTTCCAAATGTGTGATGAGATGATCCCTGAAGTGTTAAGACTTTTGTAATGTTTCTGATCTGTATCAAAGTCAAGTTTGCAGCCTTTGGAGTTTCACCTGCTGTTAATCTGAGATCACCTGACAAAAGCATCAGGTAAAAAACAATTAACAAGGTAGTCTCATTCAACTCGCTCCTTTTTTTTTTTTTTAAACGTCCAATTAGTCATTTCAGCGTCCAAGTAGGAGAAGATGAAAGAGCTCAACGCGGGCTTTTGATAGCTCTTGTGGCCCCTGTAGGGAATTTTCTGCTTTTAGCCTCATGTCCATTCCTGGATCCAGACTGGAATGAGTTGATCATACCAATCCAGTGATAGGAACCTCTTGTTCACAGCGTTTAAACGCAGATACACAGACTTTGAGTTTAACAGTGACCGCATTTTAAAACGTGATGATGTGTAAAGATCTGTTCTATTTGACATTTCATTCTGGTATGTTGGACCACGTCATAAGTCATTCCACCGCCACAGTTTAATCACATTGGTATGTGGTTTGGTAACACAGGGCTTAGGTGCTGTATACAGAGCCAAATTATGGAAAATTACTAAAAGTCTGAAGGCCAAAAACAAAACTGTCCTCATACATGGATCACAAAATTTAAAGAGCCACTTTTTTCTTTATTTCTTTCCTGGTTAACAGTCTGTGTTCAAATGGTTTGGTCATATTCTTGGGCTCTGCAGCTGTCCCATGGCATCACACTGAGACATGATGCTGACCTGGCAGGGGAATTCTCACAGAGAGCCCCCTATGGGTGAGAATGAAGCAGCGCAGCAGGCAAGATTACATTAAAGTGGAACACGTTGCTGGCTACCCAGGGGGGGCTGTTTCAGGGATGATGTTTCAGGCAGCATTTAAAGGCACTAGTCAGTGCCTGCAGAGCTGATGCAGAGCTGGATTCCTTACACTGAATCACAAACGTAAAATAACTTAGTCAGATAAATAAACTGACCTTTTTATTCTTGTGAAAGTTTAAGTCACCCTCCCACTCTCACCCATTAACGTCGTAAGATACTAAACATAAGACAATAGACCTTTGTGGATATTTGGGGGGGCAAAATGGGATTTTTGTTGCTGTTTGTTGTTGTCATGATCCTGAGCATCCTCTTCCAGAACCTTTGAGATCATCATCTTATTGACCATTTTTGCAAACTGTATCGCTTTGGCTGTGTTCCTGCCCATGCCTGAAGAAGACACCAACAACACCAACTTAAATTTGGTAAATAAACATTGAGCCTTTTTTTTGTTGCATGTCACATGACTGTATGAGAAGCCACTGCGGTGAATGATGACTATACCGATATTTCATTTTCATAATATTCATAATACATAAAAGAATTGAAACACTAAATTAATCTCATGTTTTTTGGGTTCATGAAGGCTCAGTTTTACCATCACTAGTAGATGACTGTGCAGCTCTGATCAGCAAGTGAGTGTAGTAATATTAATTTACTACAGCTTTGAATCAGTGACAAGCTGTGGGATGCCAAACGCCATTTGAATGTGTCCAGAAACAACTCGGTTCTTTATTTGGAGCCCCATCTGTGTCTGCAGAGGAACGAGTCATCGAGTGTCTCGTTCTGAAGTAGTGTAAAAAAGCTGGTGGCAGGTGGACGATGCTGATGTGTATACAGAAAAATATTATGTTTCAGCTTCATAGGTGTGTGTTTTAAAGCTGTGAAACTGTTGGTAGTGTATTACAGGTCACAGACTATTCAACCCAAAGATAAACAAGGTGCGCATGTGAGCAAAAATATATCTGATCTTGCACCGTGCATACATTTGGCCAGTGCTTATTGGATGTGTCCTATTGACACCAATGTTATGATAAATAGATCACTTTTTCTTAGAGGTTTGGCATTTAGCACAAATGTCAGCCATCGGTTACTTTCCTACATTAAGTCAATAATACTCCACACATATCTCTGGGTTAAAGTTCATGTCAGTCTTTGTGATTTATAGCCATTTTACTTTTATTAGGAACCCAAATCTCACCTGATCTCTTCATTGGCCCTCTTCCTAAATCCTCCTTAGTTCTTACGGTGCCATTCCTCAGAGGTGAAAATGTAAGAAGAGATGGACCAACCCCCTCTTTTACTGTTAGAAGTAGGTCAGCCTAAGTGCAGTCACTCCTCTGATGCAGGTGATACAGGAGAATCCGCCAATGTTGCCTCGTGTAACCACAGCCACGTATTCCAATAATATGATAGCTTGTAATGTTGATGCGCAGTAGCCTAGCAGGGCAGCTTTCCTTGGTGAATTCGTTTTACTTGGGGTAAAACTGAGTAAAAGTATATAAATGTGTGTACACTTGTTAATGGATGCAGGGTCGGTGATTAGGTGTGTGGGGACCAGTGTTTGCTGGTTCAGCTAGAGATTATTGAGCTGATTTAGGGAAAGGGAAATAAACTGCATGTCAGTTACAGTACATACCTCAAATGAATTCTCTATTTCTGATTGTTAGGACTGGAAGTAGGACTGAATTCCTACTGGATTCTTGAAACTTTATCATACTGTTGTCATATTAAGAGCCTTTTGTTCTACAACATTTATATTCAGATCCATATATAACCACGTCTAGTCTGACGAAAAATCCCTGTTCTGTGTTCCTGCCCTGTGTCAACACTGATAATAAAAGCACAGAGATGGGGACAATTTGCAGATGATGCTTTCATTCAGCCACTCACATTTTATCTGTCTCCTGCAAACAGTCTGCTTCATCTTTGTCTGACACATCTCACTTGCTACATCGTGTCAAAATGTTTCATCATTCACTCTGCGGGCAATGGGCCGTCCCTCTGTTCAACCTTCTGGAGGTTATGTTTAATCTGCATCAGAATGAACAAACTGGAAACAAAAGATAATGAGCTGCTACAATGCCAGCAACAGTTTTGCTGATCTTTTTTATGCTGTTCTTCCTAGCATATGTTTCACAAGTCTGCCCAAGAAGAGAAAAAATTAAGCCTTTGCTGACCTCCAGTGGCTTAACTCATCTTTCTGTACTTGTGTGCTGCTCAGACAGCATCAAAACCAAGTTCTTCCTTCACATGTCATGTTGCTCTTTAAAATATTTAATCAATCATTTAATACTTTATTAGAGAATATTATGTGAGAGTGAAAGTTTTTTGAAAGTGTTCTCATTTTGTTCCCGTTGCTGCAGGAAAGTCTGGAGTATATCTTCCTGGTCATCTTCACGTTGGAGTGCTTCTTGAAGATAGTAGCGTATGGGTTTGTGTTCCATGAAGGGGCCTATTTACGAAACTGCTGGAACATATTGGACTTTGTCATCGTCTTCATGGGGTAAGAGGATGTCTTAGCTGCAGGTAGACAGCTTATTTGTTAAGAATGTAATATATATCAAAACTGAAATATAATTTGATATACATAAACAATGTACCGGCTATGGCACTTACGGCTGTCTCATCTTTTCCTGCAGTCTCTTTACCTTATTTATGGATACCGTAAACATGGTGTCAGGTGTGCCAAAGGAGAAGGGTGGGGGGTTTGATATGAAAGCACTGAGAGCTTTCAGAGTACTGCGGCCTCTACGCCTCGTTTCTGGAGTCCCCAGTAAGAACCAATCCACACATGCTACAGAGAGATGCTGATTCTAGATTATACACCTTAAATTCATCTGATACACTGAACATTATAGTGTATGGGCATGTATTATGAGTCTGTAACAGTACCAAGTTCTTATGGCTTCTGTAACACACTGGGTTTATTTGTTCACTTGCAGGCCTGCAGGTGGTAATGAACTCCATCCTTAAAGCGATGCTGCCTCTTCTACACATTGCTCTGCTGGTCTTCTTACTGGTCACTATCTATGCCATCATGGGGCTGGAGCTCTTTAAGTGCAAAATGCATAAGACCTGCTATTACAAAGGCACAAGTATGTTTAAAAGAACACTGAGTGAGACATACTTACACCTGAGTCTTTACATTAAGCTGTTAAACTTGCCCCACAGATATCTATGCCACAGCAGAGGGCGAACTGCCTGCCCCCTGTGCTCAGGCTGGTAATGGACGCCGCTGCATCATTAATGGCACGGAATGTCGGCCCGGCTGGGAAGGTCCCAACAACGGGATCACCCACTTTGATAACATTGGCTTTGCCATGCTGACAGTATACCAGTGTATCACCATGGAAAGCTGGACCAAAGTGCTCTACTGGGTCAGTGGCTGAATATTGTCTCAAATTCAGTGTGCTGTTTACAGCCAAATAAAATTCACTGATTTTGACTGACACCCTGGATTTTAGGTGAATGATGCCATAGGGAATGAATGGCCCTGGCTCTATTTTGTTCCTCTAATTCTGCTGGGCTCTTTCTTCGTGCTCAATCTGGTCCTGGGTGTGCTCAGCGGGTAAGATTATCCTGCTTCTGTAAATCTAACATTTTCACGTGACCAGAGAAATAATAGAATAACATCTGTTTTGCTGTTCCACACAGAGAGTTTACCAAAGAGCGGGAAAAGGCCAGGTCACGTGGAGAGTTCCAGAAGTTACGAGAGCGTCAGCAACTAGATGAGGACCTCCACGGCTACATGGAGTGGATCACTCACGCTGAAGTCCTGGATGCTGATAGAGAAGGAAAAGGTGCGCTCTAGAAAAAAAAAAAAAAAAAACCTCTGAACATTTGTCAACAAAGAAAATCTCGGATTACAGCTGCTATTTTCATATCAGGACTCCTGCCTTTGTCCAGTGGAGATTCAGACACAGACAGTCTGTATGACCTGGAGGGCAAGAGTCGAATAATTTATTACTAGTGAGTTTCCCACTGTGAAAATTTCTAAATGCTGGCATTCAATATGAAACAGTAAGTTAGAGTTGTTTTTGTGCTTAGCCGCCTGGCTCGGCGTTGGAACCGTTTCTTCCGGATGAAGTGCCTGGTGTACGTGAAAACCAGGGCGTTTTATTGGGTGGTGATGTTCCTGGTCTTCCTCAACACTCTGACCATAGCCACAGAGTACCACCACCAGTCTGAAAGCCTGACTTCCTTTCAAGGTTGATAATTTACATATATATTTTAATAAACAATAGTTTTGCGTATATTCCATTTACTTATTCATTTGTCCATCTCTTCCATCATCTCAACAGATGTGGCTAGCCGTGTGCTGCTGGTGCTGTTTGTCATTGAGATGTTTGTGAAGATGTATGCTCTGGGACCCAGGGCATATTTCATGTCTCTATTTAACCGTTTTGACTTCTTTGTGGTACTATGTGGTATCCTGGAGATGATCATGCTGTCTGCAGGTGCTGTGGCTCCCCTGGGTTTCTCTGTACTCAGGTGTATCCGCCTGCTGAGGATCCTCAAAGTCACAAAGTAAGCCAAGATCACGTAAAATATCCCCGTAATATCAGTATAAGCTATTATAGCGTAACCCGTTGCCATTTACCACCTCTCGTTTGTGTTTCAGGTACTGGAAGTCACTCAGTAATCTTGTGGCCTCTCTCCTTAACTCCGTTCGCTCCATTGCCTCGCTCCTTCTTCTTCTTTTCCTCTTCATTGTCATTTTCTCACTCCTGGGCATGCAGGTTTTTGGAGGGAAATTTAACTTCTCTGACCACAGAGCCAGGCGCAGCAACTTTGACAACTTCCCTCAGGCCTTGATCAGTGTGTTTCAGGTGAGACCAGGCAAAGCTCAAATCTCAGAGGCAGTACAATTTCAAGCATAATTTTAAAGATAAAAAGCATTTTATGATAGTCTGACTTTATTTGATATTGAAGAAGAGGTCAAAGATCCAAAGTAATGTGATATTTGGAATCCCCACATATCATTCCCTATATGCCTCAGATGTAATGACTGATTTGAGTTGTTAAAACAGATTCTTGCAATCAGTAGTTTAAATGAAGCTCATTTAACATTTCATTTCCAGTCCTATCCATTCATACATAACAATAATTCATCATTTTTCTGCTTTTTAAACTCTTAACCGTTTCTCAGATCCTCACAGGAGAGGACTGGACATCCATCATGTACAATGGAATCATGGCCTATGGAGGGCCTGTCATTCCTGGCATCCTGGTCTCCATCTACTTCATTATTCTCTTTGTCTGTGGAAACTGTATCCTTCTCATACACTCACACTATTATTTTGTTTTTGTTTTTTTTAAACTATGCATGGAGATAATGTTAACATTCATGGTTCATTTCTTTTCCTGAGCTCTTTGCTAAACAGATATCCTCCTCAACGTCTTCCTCGCTATCGCCGTCGACAACCTCGCAGAGGCTGAGAGTTTGACTTCAGCTCAGAAAGAAAAGGCAGAGGAGAAGTTGAGGAAGAAGCTACTAAGGTGAAAGGGGAAAAAAAGCAAAACCAAAGGTTTAAGCCAGCTGAGATAATCTGCTCGATCTAATTATTTTCCTTCTTGCCGTACAGGGCGAAAATGCCTGAGAAGACTGATGAGGAGAGAGAGAGGATAGCTAAGAAACTGGCTGAGCAGAGGGCCAAGATAGAAGGCATGCCCACCACAGCCAAGGTTACTTCTTTACTCTTGAAATTTATTTAATTTTGCAGCATAAGCATCTAGAAGAAATTTACATTCTTGTTTTTCTTTTCTTTTTTTAGCTTAAAATCGATGAATTTGAGTCTAATGTCAATGAAGTGAAAGATCCATTTCCACCTGCTGATTTCCCAGGTAATGCAAGAAAATAATTTTGAACCTTTCCCAGTGGTGTAATTGTAGCAGAAGGAGGTCACTAACTGCAAGAATTTGTGTTTCTTGCACCAGCTGTTTATCAAGGCTGCTGTCTTGGCTGTGTTACAGTATAAGTATAGTAACCTGTCATCACAGTTAGACTCAGCTAATTCCCTGTGTTGTGTTTATAGCACACTCCCCTAGTACCTACAATATGAAGCCTACAGCATCATTACGGGTCTTTGCTTCAGGCTTTCATTTGAATACCTCCAGTAATCTGAGCCTTTTTATCTATTGTAGGTGATGATGAGGAGGAAGAGCCTGAAATCCCTATCAGCCCCCGGCCCCGACCAATGGCGGATCTGCAGCTGAAGGAAGAAGCAGTTCCGTTACCTGAAGCTAGCTCCTTTTTCATTTTTGGCCCTCAGAACAAGTAGGAAACAGACCATCATCCAGCTCAACACCAACCTGAAAACGATATCATATCATAATAAATGTTGCAAACATTTACCTGTGCCTGTGTGTTTTTACAATCTAGGTTCCGTAAATTATGCTACAAGATCATCAATGCTTCATCCTTCACCAACTTAATCCTCCTCTTCATCCTGCTCTCCTCCATCTCATTAGCAGCTGAGGACCCCATTGATCCCAAGTCCTACAGAAACCAGGTAACAGCCAGGTGTAGGTGATCGAACTGAACAATTTCTGTTGGATGAAGGCAAAATGTGACTGTTTTTTCTGTGTGCTTCTTTCAGATCTTGGCCTATGCTGATATTGTCTTCACATCTGTGTTCACCATTGAGATTGTACTGAAGGTAGATTTAACAGTGTAACAGTAGTAAAGAGCATTGTTGATGGATCCAGCTCTAATGTCATGCTATATTACATTATTAATTAACCAGCTAGTTTGTTATAATTTTTCTGAGACTGAAGTTTAGAGGAGTCTTCTTGTTGTACTGAAGGTCAACCACTTAAAAAGAGTCTCTGTTCAACTGTTCTCTGTTTATTTCACTGACAGATGACAGTGTATGGAGCGTTCATGCACAAAGGCTCGTTCTGTCGTAACTCTTTCAATATTCTGGATCTGATTGTGGTCGGAGTGTCTCTTCTGTCTATGGGAATGGAGTGAGTTTTCATGATAAGATGCTCAAGTTAAATGAAAAGATCACCATTGTTATTTTTTGCTTAAATTATACTAGTTTCTTAGATATGAATTTCAAGGCTGCTTTCTGCCATGTGTTCTTGTTGTGCGCAGATCCAGTGCCATCTCTGTCGTGAAGATTCTCAGGGTGTTGAGGGTGCTGAGGCCTCTCAGAGCTATCAACAGAGCCAAAGGATTAAAGGTAAAACACATGCACAGTTTGCTTGAGAGCTGTGAGCCTGAGTGAGAGTGCTCAGAGAGACTCTTTAAAAGTAAAAGTCAAATAAGTGGAAAGTTGCCTGATACCCATAAAAACTGCCGTATTAAGTTTAGCAACTACAATTGTAAAAACGTTAGGGCTTGGCAGCTTTTTTTTAAGTGAGCCACATTGACTTATCCTTCTGAGACTCTCAGTACTCATATGGGGACAATACATTTTGATTTTTCATACTTCATTAACTAATCATAAGTAGCAGGGGAAAATCAAAATGCATCCCAAACAAGAGCTAGATAAGTTAAGCAGAACACAGTGCAGGTTACAATGAAAACATTGCTAACATAAAAGAAAAATCCACCCAAATGCTATACCTTTTCAACTAAATTTACCTTACCAATGGTTTAAATGCAACGCTGCATTGGTATCTGAAAAAACACAGTGCAAAATTGAGTGCATTGAAATTGAGTTAAGACCCACTCCATTCAGTCCCCTTCATTTCATTGTATAAGGCCACCTCCCATTGGGTTTGGGGAGATAATTTTCCTTTTCTTTGTAGGCCATATTAAGACAGTTTCCTGGCTTTGGGGTCATATTTTCCCCAGGTGTGAGTTAGGTAGTTTTGTCTAGTGGTCCAACCTTCACCTGCAAAGTAACTAGTAATTTTCTCTAAAGGGAATCAATAAATGTAAGAGAATATAAGGGTAAAGTAAAAGAAAATGACCGGATATTTTCAGATAGATATGGATTTTAAGTGATCAATTAACATCATGTCTTTCACTTGTATGTCTAGAATTCTCCTCAGTGTTTATTGGATTTTGTTTGTCTTATATGACAGCATGTGGTCCAGTGCGTATTTGTGGCCATCAAAACAATTGGTAACATCGTCCTGGTCACCCTGCTGCTGAATTTCATGTTTGCCTGCATAGGAGTCCAACTCTTTAAGGTAATTTTTAAATTCTGAACTAAAGCTGGGTGGCCTAAGATACCATAGAGGCGATAAGTCAAAACTACTCTAGTAAATATAACTGCTGAATTGTGTCACTTCCTTTCAGGGTAAATTCTACAGCTGCACAGATGTGTCCAAAGTGACTGAGGAGGAATGCCAGTAAGGAAACAAACATTCATCACATCGCAGATTTCATTCCACCATCAGTATATTTCAACTAATGTTCCTTGTGTCTGCTCTCAGGGGATTCTACTTGAAGCATATGGAGAATTCCCTGCAAGACACAGTAGTGGCTAAGAGAGAATGGCTCAATAATGACTTTAACTTTGACAATGTGCTCAATGGAATTCTGGCTCTGTTCACCGTTTCCACATTTGAGGGCTGGCCAAAGTAAGCACAGAATCTGTTTTGGTTTAATCAGCTGCATTTGTAATAAGCTTATTTATTTGACTGAGTGAGGAGTTAGGTGGAAAGTGACACACGAGTATTTCCATTGACTGGAAATACTGTAAGTCATTCATTTGACCATATCCCAGTTCACTGATTTATTCATTTTTCATCTGCATTTGTTTGCAGACTCTTATACAGAGCCATAGATTCAGCTGAAGAAGACATGGGTCCAGTCTTCAACAACCGTGTCGACGTGTCCATCTTCTTCATTATCTACATCATCATCATAGCCTTCTTCATGATGAACATCTTTGTGGGCTTTGTCATAGTCACCTTCCAGGAGCAGGGTGAGCAGGAGTATAAGAACTGTGAGCTGGACAAGAACCAGGTACACTGAGATGAGGCCAAGGACAGTACTACTGGTAGTCTAATTATTCAAAATAAAAACATGTTGCAACTCTTTTTTTTTTTCCTTTAATGTGTCTGTTGTCTGTTCGATGTCTCTTCAGCGCCAGTGCGTGCAGTATGCTCTGAAGGCTCGTCCTCTGAAGTGCTACATACCCAAAAACCCGTACCAGTACAGGGTCTGGTACATTGTCACCTCCTGCTACTTTGAGTACCTCATGTTCTTTCTGATTATGCTGAACACTTTGTGTCTTGGGATGCAGGTATGTACATTTTGTTGCCTAATATATATTAATGGTCCTCATAGAAAATACTAAATGTCATTACTGAGTATCTTCAGTCTAGGACCAAGATGAATCTGAGAGATCCTGATTTATATGCTTTAGCAGAACGTCTCTGGCTCCTTGCAGGAGCTGATGACACTGACAGGCATTTTTCTGAGCAGATGTATGGGGGGGGGGGTCCTGTTTGTGCTTCTGTCACCCTTTATTATGTCACATGTTTTATGCTCTAAATAACTATAGGCCTAACAAAGAGGCTTCTGCACCTAATGATACCCACAGACTCTGAATAAACTTTTACACATTTGCCTTTTTCTGCATTTGACAAAACAAACAATACACAAAATAATCATGACTTGAGCCAAATACTTGAACTAAGGTGTAAAATTAAGTTAAAAAAAAATATAAAAGTCCCAAACATAAAATTAACATTGAGGTCATGTCATCATGCATGAATCTTTACTGATTATTCATAGATAATTGCACCAACAACATGTACACTGCAGTACACAGCTTGTGCACAGACACCTCTGCAGGATACCCACCTCAGTTTCCTTTTAGGTTAAACATAGCTACTTTGATAGCGTGCATTAGAGAAAAAAATATTTTCCCCTAGCAAACACAGGAGCTCGTCAGTGGCTGTGTCCATTATTTATAATGGAGTCTGTTGTTAAGTACGGCCCTTGGAAATTCAAATATGAACTGAGAGGTTCCAGACTATTTTTAATAGTTTGTCTGGTACACAAAAAATAACAGTATTTTGTGTACTCATCCCAAACCATGAGGGTTGTTTACGTGAGCATTCCCTATAACTCTTTGACAATTCATCACACCATGATGTGCATGTGAGGTGCTTGTTAATATATATAAAAAAAGGTTAGCGCAGAAATGTATAGCGCAGACCTAATTATAAAAATGTCAGTGTGGGCCTAATTTATGTGTTGTAAATGTAATCTTATTTGAGTAGTTTAGGCATAAGTCCTATTACTAAATAGTTGACTGTTTAGTAATAGGACTGATAAATGTGGATTTGTATTTGGTTAGTGCTAAAATATTTAGATATATTTATTTTCTTCCCTCTTTAAAACAGCACTGTAATCAGTCGGACCACGTCACAAAGCTGTCAGACATTCTCAACTTAATCTTCACGGTGCTCTTCACTGTGGAGATGATTCTTAAGCTCATGGCCTTCAAAGCACGGGTAAACGCTCTAACGATTATTGTCTGGATTCTTATCCACCCACTCCCACTGCCTAATGTGTCAGTATGCTTCACCTGTCTGTGTAGGGTTACTTTGGAGACCCGTGGAATGTGTTTGACTTCATTATTGTTATTGGTAGCGTTGTTGACGTCATCCTGAGTGAAGTCGATGTGAGTACCTATAAGATTTACGTGCATACATATTTTATATCAGTATTAAAGAACACCATTATGAAGTGAAACTGCTTTGTTTGCTATATTAAGAAATTTTTAGGCAATAGTGCAATATGATTTAGAATGACCACATGTATTTATTTAGTAATCTTACCCAGAAGCATATAATTGTGGCCCAACAGCTGATTGGCACCAGGAGAACTAGTTCACAGGACATGGTCAGTACTGTTGTCGTCCTTTCACACCTCATCCCATCCATCTCCCCGTCCTCGGTGCCTTGTGCAGCCTGGGATGCATTTCCATCACAAAAACCACCATCTGACGTCTCGTGCGAGCACTTAAAAAGAGCACAATATCAAATAAGAATTCAGTCTTATTTTATGTGTTAATGCTATTCGTGCTGCTCAGTGTTTCCTCTTGGTGATCACAGTTTTTATTTTTCAGTCATGGCTGCACTGCAATGCCATACTTTTTCCAGCCACGAGCACAAGCTTGCAGCAGTTTCACTTTTGTTGAATCAAAGCCCATATTTCACCTGTTCCTCACCATCAATCCCTATGCCACCCATGCACCTCACTACTCATCTGTCTATCCTCTACAGAGTGCCCTGGCCGATAGTGGAGGACTGTACTGTCTCCATGGCTGTGTAAATATCTGATCTGCACTGCTGCATGAGCTCTGCTGTGTGAGCACGCCACTAAAGTATAGCACTAATGTAACAGACCGTGTGTTGCTTAACCTTCTGGTAAAACCTTTCTGTTTACACTGTCTGCGTCATCTTACATAGCGAATATAAAACAAATCTCAAGGGCCTGGCAATATTATGTTGCAGTATGGCTCATACTGATTTTTATACGGCTATGTCTCAAGACTATGTACTATATTGGTAGGAAGTATTAATCATTGCTTGACTGCAAAAACAAAGTTAATATGTCCAAAATAAAGCGTGTGTAGCTTGTCTACTTTGCATGAGTTACAAGCGGCTTTGATCTGAAAGCTTTGTAACTCATCAAAAGTGGAAAATGACTCTAATATTAACCCTATTTTGAAGTCATATTTTAATAATATTTAACATTATATTAAATGCAACACATACCGCTGCAACCTCTCACTTCTTCGTCTGCTTTGTTCAGGAGACGAATCCAATGCAAGTAATTGCGGTAAGCCTTAACTCTTCAGACATTTAAAACCAGTCATGTTTTTGTTTTCTACTTGAGGTTTCATTTCATGAAATTCCTTCTTTGTGTCCAAAGGCCTCTGAAAATGCCTCTGTTTCCATCACTTTCTTCCGACTCTTCCGTGTTATGCGTCTGGTCAAACTGCTGAACCGTTCGGAGGGCATCCGTAACCTGCTGTGGACCTTCATCAAATCTTTCCAGGTCATCATTGAAATCGTTGTCGTCGTGATTTTTTTATTTCAAATTTCCATTGGGCTTCCCAGTGATGACTTTTTAATAATGTCATTGTTTTCTGCCTACAGGCTCTGCCTCATGTAGCTCTGCTCATCGTGATGCTCTTCTTTATCTACTCTGTCGTTGGGATGCAGGTACAGAATTAAAACTGCAAAAAAAATGTCACTGCTTACACTTTGCTATTTTTTGTTATTGATGATTGACACTGAATTTTAAATGGCATTGTTTCAACCTTTAGATCTTTGGAAAGATAGCATTAGTGGATGGTACCCAAATCAACCGCAACAACAACTTCCAGACATTCCCTCAGGCTGTTCTGATGTTATTCCGGTGAGACCAAGTTCTGGACTTCAAATGTGTTTTGAACACAAAACATCATTTCATTGTTTGGTTTATGTTTACATATCCAGATGTGCCACTGGAGAGGGTTGGCAAGAGGTCATGATGGCGTCAATGTATGGAAAAAAGTGTGACCCCAAGTCTGACTTCCTGCCAGGAGAAGAGTACACCTGTGGGTCCAATTTTGCTGTCTTTTACTTCCTCAGCTTCTACTGTCTCTGTGCCTTCTTGGTGAGAATTCAACATTTTTCTTTATCTATTATATATAGTCATATTATAGGGATGATATATGAAAATATAGAAATGCTCAAACCACTGTGCATTTAACCACCTGTCTTTCATTGCCTATTCTAGATCCTCAACTTGTTCGTAGCTGTTATTATGGACAATTTTGACTATCTGACCCGTGATTGGTCTCTGCTTGGTCCACACCATCTGGATGAGTTTAAAAAGATCTGGGCTGAATATGATCCCGAAGCTACGTGAGTGTGAAATCTCATTTCTTAACTCATTTATTTTCAAATAACCCTTGGGATGCTGTTTAATTGGGTATTACTCGCGATGTTTCTCTGATCTAACAGGGGGAGAATCAAACATCTGGATGTGGTGACGCTGCTGCGAAGTATTCAGCCTCCTCTGGGCTTTGGCAAATTCTGTCCTCACCGGGCTGCATGCAAGGTACAGAAAGGCATAAAGTAACACTGTGTGGTGCTTGCAAGTATGCAGGAGCCCATATTAAAGTTTTCCTGCTTTTTGTAGCGCTTGGTCGGTATGAACATGCCTCTCAACAGTGATGGCACGGTCACCTTTAATGCTACCCTTTTCGCGCTGGTCAGGACTGCACTCAAAATTAAAACAGAAGGTACGGTGTACCCAGACTTGTACATGTTTTATACAACATACATGTTTCCTTTAACCTCATCTGCTACTACTGCAACAAGGCTCCGTTATCTTGAATCGTTCCAAACAGGTAACTTTGAGCAGGCCAATGAGGAGCTGAGAGCCATTATAAAGAAGATCTGGAAGCGCACCAGCATGAAACTGCTAGACCAGGTCATTCCTCCTATTGGAGGTGAGGCAGTAGTATATGTCATGTTTCACATTTACAAAATAATCCAGCGTCTCTGAACACAGAGCGCACTGTGATTATGTTATGTCTGGTTATAGATGATGAGGTGACTGTGGGGAAATTCTACGCCACCTTCCTTTTGCAAGACCATTTGCGCAAGTTCATCAAGCGTCAAGAGGAGTATTACGGCTACCGTCCAACTAAGAAGAGTGCCTCAGGTCCAGAGATCCAGGTGAGCTGGGGTTTTCCTTTTCCATTTTTGCAGTTCAGCTTACAGTGCAAGTAAATGTACTCTATACTGTATATCAGCAGTACTCAGCTTTATCTCACGGTGATATGTTCCACTGTCCTTCATTCCTCTGTCCTTCATTTATCCACATTCTCCATGTTTTTCTAGGCAGGGCTGAGGAGTATAGAGGAAGAAGCAGCTCCAGAAATGCACAGAGCCATTTCAGGAGACCTGCAGAATGAAGAAGAGATGGAAAGAGCCATGGAGGAGGCAGGAGAAGAGGCCATTTATCAGGTGCAACAGTGTCGGCAACAATACGGTGCATTTGTATTCCCATTCTGCAGCACCTTTGTTATGGCCTCCTTTATTTGTTTTATTAATAAAAAAATCTTTAGTGGATGGAGACTCTTTTTTTTGCTTTCCATTCATTAGAAACCTTTCCGAAAACTTGAAAAGCAGTCAGTTGACATCAACTTAAATATAAATGCAAATACACAACATTTCGTTAAACCTCCCTTTATGTTGTTGCGTACTATTTCATTATTAATATGTATCTTGCTTTGTATTTGCAGCGTTCACACCACCTGTTTGGCAACCGGGTGGAGTCGTTCTCCACTGAGCCGGCTAACACTCAGTCCCAACAGGTGACCAACATGCGGCCACTCAGTTTCGCTGAAAGCCAGCCCGAGTCCCCACCAAGCTCAGCCTCAGCCTTGGTGTCTGGTACAGAGTTTTTCCCCACAGCTCCACCAAAGAGCAATACTAACAACAACGCCTTTGCAGAGTGAGTACCAAAGTGCTCTCCTGATCAGTATGATGGCATTCCAGTGCCGTTATGAGTGATCATTTTTGTTCCCTCTCAGATTTTCATTTGAAAGAGAAGGGACTCCGGATGAGTTTTACAATCCTTGTGAGGATGAGGAGGCAGGTATGGCACAAGCAACAAGAGATGATATGCTGCATATGTTAAATCGAAACCACAGAAGAAGTCCAATCAAAGTTGAAGGTCTTTGATAAGACTTTTTAATGTGGCCATGGAAAATTCTGGACGGATAATAACTCCAAATTAATAAACTGAGACATGAGCCATAGGAATGCTTCGTAATTGCTTATTTATATATTCATTAATGTATTTATTTTACCTCTTTTAGCCAGCAGACATGCCTGGAACTTCACAGTGAGAACAGGCAGAACACAGGTAATATTTTATTGAAGGTTGACTCATCCAACAACAGATTATGCAGGCGATATATGAATACTTACCTTCTCTATGCAGTTCCCTTATGACCCTAACTATGGTGACAGTCAGAGTCAGAGTTCACACACTGCAGCCGACCACCTCGTCCAAGAGGTAGGTGTCAAAGTGGCTGATCAGGTCTTCTTTTCTACTCTAATTAATTGCCACGTCTAACATCTGCTGTCAGGTTTGTCAGAGATGGGTTAAGTTAAAGCTAGTTCTGGACTGAATTAACCTGTACAATAACTGAAAGTATTGTATAATTTAACATAACACAATGGTTATTAATACACTAAAAATAATACTGTACGCGAGCACAAACCTGAATGTTGTTGTTTCTTTAGGCTCTAGAGAAGGGTGGACTGGTCTCCCTGGCCAGGGACCCGGGCTTCGTCTCATTAACAAAGAAAGAGATGGCTGAAGCCATGCACATCTCAGTATCTGACATGGAGGGTGTGGCTCAGGGCATCCTCAAAGAACGCTCCAGCAGCATGACCCCCGTTAAAAAGAAGCGTCCCATCCCTGTCCCTTCTCCTGCCCCAGCGGCGGCAACAGTGGTAACAGGCCGGCCAGATCCAGCTGTGAGGAGAAAGAAACGTCCAATTCCCACGGTTCCCTCCGCACAGGGACCGTCTGAAACCGACTCCGGAGTGTAGGGACTGTCACCTGGATTTTACATGGTTATCATGACAGTTTTGTATTTTGAACACTAGTGTGTGACTCCAACTCACATCACTTTACCAAGCTTGTTGCTTCTTTGAAAATCTGTAACAGTCAGGATGGCTCAATGCCTACAGACAGTTTGGAGGTTTCATGTTTTGGTTGAAACATTAACTGAGAAGTAACAATATATCTGATAATGAAATATCTAATACTTCAGATTTGACGAATGAATAAAAACACTGTACTTGTCTCAGAGTAAATGGATTGATGCACTTCTTTCTTTGTAGTGTTTGTTGAGGTTATCCATTCCATAGCCTTTGGGACAGCCACGTCAGTGAGCCGAGTGTCTTACTAATGAGGAATGAGGAAGTTCGGAAAGTGACCTGTGGTGAAAATGTCGCTCAGTGAATTCATACAGAAGGTAACTTTACTGCATCTTTACTGTGATGCAGTTCAAACAAGACAATGGCACAGGACTCCACTAGGGGGAACCAGTGGTTTCTTTGCATCCAGGCCCCAAAATATTTAAGCATCTTAAAGGGGCTCTGGTGCTAACAGTGCAAGATGAAGGTTGTGAAGCAGTGTCCTCTGATCTATTAGGATTTCACTGTGTTATAATCTGTTAGTCTCGAACGAGATTTCTTTTGCTCACAAATGTTGTTTTATGAACCATGAAAGGAAACTGAGGTAAATCTAATGGAATTATTAACTACTGATCTAGCTATAATATATATTTTATGAATTTCAAACACAAACTGAAGCAGTTGAGCGGTGCCTACAGTTTTTACGTCACTCTAACGCTTCACACATAAATTTGTAATGAATAAGTGTTGGGAGGAATTTAGTAAAGATTTATCAGCATACCTGGGGTATGGTTGATTTAGCTTGATGCGTCACTGAAACTTGTCATTTTATTCATAACTGTGTGGATAGGATTGTTGCATTGTTTCATGTTTGTGCTTAACATCAGGACTGTTTTGTTTTATACATTATCCTCTGACCTGCTGTCATGCATACTTATTTTTTAAAATTATGGAGATACTAGTAGTTTGAGTTATCCTCCCATCATAATTCTAAAGTTCTGTGCCACTAAGGGTTGGTTTTACTTTGGTATGTTCACCATTGGCAAAAAATAAATAAATCATCCAAAAAAATGTACTTCTCGAGGTTTTATTTAATGACTGATGTCTGACAACAAAATGATAAGTGTTCAAATAATCAAAACTAATGAGAGAAATATACTTGTGCAACGAGTTAATGCAGACAGGCTTTATTGAGAAGCAAAGTGCACGCTTTCATTGGTGCCTCTGTAGACGTTTGTGTGAAAACAAGGACTATAAATAGCCTCGCCTACCAAAGCCCTATTCCCCCTTACGGAATATAAACTAGTGCAGCAAAATAAATGCTGCACTGTGGATCGGTTCAAACATATTCATATGAAAGCTACTTTAAAAACAGCCCCATGAAATTACAAAACAGCACATGAGTTGCAAGAATGTATTATGAAGTAAACAAGATAAACGAGTTTAAATAATTCAAAATTTATTGAAGCAAAGCAATCGATAAAACAGGCCGAACAGTTTCAGCATGAACTCATGCTGAGTTCTGCCTACCAAAGTTGATTCAGAATATTACTCAGGGAATAAAAAAAAATTTCTAAGTAGCAGAGCAGTAATAGCCTCAGTTCCATGATCTCATAACAGCTCTGCCAGCTGCTGCTGCTGCTAACTGCAGGTTTTATTTAGCTTTTGCACATGGGAATGTATCCATCATACTGTAACAACAGATTCCTCATTAAGCTTTAAAAAACAAACAAACATAGGCGCACATATGAAATTGCAGTTAAGTACAGAGAAGAGGAAACAGGCAAGAGCTTTAAAGCACACAGCTGGAAATACGGCCATGAACAGTATAAAAGGCTTTAGGGATGTTCGAGACACTTAACCACATGATACAAATTCTACAGCTTCTTAAAAAGCACCCCACACAATTATATTGGAAAACTGATAAAGGACTGGTTTTTATAAATGTACATACATCCTGGTCATTACGGTCTATAAAGAAAAAAAAAAACAACTGAAGCTCAATAAGTCACTACTCTAATGTTTTTTTTTTTTAAAGAAATAACATGTGAGACCTAATGGATACATCATCTGTGACTACAAGGTTACAATGAGCAATCCAGAAAAAGTAACCATGGAAACATCCAACTTCACAAAATACCAGTGCTGGGAGAGCTAGTCTTACTCATTTGGATTTGGGTTGGCATCAGGATATTGCGAGAGGTCAAAGGTTAGCACTTTGCTTATGACGCAGTCTCCTTGCTGTTGTTGGAAGAAAAAAATAAAATTAGTTCATTGTTTCCGAATCAGCACTGACTTCACAGCTCAAGATGCTTAGGTTTTATTGGCCAAATATCAAACAGGATCTTTTAATTCTTAGATACACTGCATGTAATTTATGATGAGAATGTTATTGCATGTCTGTATATGAAGAATATAAAGTGTTATATGAATCTAATGAACTCCATTCTATTGCTGTCTCAGCTCCAGGTTCAGAAGTTTAACGTCTAAAAACAGCCTGACTACTGAAAATTCAGCCATCTCAAGGCTATATTTTAGTATTTTGCATAAAGCTTTATATGCATAATACTCAGAAATGCATCTCGTCGGTTGGGTCAACACTTTGCTTAGCTTAAAACACGTCACAGGTCACAATACAATATTAGGAAGTACAATGTGCAATGAATATCCTGCAGAGAAGCAGAACGTTTTCTGTTTATTTTTTTTGTTTGTTTTTTTTCGAGCAGTTTCAGAAAGAAGAGAAGATGGGCTTCACGGGGATATTTGGTGTATCATGGTAACACAAAGCATTCACAGTCTAAACCGACAGATTTTACCATGTGCTCTTCACATTACTGCAAATCCTCCACTATTTTAAGAAAGTTCAAATGGTTCCTGAAAGATGAGAATTATTTTATAATTTTAAAGGCAAAATCACAAACGCAGCCTGTGTGATACTCGGGTGATAACAGGTTAATGACCCTGCATGCTGGAGATACAGATGAGCCACCCACTCAGAAACTGTGAACAGCAATACATAACTGTATCCAGAGAATCTTTGATTAGGAGTTTCTGTTGCAGACATTAGTTCATACTGGGGAATCCTGGGTAAATTCCTTCTTTGCTTTGCGAATAGATTCAACAGCCATTATGCTCAGCAGGAGACATCTGGTGCAGTCAATACATGCCTCAGTCTCGTGAGACTGGCGTATTGTGAGTGCTAGAGTAGAGTTTATATAAAAAATGATACATGAAATGGGGACATTTTCTTAACCATAAAGATTTATCTATAGCATAACCTTATATGACACATAATAATATGCATTATTTTATGGGCTAAATTAAATATTACAAAGCAATGCATATGCTTGATCTTTATCTACTTTTATTCAGTTATTATGGCTTCTTTTTTGTTGTGGTTTTGTTATGGTAGCGTTCTTGTTTTAAAACAATGCTGAAACTACACAGCTGCACTTTTTAAGTGGTGCTTCAGGTAGTACTAATTTGGATCTAAGCTGATCTGCTCTTTGGGGATTTTATCTGTCTCTAATTTTTTAAAAAAAGACTCACCTCTGGATAAACACCTATGAGAGAGTCTGCCTTGGTGTAGAATTCCTCCTTCAGAGAAATGACAATGGCCTGGAAGTTCTCCATTGACTGGTCTTTGATGTAGTTGGCCACCTTGAAGGTACAAAGAGAAAGCATTAAGGCTAATGCACTAAAATCACAAGAAATATTAAATTAAAAACAAACAAACAGCTCATTATATCAACATTTATTCTCTAAACAGACCTTGCCAATATTAGTGTTGTCCAGAGCTGCATCAATCTCATCCAGCACAAAGAAGGGGGCGGGTTTGTAGCTACAGAGAACCAAGAAAGATGTAAACAGTCAACTTCCGTCAAGTCATACGTGTATTAACAATTCCTCTGCACATCTCCCTTGTTTCACCTGTGAATAGCGAAGAGCAGAGCCAGGGCGGCAACAGTTTTCTCTCCTCCTGACAAGTTGTCCATTGGTCTGAACCTCTTGCCTGGGGCCACACAGTTATAATTGATACCATCCAAATATGGTTCCTCTGGGTTTTCTGGACCTAAAAATGCCTAAAGAAGAAACATACGCTGATTGGTAAACACAACTTGGGCACATGCACAAATGGATATATATAAAATTTACCATGTACCAAATTTCACACATAAATGCTACCTGTCATGGCATTAGACATAGTTAATGATATGTAATGTGGCAAGTCTCTAAAAACATACCTGAGCACTACTGTTGCGTGACAGAGCCTTGTAGATCTCATCGATATTGGTGGACACAGACTCAAAACAGTTATTAAAGCGATCAAATCTTTCCTTCTTGATCTGCTCAAAGGCTTGCTTGGCCTTCTTGGCTCTTTTCCGAGCAGCCTCAAACTCTGAAAAAAGAAAGGAAACCAAAAAAAGCATATGATACAAGTTTAACAAGAGGTCTTCAACTTCCTGTCCCCTTCCACATTTCACCCCAGCTTCTAACATGAGACTGCCATCTCACCATCACTGGTCTCTTGGAATTTGTCCCTGACACTCTCAAGCTTCTCCATAGCCTTCATGTTGGGTGCACTGATTCTCTGCAGGATGCTCTGCTGCTCATTCAGACGTTGCTGCAGTGTGTTCGTCTCAGCCTTGATCTCTTCCTCTGACAGTGCATCCTTTAGGAAGATCAAACAAGAATAAATGTATTAATTTACATGCATCTACTAAATGTAAGTACAAAATCTGACTTTAGCTATAGATATCACCTCTGCTGCAAATTGCTCATTTTCCTACTTGGTATATTTTAATGTGTAAAGAAAATTTTTATAATATTATTTGGACCCACCTTGAGGTCTTCAGACAGGTTGCTGTAGTCAATTTCTATAAGAGCCTCTTTGGCCAAAACACTGCTGGATGTCCTTTGGCTGCTGGACTCATCTGTCTGGGAACTCCCCTTGAACAGTAAAAACAAAAAGACGGCTGTCGTTTTCTGCTTCGGTCTTAATACAGTTAGAGCAACAATGGTTTTGTTAATGTACCTCTCCCTGGCTGATATCATCCATTGTTCCAGAACGAAGAGGCAACCTGATATCCTGCATTTTGCAGGCTTGCAGCAGGTTGTGACGGTCACTGCGCTTCTGCTCCAGTTTGGTCTCAATGGCAGTGACCTCCTTCTGGAGCTGAGTCAACTCCCTGGAATAATAAAAAGTTGTTTGTAGAACAAACTCACTCAAACATAAAATCATATTAAGAAGATATTAAAGAAAAAAAAAACTAAAGTGCATATGTCTGCAGTCACTGACTTGTTTGCACCACCCAGTTTTTTGCGGATCTCCTCCATCTCGTGATTTTTATCATTGACTTCAGATTTCTTGGTGAGATGCTGGTTCTTCAGGTCCTGCAGCTGGGCCATTGTCTCATCAATGATTTTCATGTGTCTGTGCTCCTCCTACAAAGCACGCAAGTGGGATTAAAAGTGATGTCAAAATCAAGGGCAAAACATTCTCATCGTCTAACTTTGTTTTCACCTTTTTAAGTCTCTCGATTTCAGCCTCGTCCTTCTTCACAGTCTGCTCCCACATCATGACCTTCTCCTGGTCTTCCTTCAGCTGATTCTTCTCATAGTCCAACTGGATACCCAGGCGGGTCTTTTGAGTCTCAAACTCAAGACTAAGACAAAAAAAAAATGAAGTTATGCTTCAAAAAACCAGAGACAGATTCACTATTAGCTAACTGTCCTGCATCAGAAGTGACTGGATTACTGAACTCACCGCTTCTTTGCAATCTCATTCTGCCTCTTCACTTTTTCCTCCTCAAACTCTCTGATATTCCTCACTCCAATCTCCTTACAGAATTCCACAAACACCTCATCCTCCACCTGGGAAACAGAAACAATGTTGTGCAATGTTACATGTTCATAAACGGACTTCTAAATGTAGCTCACTCTGTGCCAGTCTCACCAGGTTCATGCGGTCTCGCAAGTCAGTGATTTCCCGCTCACGGGACTGGATGATCCTCTTGATGTCATTGATGCGAGGGCCAAAGTTTGCCAATTCACTCTCTAGCTTAGACTTCTCCTGTATCACAGAGTAACGGAAAAAATTTTAATGCAACGGTCACTGTTTCTAACGGTAAGAGGAAAGAAAGCCGTTACTGAGCCGTACCTGCATATTGAGGGAGAGGTGACGGGTTTTTGTCTGCTCCAGATCACTCTGTGAGTACTTCAGTCTCATCTGCAGACCGTGGGCCTGAGACTGCACCTGACGGAGCTCTGCCTCCTTCCTCTTGGCCTTCATTTGCTCCTGCATAGGAAAACATTAACATTAAGTGGATATTCATGAATTGTTCATTTAATAATTAAGGGAGTATAAAATAACAACAATTATTTTAGTCATAGGTTAGTCAGCATAAAGTGCTTCATGGTGACTCTTACTAAAAATCTGTCGTCCCAACAAACTCTCTGATGTGGGTCATATAATTAAAGTCACCTTGAGCTCTTCAGTGAGTTTCTCCTTTTTCTCTTTGAGCTTGTCCACTGCCTTCTCATCCCATCGTCTGGCCTTAGCTTTCAAGTCGCTGGCACCTCCAGAGATGACTCCAGACTTCTGGAACAGAGTACCGTCCAGGGCTACTGTCTGGACACCGATGAATAAGAAGTTAATAGGTAGAAGTAGTTATTATGCATTCTCACATCTATGAATCATCCAATCATCCATCTTTAAATTAGGTTAAGTACCTTGTGCCTGTATGGCCCTCCAAAAGCAATTCTTCGTGCATCCTCAACATTCTCGCAGACCAGAGCATTGCCACAAGCGTACTGCAGAGCTTTTTTGATGTGGGGAGGCTCATAGCGAATCACATCAATCACCAGCTTGGCTCCTCGCAGTTCTCTGAGTTTCTCATCAGTTGGTTTCACCTTTGAAAAGACAAATTTTAAATTTTCTAGACAATATTTACAGTGTGAATGGCACTAAGGAAAAAAAAACATTAATGACCTGAGGTTGGGATTATTTTACAGTTAAGTCGCATTTTATATAAAGAACCTCTGCGGGAAAAAAAAGGTTCAAATTGTCCGTGAATAAAGATTCTTTATAGGCGTGACAACATTTAAACCCCCCCCCCCCCCCCCCCAAAAAAAAAAAAACCATAAAGACGGAAGTATAATTTTGGCTTTAAAAATTGCAGAAAGCAATGTTGCCCATCCTGCCATGAATTTGCTCTTTCTATGACATTAAAACATGTTGCAGGAATTTTCATTATCGTCCGCAGGGAAAATTGGGTTAGCCAAATATTTTAAGTGAGGACCAACTCTGAGAAACTTTAACAAAATATTATCTGGATACATAATCATCCAGCTGATCACCTTCAATTTCACCCAACAGGGATATTCAGGGTTCACACCTATTTTTCAGGGTCAAATTCAAGCACTTTTTAAGCACTTTCAAGGTCAATTTTCAAGCATTTCTAGATTGGCAAAAAAAGAATGCATGTTTCACTCGTTTAACTAAGTAAGACCATGTAAAGATTAAAACAAATCATCTTAGGTCGACTTAAATGTCCTTTGTTCCCCTTGTGTAAGAACAGAGAAAAATGCACCACACAAAAATACTGAAAAAGGAAATGCTTGCTTTATATGCAAATAGTGTACAAACTCAAAAAACACATTTCTCTTAAAAATTAAGATGTGAAAATGTGAACAAATCAACTTGTTAGAGATATTCATCTCCACTTGAAAAAAAACAACAACCCCACAAAACAAGAAAACTACACCAAACACCACAATAATACACAGCAAGGCCAAATTAATAAGTCTTCTCATCAGCGGTTGACGCTTCTTAGCTATGTGACACAAAAATAGGAGACAGATGTTTGTTTGTTTTTAACTAGTTAAGCACCCACGCCCAGAAAAATTGGGGCAAAGGGGAGACGATCAAGTTTCATTGTTTAAAACACAAGGTCAGAAATATAAGTGCAGACATGAGTACTGTCACAGGTATTATCCATATTTTGATTTATGATTTTCTGGAGTTAAATGTGAACCGAAGCATATTTTCAAAGGTGTTACTTTTTTTTAAAAATTTAGGTGAGGGAAATAAAAAAAAATCAGATTTTTATATGTTTGAGTCACAGTAACTTTTTAACATAGTAACATCTGCAGTAATATTTACACCTCTGATGACATCTCACAAGTGTTAGCTTTATTTTGATACCAAGACTGTTTACGCAGAGTTTGTAATTGCAGAGAAATACTCCATTTATTTTGGTCATTTCATTTTCAAGCAGCAAGTTCAGGAAACCCCTGAGGGCCTAACAGGTTAAAGTTAATTCCCAATAAAACTTACTGTGAGATGTTTGACTACACTGCTGTCTGTATTATTGTTAAAGTCACCTTTAAAGTGTTTGTTCTAATAACATCTTGTACAGTAAGACAGGCATGGAGAACAGCGCTGACTGGGAGAGGCTTTGAACAGATGACATACTCAGTTCAATTCAACATATAAGACTTTAAGAATGCATAAACAGCTACCTAAAATATATTTATTTAATCTGTCATCTGTGGTATAATTATGTAAAATTATAATGTATTGTTCATCTCCCTTAAATAAACAGGCAGCCTTAAAGTATGAAACATTCATATATTAAAACACTTAAATCTGTCTCAGTTGTCTCAGTGGCTGATAGTGCCCCACAGGTGTCAACGTGAGCTTGAAGCCAGTTATAATTTTTAAGTTGTTTAATGTGTATGTAATGTGCAGCCCAGGCAGAGAAATTTTACTTTTACACATTGAGACTCATTTTATTTCTCTATCTGATAAGAAAACTATTCGGTCAGATAGTTATTTGTAGTGAATGAAATACAGTTTCAAGCCCGTTTAAGCACCACATCTGAAATTCAAGCACTTTTCAAACCTTGAAAAGACAATATTAAACATTTCAAGGATTTCAAGCACCCGTAAGAACCCTGGATATTATTCTCCAGAGCAGAGATTTAAAATCAGAACTCCAGCAACGCAGTAGCTTATCTAGTTCAGGACCCATCACAATTCACAGGTCATTGCCCATAAACCTAAAAACGTGACCCATGAGAATTCTTTGGAAAGTCTCCATAGAACAACAAATGATCCTGTTTTACCATTTCACTCAAATTAAAAAACATTTTAATCAAATTCAAACCAATAATGTAGGTAAAGTAGTTCACCTTGTGAACTACGTTTGAGTCGATGGATGTATGGATGGACAGACAACGTTTTGTGCTTCTACAATTTCCATTCCCCAAGTTTTACAAGACTGACAATTTAGCTCACAGGGTACACCCATCAAGGACATAATTTTATTATGAATTGTTCAAAGCTCTCAGTTGGAGTCATTACTTTTATATACTTACTTCAAGGTAATCAAGAGGAAGGAAGGTCTCCGGCTCGCCTCTCTGCTCCTTTATGTACTGAATACAGTCTCTGCCAGTCTTCTCTGAGTCAACAATAATGGCGTCCATGTTCTTACCCAACACTTTAGTCACAGCGATTTGATATTTCTTCTGAGTGGGCTGACACAGGTCGATCAGACGACCATACTGAAAACACAATCAGTAAACTTTTGTTTGTTTAGTGCTCTTATGCTCAATGTTTAAATGCTTTCACCAAAAAGAAAAGAAAAGCAGACCCGGCATGGGTATAGTGCCAAAGGTGCCTTACCACAGAGCCAGGATAGAGTCTTTTTATACTCTCCATGATCTCGGCCTTACGTTGCTGGCGACTGTTCTCCTGCCTGTCGATTCTGGCGTCTCCAAGCTGCTCCATCACCTAAACCACAGTCCAATAATAACGGCATTCATCAGAGGTGCTACTATAGGTGACGTATTCACTTCCCATAACAGATGTAAGAAATTTATAGAATCCAGTATTACCCAAGCTAGGGTGCTAACATGGATTAATGACCCACAAAGCAATCATTAATTTAATCAAGTCTACTGATTGACACAAAGAAATAATGCTTTGTCTTGTACAGTTCAGGAAAATATGAGCTATAGAAAAAGGCTGATGTCTTTAGGAGCAGAGTTACCACATGTGAAAATTAACTAACTCAATTAGAGTAGATTCAACTTGTTGTTGGTGCTGATTTCTTTCTTTCCTGTGTATTGAGTACCTGATTAAGCTCCATATTGATCTCATCGATCCTCCTTTTGGCCATCTCCACTTCCTCAGTCAGCTCTTCCTCCATACGCTTCTGCTCATCTAGTGATTGCCTGATGGGGAAAGGAGGAAAAAAAGAATGTGAATCACACAGTAAACCAGAGAAACCTATAAAAATAAGTTTGCCACAGCTCCGCTCAAAACAATCCAAAATTAAGAGCAGCATACCTGCTGGTGGAAATATAATCCTCCAGTTTTTCAATACGTTTCTGGTTTTCCTCAATTTCACGGATCTTCTGTTTAATTTTGGCCTAAAGAGAAACAACAACTTCTATCAAATCAATTTTGTTCTGGCTCATACAACTTTTCCATCATTTTCCATTTTTCTCTCCTTTACCTCTGTCTCCACTTTCTTTCTCTCCTCTAAGTCAAGGCGGTCCTGGTCAGCCTTCTGGTCGCGGTTGAACTTCTCCAGCTCCTGTGCCAGCGTGGCAGCACGTTTGCTGGCCTCCTCCTTCAGACGATGATACTGCTTCACCTAGAAGAAGGGAGACAGAGTGTGCATTTTTCAATTTCATGAAACATTATAATTTTACTAAAATCCTGTAACTAATTTGGTATTTTTTCAAAATAAAATGTCTAAAATGTAGTTTTCACACATCAGACCTGATTTTCCTCCAAGGTGAGATCCTGGCCTTGACTCTGCGCCTCCTCCTCCATTCTTTCCTCAAACTCTTGCTTAGCCAGCTCCACTGCCCTCATCTCTTTATCCAGCTCATCCATGTCTGCCTTCCGCTTCTTGTACATCTTCTGGGCATTTTGCAGTGATTTTCTTGCTGCCTCAAGCTTCTTGATTTTGTGTGAGGTATTCTCTTTGGCTTTGATGTACTGAGGCCTCTTTTGGTTCAACTCAGAGTCCTTCTCCCTGTAGTCAAGTCAACCGTTTAATGTAAGTCAAATGACTTTCATTAAGCTTTAAATGTCAAAACTTATTTTATTTAATGCCACTTACTTAATTTCTTTCTCAATGGTCTGTTGCTCCCTCATCAGCCTGCCCAGCTCCTTCTTCTTGTCCTTCAGCTCCTCCTCCACATGGTCCATCTTTTTACGGTCCTTATCAATCTCCTTGTTCCGCTGCCCAAGCTCTTTGTTCAGCCTCTCGATCTCAGTCTCATTGTGGTACAGTTTGAAGAGCTGCAACTGTACACTAGCTCTGGCTACTTCATCCTTAAGACGCTGGTAACGCTCGGCCTGGTAAAATGAAGGAAAAGAGAGAAGCGAGCAAATCATGATTAGAGATATAACTGATTCCACATTTCATGACCAATGAGAATTTGAGGTTTTTCCATCAGATAACCCAAAAAACTAATCATGAAAATTCAAAAGTTTGTTTCAAGGCTATTTTTGAGTCATTTTAAATAAGAAATGCACAGATTTGTTGCCGATTACAGTGTAACAATCTTTACTTCATCTTTGTGTTGTTCACCTAACACCAGACTTTCTCTCTTATATAAATATATGTGAGATAGATTTATATGCAGGATGTGCAGTTGAAACTGTTACATTGCTGAAAGCTTATGTTGAGCTTAGCTAAAAGTTCCTAGTTTGTCTTTTACTGTTGAAATTTGGTGCATTCATATGAATGACAAGTATTTGCATTATCTGGAATTATATATTACCTAAAATTTGTTAGAGTAGAAACAGGCTATACTACTCAATGAATCCTGTATGGAGGAATTCAGTAAATGCCAAATAACCATAGACACTAATCATGACACTTTGTGTCCTATGCAGACTCAGTAAAAATGGCAAACCTCTTCTTTCTCTTGCTTAGCCTCTTTGCGCTCTGCAGCGATGTTTTTCTTGCGATGATAGTTGAACTGCGTGTCCTCCTCTGCTTTCACCATCTCCTTCTTCCTCCGGTCATACTCCTGGGCCAGCTCTCCTGAACGGGAGATCTCTTCAAACAGCGCTGTACGCTCTTTGGGGTTCTTCATGGCAATAGACTCAACAGCTCCCTTAAAGGGAAATAAAGACAAAACTGAGATTTAAAATAGCAAATATAATGTTACCTGGTGTTAATTTAATCTCTGGTCTAACTGGCCAAGTCACGTTCAAACCAATGACACACACACACACAAACACACACTAAAAACTTTGCTACTGCACTATCCAATCAAAATAACCTAGTGGATTAGTACAGGAGTACTATGAAAGACTGCCTGTGCATAAATTGCTCTTGAAAAGATCTTGACAACATTTACAAGAATGAAATCTTACCTGAAAGACCAAGAAGTTCCTAGCCTTTATCAGAATTCCAAGTTTTTCCAATTCTTCACTGTATTCAGGCAGGCCCACTACTTTATTGTTGATGCGATACTCAGAGGAAGAACCTGGTGCATATTCCAAAAACAAAACAAGCATTAGCTCATCATCAACACACACAAATAATATACTATATATATATTAATATACAAATATATACTATACTATTAAACTACATTATTTTATATACTATAGTAAATAAGTGCATTTTATTCACAATTTATAAATGTAACAGATTTTAAATATTTTTGACCCGCCAAATGCCAAAGATGTGTAAAAATGTTTTCTTAGACGATGAGTCAATTTTTGAAAACTGATATCCATGCAGCTTTACTACTATCCTTTTATTCAGCTGAAAAGCATTCAAATTTTACTAGATCGGTGTCTCTTAATTCACACAGACAACTATTCAAAAAGAAAGTTAATTATATATTAAAGGACAGTTGGTAATGGAGCTTTGTACCAATAATGACTCTTGTGAAGGCACGTTCTTCTCCATTATCTTCCTGGTACACCATACTGACAAAGGCTCTGTTGGCAGCTGGCTTCCCTACAGGCGCTCCATGGATTAGATCCTTCAGAGTCTTCACACGCAGGTTACTTGTCTTCTCTGCCAACACGAAGCTGATGGCATCCATAAGGTTGGACTTTCCTACAAACATTATGATGACATTGAAATCTTAGTAAACTTTGGGACCCTTTTATATTAAAACACACATGTTAAGACCATGTTGCTGCTTGCTTTTATACATAAACAGCAACAACTGTATATAGGCTTTAATATCCCTTATGTAAAACATACTTTGTTACCTAATATTATTTTTACATCCCATCTCATATTCTTATATCTCTGTTTTATTTAATTTTATTTTTGATTTATTCTAGTTGTACACTATGGAATGGGGAGACAACATTTGGATTCTATGCATGTCCTGTAAATATTATAGGAAAGTTCACTTTTTATTTGTACAGTCTGGTGCAAAACAGCAGTTCTGCAATAAAATGCATCTTATTGGCTATTAGTATGCAGTTTTTACACGTTGTGTTGGCCAGATAATTTTGATGATGCATTGCACTGTATTACGAGAAAAGACGGTTGAAAGACTTCGTCTTTCTCTAGTGTAAAGGTAGGTCCAACCCCAATGTTTACAAATATATTAAGTGCCTATACGACATAAGTGCTTAAGCAGTCTTCAATTAAAATGCAAATACGCTATTCTACAAACTGACAACCATTAATACACCGAAATAAAATTTAAATAAATACTCTAGTGGCAAATATGAATATGAAACAATACGATACATCACACTACCAACAGCTGAACCTCCGTACAGTTCAGCTGTGCACAGACTGAGAGTTATGATCTAAAGAGAGCGGGGCTGTGGAGCTCTGTTTACCGTTAGGCACAGCTAGCAGTTTGCATTTCGCATTAGCTTCGAGTTTATGTTAGCTGTCATTACATACCAGATCCATTGGGTCCGATGATTGCAGTAAACTTGTGAAAAGGTCCGATAATCTGCCTTCCTTTATACGACTTGAAATTTTCGATCTCTATCAGTTTTAAATAACCCATCTCGTTATATTTGTTTAGCTGGTCTGCAGTGAATATTAGCTTAGCAGTTAGCTAATGCTAACAACCAATGTTTACCCGGTAAGCTGTTGCAAAGACGCAGTGTGCACGAAATGAATGAACCCCTCTGGTCAATCTACTGCTGCTCTATGCACAAGTTACATTATGATCTGCGCAAGCGTTTTAAAAATTAAAATGAAAAATATAATCTTTATCAAATATACTCGGTACGGCGGCGACAACAATGCGCCATTTTACAATCCAACAGGAAGACCCACAAGCGCGCGAGACACGAAACCTCACAGTTTCTCGCGAGACCAAATTTAGTTGTCTGGAGTTTGTCGTGTTTTGATTGTTATCTCGACCTTGGATATCACTTTTTACTGTTATTAATGCTACTTTATTACAGAATATACACATTATTAAAAATAAAAATACATTTCCTTAGCTGGTCCTGTCACTCTTGTTATGTATTTCCAGCATAGCGATGCGTGTCCACTTGTTTCCATGGTTACCAAGGGTCTCCAAACACAACAGGAGCAGATTTTCATTCACTGATATTGAAAGAAACTGAACAGATTTATAACGTCAGCGGTAAGTTGATCAGAGGTTTATGTCCATTTTTAAGGAAAAGACATTTGATTTAGTCTACTTCTTTAAATATGCCTTGCCTTTGGTTTTTGATGTTATCAGGTGATGACAGGAGCAAATCGCTCTGAAGATGAACCCCACCAGGATTTTATATTTCAATCGGCATAATCATTTCTTTAATAATTTATTTTCAAGCAAGATTATCAGCTCCGATAATAAGTGTCGTAATGCTGTCTCTTTAGGAAGTCACTAGAAACTTTGAACATGTTCAAAGTGGATTTGCCTGTAGACGAGTCCACGGAAAAGGCTGTGGAGAGGCGTAGGGCTGCAGAAACAGCACGCAAGGCCCGCATTTTCAACACCCGGCTTCGTGTGATGGGTCTCGACCTCGATACACTAAACCAACAAGTCCAGGAGAAGAAACACCAGCAAAACATGGAGAAACAAATGGACAAAGCTTTGGGTAAACTGAAGGACAGGGATGAGTTAGAATTAAAGCAGTTTAATTGCAGACATAATTCCTGCAAGACGCTATAAATGCAAGTCCCCTAGTCCCTTATTGTTTCAGGCCCTCTCCATTAATGAGCTTTGGTTGGTCACAGGTGTATTTTTAATGTATTACAGATAAGTTGAGAATATACCAAGATGAAGCACTGGTGCAGCAGAACAATGCTGAAAAGGAGAAGCGAAGAGTTTTGAATTCTGAACTCACCAATTACTGGGCTACTCATCAGCGAGCAGAGGACTCTCGTGATGCTGATCTTAAATTTGGCCTGAAGGGGGCATTCAAGATCGCCATTCCAGAGAATGAGCTAGGGCCTGCCAGTATGCAAATCTTTAAGGTAGGGCAGCTCTGACAAAGCAGGTGATTTGTATGCTTTAAAGACCGGGAGGAGGGGGGGTCCAGCTAATGGTTAAATATGTAATATTGTTACCTCTTATGGTCAGCTGTCCTTGTTTATGCACAGGGAGAAGGTGTCGGAGAGGAGCTGAGGATGAGAGAACAAATAAGAAAGACAGAACGAGATCTGCGAGCACAGATGGATGAGAATGAAAAACGGCACATGCGAGACAAGCACATAGGTGAAAAGAGACACACACACACAAGTACACACATTCACTAGCATTCCTAATGAGTTTACATCCTTTACTCTACAACCTCTGTACATCACACACATGCTTCATGCATTCCTGCACAAACAATCATACACTCCCATGCACAGCCCTTATTACCAGGTGACAGTGATGGATGCTTATCCCTAAGAGCTTTACTGTAAGTGTGAAGTGTGCAGTTGAAGAGCCACATACAACAGCTAATGCAGGTGTGAAAAACACATCAGATGATCCCCAAATCATGTGTGTCACAGAGATGCTTGCGAGCAAAGAGCTGGTGCAACAAGACGTGAGAGGGGCTCAGCAAGCTGCCCTCGAGGAGGTGTGTAAGAGAGCTACCCGCATCGCGCTCGACAACTACAATCAGGCTCTGGTACAGTATATGTGCGCACTCACAGATGGACAAACAGATATGCACACACCACTCACTAATGTGAATGCTCAAGGCAAAATCTAAGGGGGGTGGGGGTGGGAAGGGGCAAGCTGTGACATGATGTTGTCATGTGGGAATTGCAAGCTGAAAATGTCAAATGATGCATACACACACTTGGTGCAGGATGGCGGCAATCATATTATTTGGCACCAGGCAACATGGATGGTTAAACGGCTTTGATGTATGCATGGTTACTGTCTGTTTTTAAAAGCCTCCATTTAGCTCTTCCCTCATTTGCCTGAATGCACTCGACTGAATCCCCCATTGGGAGGCATCATTGTAAATCCTTCAGGTCACTGTACTTTTTCATAGTGTTTAGTGGTTTCACTAATAACCACTCATGATGCACAAGCAAATACAGCTGACTGAGTGGCTCTCTCAGGACGACGTTCGCCATATGGCTGACTGGTAGTTCTATGCTAGGAGTAACCACATTTTAGAGACTGGGTTTTGCAATGCTTCTGAATCATCAGTCATCAGTGGGATAATCAATTAACTGTCCCTGGATCTGTGTTAAAGCCTCACCATGTCCTGTACACACAGGCTAAAGAGCAAGCAGAGAAACTGGAGGAGCAACACAAGAGAGAGGAACAGGAAAATCTGGCAGAGATGTGGCATACAATGACATCTGACATGATGACAGAGTGTGCAGAGGCAACAGAGAGACAGGTGGGAGGAAGGAGGCCACCACAGGTTCTACCAGACAGGTGGAAAGGAATGAGTCCTGAACAGCTGAAAAGCATTCAGCAGGAGAGAGAACAACAATGCCTTGAGAGACAGGTATTACACTCTGTACTCCACAGTAATATAGTCAAAGCTGCACACGGTATTCCATATATGTTATGTAGAATACCATGTCCACACAATCCCTTGAGTACAGAGGTGGCCAGCAGGGAAATTGGGCGGGGCAAGTACTTGTGCTTGGGCACTGTATGTGTGGATGTGAAATTAGTGTTTTGTTTTTTATTATTTTTTATTTAATTCAGCTCTGTCAGCAGCAATTCACAACAGCAGTCACATCAAAGCACTTTATATTGTAGGTTAAAGACCCTAAAATATTAGTTAAATAAACAACAACAATCAAGCGACTTGGTGACAGTGGGACAGAAAAACTCTTGTTGAACCTTAGACAGAACCAGGCTCAGGGAGGGGCAGCCATCTGCCGCGACCATTTTGGGATGAAGGGAAAGAGTTTTTGACATCAGTGCCAACTTTTCTACACAGGTTGTTTTCAAAAAGGATTTCAGCTTTGAGGAGATTACTCACAAAGAGAATGATCCTAGACTTGAAAAAAAAAACCCATAAGACGGGAATGTGAAAACTACAAAGTCTGTAATCACAAGTAAAAACAACCAAAAAAGCAACAGTGCAATATTACTAGTAAAAATATACATGTATATGAGATCTATACCTTCAGTCCATAAAATAGAGAAATATATTAAGATAATTAAAACTATTGACAGATGAGTATAAATGATCATTTAAAACCAATAAAATAAGTAGAATTAAAGTTCATAAAACAAAAAGAAATAAATAACTAAACTAAAATACTTTAAAAAATACATTAAAATACTAATATCAGTCATTATTAAAGCAGAGTTAAGGGAGTCACCTGCTGACAACAGTCATGAAGGGGATGTCGTGTGTTGTCCAGTATGTTTAGCAGTTTGTGCAACATCCTGCTCTTAATAACTACCTCTAGGGGCTTCAGGCTAGTCCCCAGCACAGACTCAGCCTTTAATCAGCTTGTTCAGCTTTCCAGCGTCACTGGCTCTGACGCTACTACCCCAAAACAAACCTACAAAGAAGATTGCACTAGCAGTAACAGACAATAGTGTTTTACTGAATTCATTAAATGACCCAGAAAGCCTCAGTGTTGCATTTCCAGTCCAGTCTATTATTGATGTGAATACCCAGGTTTTTGTAGCTCTTCTCCCACAGTGGAAATGGTGTTCAACTTAGGTTTGTCCCTCCTTTTTGTGTTGTTTTAAACACTGCAATTGTTGGAGTACTCCTGATGTGATTCAGAAGGTTGTTTCAGCAGCGAATCAGAAAAGATAAAAGCCACATCACCAGTGTTGCTTAAGACTCTGTAAATAATCCATGAGGTCTGCAGGTAGCTTACTAGCTTGTCAGATAGATATTGAGGTCGCAAACATTGCGTCACCTTAAAAAAGCACTAACATTTAAAAATCAATTCTAAAACTAATTGGAAGCCAGTAAATGTAACAGGAGCACTACTAGTGTCCATCAAGCCAGCGGTGCTCAAACCAGCATCCAGGCACTGAAAGTTGGTTTGAACAAGTAATAAAAGGTCTTCTTTTAGTGTGCTGGAGATATTAAAAAAATATACCAGTGTATATCAGTTTTCTCCTTATTCAGGATGATGGTATCTTTTTAGTCTTTCTAGTGTACTAAAATAAGGCCCCAAACTTTCCATTAGTGCCTGGACCTGGATTAACATGATCAACATTGATTTCAAGATGCAATAGTGGTGGGAATAAGCATAAACATAAAATGCTAACACAGAAAAAAACATTTGGGTGGATCCAGTTACCAAGCCATAAGACCTCCAGCAGATTATTTGGCTCTGAAGCTTTGCATTTTCAGTGTTATCTACAGGCATGTTAAAGTCACCCAAAATCAGCATGAAAGTCTGGGAACCTAAATCATTAAATAATGAAGCAGAATTGCCTTTAGGAGAACAAGTCTAGTGTGTTTTTAGATTTATTTCCTCTCTGCCTTCAGAAACAGCGAGATGCTGAAAAGATTCGTGAAGCAGCTTGGGACCTGAAGCTGCTGAAGCTGTCCAGAGAAGCCGAGAAGGAGGACCTGAGAGCAGCCGAGCTGAGTAGAGAGCGGAGAATTCAGATGGACCGCTACAACATGCAGCTGGCCCGAGAGCAGCTGGCACAGTAAGCACTGCGCACATATTCATACACTTTCTGATTAGACACTAATCAGCAAATGTGTTTTAGGCTTAGGTGATAAAATATGGAAATAAAGATTTCAGATTTTATAAACATTTTGGGGGACAAGCTACTTACTGTGTTTAAATTTCTGTTTCTGCCCCAGGCAAGAGTACCTGAATAAGAGACTGTACACCAACAAACCCACCAAGGACTACTTTTATCAATTCAACACCAGCTCCCGCTGACTGCCAGTGACCTGACATTAGCTTGTCCTCCTGTGGCATTGGGCTAAATAAACCTGGTTAATCAATGAATCAGTGTGAACTGGATGAACATTAATCATAACTTAAGTGACAGAGATTTCCTCCCGATTAACACGGTTATTTCTGATTAGTGACAAAAAATGGGAGCCCCTTTTGGTACAGATTGTTCCACGTACTTTATTTTTCAGTCATATATCCAGTTACAGCAGTAGCTTCATAATGCAGTTACAATATTGGCCCCAAAAGTGGTAGAAGACCCACAGCTCCAGTCATCCACCCATGACAAATATAGGCATCATCATATTGTGCTAATACTGCACCCCACACTCTGCGAAGAGGCATATCATCCCCAGCAGCGGCGCACACCCCCTGGCCTCCCTTGCCCTTTCTGTTTTGTCTTACTTCCACTTAAAATGTCTGTTTCTGAGTCCTAGAGAAGCTTCTCTACACAAACCAATTCATTTTCAGTCGATTTTTCTTCTTTAGCTATATAAAAAAAGAAAGAACAACCACAGTGAGAAAGCAAAGGCCAGCATCCCCAGGTTTCCCCTACAAAACATGAAAAGCAAAGAGTGAGCGGCAGTCGAGTGAGTATCTGTGTGTGTACACTCATTCCTCATTCAGAGCTAACATTTGCCCCCAAACACTGACACACAGTTGTTTAGCAGCAGATAGTTGAGTTAGAATATTGGCATATCTTGCGTCATTCATCGCTCCTGTATGAAAATAGATTTTTTTTAAAAGCTTTATTTGTCCTGAGTGTGTCTGTTTAACCAACAACAGGGAGCTTACACAAACCTCCTTCAGTGCCACTAGCCTCTTTAGACATCTCATATTCTACCTCGGAGACTACAGTTGATATTTGGCCAGTGGCGAGCTTTTGTTTGAGAAGGGAGAGTATCGCATTTAAGTGTTCCCTGTGGCTCACTGCATTTCTGCCCCGCACAACTTCATCAGACAAAAACTCCACAGATATTCACTGCACTGCATTGCTGGATGATTAAGGGCATGAGCGCAATCCTAGCTTAAATTGTAATGTAACTACTTTCACTAAGTGACACTAAATTGACTCTTTTTTTTCCCGTTTTCAAATTTCGATATGTTTGCAAAAACATCTACATAACAATGTGATTTTTTTTTCCTTTTTTATTTTTTTCTCCTTTATTCAACTATGGAGTATGTTTTTGCTACACCCAAATCTCACTGTGATCGTTTGTCGATAACAGAAAAGTCTGAATTCATAGCAATAGTACAGAGAAGGAAAAAAACTACAATTTGCAACATTTTAAAATTAAGTGAAGTGGCTTTAAACCTGCACATTTTTCACATTTTCATATCAAACATGGTTCTGTAAGGGTTGTATTTACATTCAGAGGGAAAACAAATGGTCCCGGCTCTTCCTGTGACTTTACTCTCCTTTTACCTTTTTAGCTCAGATTATTTTCAGAAGCAAGTAAATACAGTGTCTGCCTAACCCTGAAAGGAATACATTCTCTGTTTGATATAAACAACTATTTTTTAACCTTTATCATATATCAAATGGCAGCCTTTACAACTGTCAACAATATCAGCTTGCATTGAGGAAGGTTTGAAAATAAAACTTGAGAGAGTGTTTGCGCACTAGACGCCACCCTCTTATCTGAAATATACATAAATACTGCGCCTCAGTTTGTTTAGTATGAGATGAGCAGGTATGAAAGGTTGTTAATTAGAGACAATGTTTTAATACAGCGTAGAAAGAGACAAAGACAGCGATACAGAAAACTACACATAGGTCTCGACACACAAAAAAATTACAACATCGTTTTCAAAAATGACATTACACTTCTGGTGGGAAGGCGAGAGAGTAATGACATCAATCTGGTGCTTTATGCAGACCCAGCAGGCACAGGAACTTATAAGGATCTATAATACTGTAATATGGCTAAATAGATAAGTGTAGATGCAGCTATATACACCAGATGCTACTCAGCATTTTCACAGCAAGTTCCACTTAATGCATCCAAATAGTAAGAAACTTGGCTTCACTTGATTTTGCTGAAAACATGTTAATCTATGAAATGTGCCGTAGCTTTTTATATAAATAGTATAGAAAACAATATGAAAAATGATTACGTAACAAAAAGGACACAACAACAACAACAGCAACAAAAAAAATGATGTTTGGTATTCAAACACACTTGTAAAATGAAAAAAATGTCACTGGCAAGTACAATCGGAGACATTAAATGGCAATTAGACATACAAAATCATGTGGGAAGTACATCAAACATGATTCATATCTAAGATTCAAGATTTTTTTTTTACAGCAGCATTAGCTGTCTTGTTCCCTACACTGGGTTCTACCATCATCCTTTACTTTTAATGCACTACTCTGCATCTTTACATGACCATACCTACACCCCCTGATATTTCTAACTGTACAACATTCTGTCTTTATGCATCTGCGCTGTTGTTTGCTGAGAGAACGAAAGAGGAGGGAGAGAAATGAATGTTAGTCATTTTCATTAGTTGTAAACTGCACAGGAAAATGAAGGGAGGTCAAAGGACATGTTCATGTCAGTCGGGCTTATATCACTATCGCTGTCCACTACTTTGGACACTCCTTTGGTCAATATAGTCTAGTCAATCAGATGGCTGCCAGGGACATCTGAATATGATTGTTTATTAGTCGTCGAAGTACAGATCAGCAAGTCAGTAGGGAACAGGAGCATATGGGCACATACGTGTTGACATATTTTGGTCTGATGGTCCCCGGTGGATGTGTGGGGGTTAATCGAGGATGGTGACTGAGTTGGGCACGCCATTGGTGGCGGGAGAGAAGGTAGTGGGGTTCAGCGGGGCGTTCTCTGGCAGGCCGTGGAAACCTTCTGGACCGCCACTGGGACGACTGATCTGGCTAGCCAGAGACTCATCCATGTTGAGCTCTGTGGTCATGGCACTGCTGCCATTGAAGTCGAGGTTGTCTTCACTGTACAGCTTGCTCTTCTCACACAGGGACGGCTGGCTGGCTGTTCGCTTCTCCTCAAGATCACTGCAGCATGAAGAACAGAAGAGGTCAAAAGCAAGAAATGTTAACACGATGCATACGAAAAATGCAGTGCTACATGCCGAAAGGTTGAATATTATGTACTAATATTTTAAGTAATTTTTTTTTTTTTAATAGTCAGTTCCAGGTTATAAATCGTGACTATTTGCTTTTTAGAGTCTCACATTACAGTGAGGTGAACATTATTGGATTTTGGACTGTTGAACATAATGCAATCACCATATGAATCAGTAAACAAATATATTACATTAAAATTAGTCTGAATGTTTATGGGAAGGCAGAAGGTAAGTGAGGCATTGGCAGAGGTAAAAATTAAGTGGGTTAAGGATATTAAATCATATCGCAGCATACCTTTCTAGAGATCTGCATAACAGGGGCAGGCATTAGGGAGGAGAGTGACAATGAAAGGAACAGAGAGGGTTAGGAAAACCAAGCAGTGCTGAGGGAATCAGGGCTGTGTTAGAAATCAATGTGCAGAAACGTAACAAAGCATTCAAGGAAACAGCGTACATTCAGATGACACACCTGTACTCTCCGAAAGTTTCATCCTTCATGGGCCGAGCTTCCGAGTCCATTGGGCCCTCCTCTTTATCTTTCACTGAGAATGTGACAGATTTCATTATCAGTCAGATTTTAATCTGGTTTCTATCTAAAGCCACTGTAAGTCTCAGATCTCAACAGTGAAGTTTTATTAAAAAGCAAGATAACATCAAGGATGCTTAGGTGGAGCAAAAAAGCTGGACTATCTGTAGATAGTATCAGTTTATCTGTATTATAGTTTTACTTTAAGTTCTCACTGATTTTCTAAAACTATAACAGCCAACTAGAATGGCGGTCGGCATCATCAGATTTATTATTTGGTTTGTCTTCACTTCTCTCTCATGTGAAAATTGCTAAAAGCTTGTTTTTTTCAGTCAGACATGGACCATTATTTTACATTTTTTGTCTTTTTCAGAAAGAGCCAGAGATTATTCCTTACTATCAAAGCAAGGAAGTGTAAGCTTAGAGGTCTGTCTCATGTTTGACATGACAACTGCATGAGAAAGCAGGTTGAGTGAAATGGGACAGATATTTACAGTTGGAAACACTGTTCAGGTCAGAAGGTTAATCAAACTGTTTGGGATTGATTTAAAAGAACACGCAATATTCTCCCCAGTCAATATAATATATTTACTGTGGTGCAGTAAGCCAGTAAGTGTTTCGCTTCTTTTTCTACAGCAGCGTCGGACAGCTTTATGGCTCCAGACTGGCCAGCATTGCCCACACAAAGCTTGTGTGGACTTTTAAAAAAGGGAGAATGTCTGCTCATCAAGCTTCAGTTTAATAGCTCCTAATATTAAACACTTATCAGGGTAGGTCACACTGACCTGAGTACTTTCCCCCTTTACTCCTCTTAATGAAGCAGAGGATGAGCAGGATCAGCAACAACAGTCCAATGGCGCTCACAACGCCAATGAACCAGCCCTGTGTTGCAAAGCTTGGCTGCATCTCTGTTACTCCTTAAGAGAGGAAAAAGAAGGTGGTAGAAAAAGGAGTTAGAGTTTTTTGGTAACAGGAAGCAGGAATGAAATACACGGCAAATGGAAACTATGAGACAGATAGGGAGACCAAGATAAAAGAAGGAGTAGAATCTAGAGCAAAGGAGACAGATCATTATGCATTCTGACAGGCTGGCATTTCACCAGGGAACCAAAGAATACAGCAAAATACAGCAAACAAACACAAGTAATGGATCATTTCATATGGCTAACCAAGCTCTCTTTTCACAAAAGTCTTTGAAAGCACTTCACAGGCAGAGAAAGAACTGCAAGACACTCTCTGTAGGATCAGGCTTTATATTTTTAGCTGCGGGAAACCCAGAGGAGAGAGCAGTAGGGATAAAAGGAAAGAGGATGAATGAAGGCTCATAGTACCTGTTCCTTCTGTCTCGATTCCAGTCTTGAAGAAGGTTGTGTTGTTGTAGATAAATTGGAAAGAATAATGGGAGCCAGGAGTCAAGCCCTGGATCTGGTAGAAAGACTGAGAGGAGTTCACCTTCTCTGTCGTCTTCCATTTATTGCCATCTGCAGAAGCACAACAAGAAACCTGTGTCTTTTTCTTTTCTTGTTCAGGATTGTGTAGCTACTCCCACAAGGTAATAATCCTTTTAAAAGGTTGAATGCAAAGATGCGTAACTTATGCACAGATTAGTGTGAATATTATACCGTTCTTGTTGCAGTATTGGATCTGGAAGCCAACATTCCTGCGTCTCTTTTCTGGTACCCAGCTAAAGTTAACTGCGTTTTCCCCCACAGACAGGCTGATGTTCATAGGAACTACTGTAATGCATTCAGACAAGTGCAAATCAAATTTTTGTTTAATTTAATAGCTTTTACATATTAAAAGACTGAATCGGCTTTATACCTCCATCCAGCATAGTGGCACCCTTCATCGTTATAGGTACTCCATCCCCAGCAGCAGTCCGCCCCCTGAGGTAGAAACGGTAGTGGCTCTTATGGTCCAGGTTCTTCAGGGTGATGTGGGTGACTGTGGGGTCATCTATTGTCTCCACCTGCATGGGGCTGTCATCACTCTCTGTAACTGACCACAGCAGTGCCAAAAAACCATTTAATCACTTTTTGGTTGTCAACACATGTATGGATAATGTATTGTTCATGGTGACAAGTAACTGACTGATAAGCTCATTAGGATGCTTTCCTTTTGACATTTTTAGCACTATTGATTTCACTGGAGATGCATTGCTTGTTTTTCCAATGTCTGATTGCAGCATAGAAGAACTTCCAACTTGAAGGATTTTACTCAATGTTCACTTTGCTGGCAAGGTTGAAATAGACACATGCTCACTCTGTTGGTACTGCAGCAGATATCCAATAAGCACTCCATTGGGCTGGCCAGGAGGTGTCCAGTGGAGGGTCATTTCTGTCTCTGATGGGCTGTCTAGGGTCAGGGTCAAGGGAGGACCAGGGACTAGCAAAAATACAAAAAATGCATGATGATAATGTACTTAGTAATATCTATCATCACATCACTCTATCATCACCCCTTGCTACCAGTCTCATTTCTTTTTTCTTTATACCTATAGTTCTCCCTCTCCCTTTGCCATGTTTCTTGACCTCTTATTTTTATCATCTGCAATAAAACATCTTTAACCACTTTGTCATCACTTCTCCCTTTTCTAGCCTTATTTCTAGCCTCTTTAACCCATTTATTCTCACCTCCTTCTGGAGTCTCAAAGGGCAGCGCCTCAGAGAAGGGTCCTTCTCCCTTTATGTTGTATACAGTCACCTTAAGGGTGTAGTTAGAGAACGGCCTCAGATCACTGATCACTTTCTTCTTCTCGCTGGGCTCCGTTTTCACCACCACAGTGCTTTCTAACTCTTGTGCCCTGCGGCCTCGGTGGTGGCTCCTATGCACTTTCCTGGTATAGTGGATCTGGCAAAAGAGGACATCACAAATGAGGATTTATTTTATTATTTATATTTGGAAAATTACAGTTTATCTCAATTGCTCAGGCACATTTCTTTGAACAGTTTTGAAGTTACTGAATCTGAAGATGAATCTCCCAAAACAGCTCAGTTTGGCAGGATAACAAATTATAAACATACTGTTATAAGTCACCACAGTGGATCATCTCCCTTTATCTCATCGTATCCTTACCACCCTCTTCATGTCCTTCTTCACCTCATCCTTGATGGTCTTCCTCTTTTTTTCCTGCCTGGCAGCTTTATTTAATAAATCCACTCCTTTCTCTGCACATGTCCTCACTATCTCAGTCTTTCCTCTCTAACTTTGTGTCCAAACCTGAGCCATTGCTCTGATGTTCTCATTTCTAACCCTGTACGTCCTGATCGCTCCTAACCAAATTATTTTTGTTAGAAGGACAGTTTCCAAATCATCCATCATAGCAGGTCTCACTGCCATCTTGTAGACCTTCCCTTTCACACTTGCTGCTATCCTTGTGTCACAAATTACCCTGACACTCCACCCTGCCTGCACTCTCTTCTTCCCTCTCATGTGCTCTGTCCTTTGCTTTGGATGGTTGGCCACAGGTATTGAAACTTCTTCTCCTTGCTTCACCACCACACATCCTTATTCCTCTCTAACATTATTGCAATCAATTAAAAAAAAATTATCCAGTGCTCATACTCATGGCTTACACCAAAAGATTTGGACATTTATATGGAGTATTCTGCATGGATGATTTACATGCCAACATATTTTGGAGGCAAAAACTATCTGGATGATAGAAATGTGACCTATCTGGAACACAAGGACATATACAATAATTAAATCTCAAAACACACAAAGCTGGGATGAGACATTTGTTTAAGTGTTCTGAAACATTTGAAAGACCTAACAAAGAAAACAAAATGCTCTTCATGATGCTCTTCATCGTTTCGACAGGTTTAGCTCTCATTCATTAACTGAGCCCAAGCAAATGAGGAAAACTGTAACATTTATTGCATTTAATTACATTTATATTATGACTCTGTTGATGTTCTCATTTGGTTCTCTAAGACTTTAAAAGCAGGGATGGAGCATTTACTAGAACATGAATCATAAAAAACCAAAATAAAAGGAAAGTTAAGGAGTATTTCTAGAGTGTGAGATATATTTTGAGGGGGAGAAAGGGCTTTACAACCTTGAAACTACAAAGTACCCTGACGCCACTAAGCTACGATCTGTCTGCCTCCACTTTAAAACCACTCATGTATTATTCATGCATACGTCAGGCCAAACAACAGATGAGATACTAGGGCAGTACCTTGTATCCCAGCAGGTGTCCTCTGACCGTCTCTTTGTCTATAGGTGCCCAGGTCACTTTGATTGTAGTGCTGTTTATTATTTCAACACCCACATCCATCGGGGCCTCTAAAGGAACTGAGCGCCAATGACAGACAGGAAGGAGACGGGTTAGAATGCCAAGTAGAAGAAATCCCAGGAAAAGAAAAGTGTGCTGCTGAAAAAGTAATAGTTTTTTAAAAAATATAGTACCATCTTCTCCTGAGTAGCCTATGACTGGGTCTGGCTCAGGTCCCCTCCCTATCTCATTGAAAGCCTGGACTTTAATCTCATACGCAGAGAAGTTCCCAACATTGTCAACACGGAATGGCGGCTCTGTTACATTTTTCTCGTGCCAGTCGGGCCCACCTCCCACTGCTTGTCTCCACTGCACACAGTACTTGAAGCCAGGTCCGTGGACCTCGGTTTTGTTCATTTTCTGTAAAGATGGGAGCAGCAGCCAAATAAGACCATTTCTCAAATATTATCAGTAACCACTTTGACCAAATGGTGCATTCAGGTAAGAGATATACCTTCCAGGTGATTACCAGAGTGTTCGGTTCAATGGACTCACTCTTGACATCTTTAGGGTTATTATCTGGAGCTGGGATTAGCAAACAAGATGGTTTAGTGTTGTTTGGGATGTACTGTGACAGTTCATAAACATAAAGCTACAGATCCATGGCTTTTACCTTCAGCAGGTGTGTTGTATATTCCAGATGGTTTGCTTGGGTCGCTCTTGCCCACGTCATTGATGGCAATGACCCGGAAACGGTAGGACATGAAGGGCCACAGGGAGAGAACGGCACGTTCTTTGTTTCCGCTAACTCTGGCCAGCATTTTCCAGACGCTCTCATTCGAACGTTGGTCCTCAAACTCTACCACATACTCTACGACAAAAGTCAAGGAATGATGGAGAAAGGACATTATCCCAAGGAAGTAATGGAAACATAACTAAACACTCAACACTCATAAAGCTGCATTTGTGTCTGTCTTTGTCCCGTCTTTCTCGACTCACCCTGAACTGACCATGGCAGATGGCTGCCCCTCCCCTGAACCTGGTTCTGCCAGAGGTTTCTTCCTGCTAAAAGGGGAGTTTTTCCTCCCCACTGTCGCCAAAGAGCTTGCTCATAGGGTGTCACCTGATTGTTGGGGTTTTCTCTGTTTTCTTTCTATTATTGTAGAGTCTTTACCTTACAATATAAGCACCTTGAGGCAACTGTTGTTGTGAGTTGGTGCTACATAAATACAACTGAACTGAATTTATTGTATAGCTATAAGGATAGCTATAAGATTTTCTAAGCGATTTGAGCACTCAAACAGTGTGCGTGTCTGTCTTCTTGTGTTTATTGTTATTGTTGTAGAGACAATCTGTTTACAGGTTACAGGTCATGTTATGTGTCCCGCTTCCCGCACACCCCAAAAGGATGCCACGCTTGCCTAAATCAAACATTGTGTTTCTAGCAGTAAGAACATATCTAATATGGCAGCTCTCCAGCTGTGTGCTTCATGTGAGAAAGAGCAACTGTGGACAATGTCCTGACCTAATTCTTCAATTTTCCCTATTTCTATGTCTAATCCAATACTATGAAGTAGGAGAAAAACAGCTGTGTCTGTGCATGTCTGTATGATTGTGTTGTGGGGGTTTTGCAGTCATGAGGATGTGTCCTCCTTGTGGTGACAGAGATGTATGTCACGTAGTAGTTTTTAAGGTTAGGTGAAGTATAAGGTTTTGTACATGTCAGTGCTTAAAAGTGTGCAACTATATGTGTTTGTACTACACCTGTCACTGGGCCGTTGTGGTCATCTCCAGGAGTCCAGCTGAGGGTGACAGTACGATCCTTAGGATCAGAGATCTGTAGGAGGATGGGAGGGTCTGGACGATCTGATAGGGGACATCAGTATTATTACTAGCATGACTACCTATGCACTACATGCACAATAAAGGTTTTAAATGAGTTTGTTTCTTGTGGGGGTGGAGTTTATAACTACAGAATGATTTTAGGCCTGTTGTTTACAGGGTTTGGACATTTCTCGGTTTTTGGTCATATGTGGTCAGTGGTCTTACCCCATAAGGTGAGGGTACCCCTGGCTTCTGCTACATCCAGTTTTGTGATGATCTCACAGGTGTACACTCCCTCATCATCTGGCTGCACATTAGTTATTTTGAGATCCGGTCCTTCCATTGTATACCTGAGGAAATACAGTCATTGTCATCAATATCATGAATTACAATTTATTATCATCATCCTTCCCCTCTAACTCTTCATTCCCCACCCCAATAAACAAATGGCTCACAAGCATAATCATCCTTTCATGATTTCCAAAATTATCCTCTTTATTTTCAGATATAAAAATGTCTCACTTTTCATCACTGTTGGAATCAGCCAGCTTCTGGTTGTTCTTTCTCCACTGAATGAAAGGAGGGTCGAGTCTGGGGTCAGCGAGGCCCAGGCAGGTGAAAATGGCTCTCTCTCCAGCCCGGACCTTCAGAGCCTGTGGGGGTGACAGTATCACGGTCCTATCTGCAGAAGAAAGCAAACAGTACAATGCTGAGACAAGCTGCAGGAGGTACAAGTAATAAATAAAGTTGCCAAGAGTTACTATGTCTCTAAGCATGTGAGTGTCACTGACTGAATATTTCCAGCTCAACACTGATTGACAAATTGGAATTTGGCACAGTGCAGGTGTAGATCCCGTCTTCGCTGTGGGTGACATTAGCGATCTCGAGCCACCCATTGCTGAGAGGGTTAACTCTGCGATCTGCTAGAAGGAAGGAGCTGTCGTTGTTTCTTTCCCTGTGAAACGCACACACACACACACACACACACACATACAGACACACACACTCATCAATTTAAAAACCAACACACACATCAGAAATTTGGCGGGTGATTTTTTTTTTTTAAAAAAAAGGGTTTTCAGCAACTGCAGCGGCTGATAAATTTAATAACTTAAAAGCCACTTTTCCTGTTTTACTACAAGGAGCAAAGCCTGATTGGATATTTGCCACACTGACAGAATTCACAGTCACAGCCCAGATGTAACAACACTTAGCTGTTAATTTATGCACATAAAGACCTACCCACGCAATAATATCACCTTTTTAAAATGTATTAATAGGAAAATCTGCCAGTAAGCGCTGGAATATGCAATACCGCCTCACCATATCACTTTTGGTTTAGGAGAGCCAAAGGTCTCACACTCCAGTAAAGCCTTCTGGCCCTCTGTATACGCATATGTATTCCCATCATCGGTAAGGATCTGGGGAGGCAGCTCTGAAACACCCCACAAAGACAAATGAGATACACAGAGAACAAACTCAAAATTCAGTTAAACAAACAGCACGTAACAACTAGCACTCACCGATGACATAAACATTGGTGTTTGTGAGGATGGTTCCATGTTTGTTGGAAGCCCGACACTGATAGATGGCAGTGTCTCCAAAGTTCACATCCTCTAGGATCAGAGATCCGCTTGCTGTCAGAGTACGCCTAGGGTCCTTATCAACTCCTGTTAAAGAGTACACGCTGTCAGTACATCTTAAGTGCCAGGAGATGTGTGGTGGTGCATGTTAAGGTGTGTGCACTGACCTGAGATGGGGACCCCGTTGATGGTCCAGCTGATGATAGGAGAGGGAATGCCATCTGCCTGACAGTCTAATCTGACTGTCTCACCTGGGGCATATAGCTGACTGACTGGCTCCTTGATCCAATAAGGTGCAGCTGCAAGTGACAGAATATATCAGTCCCGAACAGTACAAGCAAAATACTATAAGACTGAGGTTCTACTACCTACAAATCAACAAATGCAAAAAAAGAAAAGAAAGAAGAAGAAGCAAGTGATCACAACACTGCTCTTTGTCCACAATTAAATTCAAAATTGTTGACCTTGAAAAAAGGTCATGGAGGGAGCTTCACAACACACTTTTTTTAATATAAAACCCTATGACATCACAAAGAGGCCATACACTTATGCAAAATCACACAATGCATGAAAATATCTTAAAATCACAAGTTTTTACAACTTAGAGAAGCCAAAGACTTCTTCAAATCCTGCTTCAAACATATGGTTTAAAATAATTAAATACACCATTTTAGTATGTAATGGTTCATGGTAATAGGGCAGAGCTCAGGACCACATGAATTAGGAAAAAGCTTTAGTTTCCATCTCCAAACTTTTCAAGCAATATATCAGTCATGTTTTAGCTCTTTAAAACATTAATTTTTAATATCCATTATATGACTTCACAATGACACAAAAAGATTAATATACTAAACTAAATTTCCATATTACCAATGCTGACATCAGCATAAAACCTGAATGTTTTAGCCCTTGCTCTTCGGGGACAGTTGCACACTCTGAGTGCCCTTGTTTATTATTAATTCTGGTTTGGGGGATTGTTTTTTGAGTTTTTTAGTTAATTACATTGATGCTTTCAGTTTTTGAATTTCTTGTGCAAAGTGTATGTGTGTTGTTATGTTATGCTGCCACCCAAACAACATCCTCCCCAGAGAAAGCATTCGGCGATATAAGGCCAAACCACATAACAACGGTCTCTGTGTCATGTCTGCAGTCTGGACCTGGCACGCATTGCAAACATTTGGCGCATCATTAATTAGTCAGGAGTTGGAAAACGTTTTTGTAATTTGCTCAGACTAATTGGTCTCCTCAGTGCCCAAGAGTTTACAGAGTGTTGTTAAAAAAGGAGGCGATATAGCATAGTGGTAAACTTTTTTGAAACATAAAAAAAGCACATTTTTGCAAGCAGCTGTGTTACATTTTTATAGAATTTAAAAAAAATGAGGTTGCACTTTAAAATGAGCCCCATTAGTTTCAACATGGAAGTTTACAAAGCAGAGCTATTCTTATGAAAGACACTGGGGAGCTGAGGAAATGGCAGGATCTGGTGTTTCTGCAGTTTGATAGTGTAGTGTGAACCACAAGATGTCTCTGCTTCTGTGGCATCTCTTGTGACTGATGTTATTTTTAACAGGCTCTCACAAACAACCCAAATTTATGGCAGTTCCAAAAAAAGTTAGTGAGGGAGGTCTCTGTCTATGCAGCTACCCACAGAAAAACCCCGAAAATATCCTAATGGTCAGCAAACCACTTCATATATATTGAGATTAAAATATCAACCTAGATATATGTAATGGAAAATAATAGCATGCTGTGTGTTTTTTCACTATCTCTCAAGATATATATATGTGTGTATGTGTGTGTGAAGGAATGAGAGTGTAATAGAGAAAAGGAAGAGATATACCTTCCACAGTCAACATGTAAATGTGTTTGGTGTTCCCTTGGGAGTTCTCAGCTATACACTGGTATTCACCCCCGTCACTTTCCGAGATATTAGTGAAGCGCAAGCGGCGGTCAAACATATCTTTGGTGGTCCGAGTTTCTGACAGCTCGCCATCCCTCCTCATCCAGGACACTTCTGGAGTTGGACTAGAAAGGACGACATGTATGGAGGGATTAAAGAGAAGAGAGAAAAATAATGAGAGGAAGTGGACATAGAGTAAAGCAAGCAGGCAGAGAGAGAAAGAGAAATGCCGGAAGGAATGATAAGGACCATTAAGACAAGATGGCAGCAGGAAGCAGAGTTGGCAGGAAGAAGCGAAAGACATAATGGAATAATGCGTAGGGTGGGGGTGGATGGATGAGAGACAGGTAAGATTGAAGGCTTAAGTTTTCTGATTAAAGGGGTTGGAAGCACACACACATGTGCACGCTAAGACACTCACAGGCCTTCGACAATGCACTCCAGCTCTAGTGTCTGTCCCCTCAGGGCGTGGTACGTGCTGTGATGTCCAGTAGGTCTCATCATTTGGGGCCTTCTGTTCCGCAGTACCGAGTTGGCTGGACAAAGAGAGGAGGAACCACAAAGACAGAGAGAAACACTCATACATATGCATGGGTAATTTTTTTAGATTGCTCTGCTGCTGACACAGCAACCACTTTAAAGACTCTGAAGAACACAAGTAGAGATTCAGGGCGTGGATTCATGTTGATAGACTTTAGCTTTCTAACAAAACATCATCATCTAGGCTCTCTACACACACAGAGGTCTCATGTTAACATGTGCTCATCTTTCTGACCTCTAGTTGGGTCGCACTTGCTGGCAGCCACATCACAGTGTGAGCTGAATCTCATTACAATATGGGCTGAGCAGAGGAAGACCCCCTGCTGGCTCAGTGGGACCTACTGGATTTGGTCACTGCTTCGGTCATGCCACCACATGGTGATGTGTAGTTTAAGTATGTGGCCTCAACTAATATACTGCATATGGCATTTAAATGTAGCATATATGTCCTTAAGAATGAAAGAAGTTAGATTTTAAGAGGTGTATGAACGTAAACTGGTTATTTTTCAAAACAGCTCCATAACTGAATGATTTTTACAACCATGATACACGCTTGGAGAATAATTTAAACTCCTGTTTAAAGTTCTGAGAGTATCAATAGTTGTAGGATTCAAGGAACGCTGGTACAGATAAGCCAGATTTCCAGACATTAGGCCAGACTGACTGGGATCCTCTGATTTATTTTCTATCTTACACCACAATGAGACTCACATTTACTGTTCTGAAAGACATGTTTCAACCACAGAGAAGCCATCGAATAGATTACCTGATGATCAATTGTTGTTTTGTTGTTTCTGATCCTGTTTTACACACAATCAGAAAATCACCAATTTAAACTAAATTGCCTTGAATTTTTCTTATTCCTTAAGACCTTGAAATTTTGTTTTGGTTTAAATTTTGAATAAAGCTGTTGTTAACTGGAACCCACCCTTAATTCAGGTTAGATCAGCTTAATCTGAGTCAGATGAGTTTAGATAATCTTCAAAAAAACTTACATTGGGTGACTTTCAGAGAGGTGGGCTCTTTTGCCAGAATCGTGCGTGTTGCCAGGTACTGGACATTGCACGTGTAGTCATCCCTGCTGTCCGAACTTTCCAGATTGGCAAAGTACAGATTGCCGTCCTTCCCCACCATCACCCGCTTACTAAGCTCGATATGACGTAACCCTGAAAGAAGGGCAAGAAGGAGTGAGAAAAATGTTGACAAAATGATTGAAACTGCTTAAAAGAATTGGAAAAAATTACAATAACAGAGGGGCTTATTAACAGCAGGATATAGATTGGGCAGGAGATACAGATGCAACAGGATGAGAGGAACTGAAAAATGTAGATCCTGCATGGATTGTAAAAAAGCACTAGAGAAAAAATGTTGCAGAAATATTGCAAAAGAGAGAAATTTTGATAGTCTCGATGCAGAAATAAATTGCTAACTTGCTTTCTCTGAAGTGGTAAATGCACAACAAAATCTTGGAGACAGGAAGCATGTAATGGAAGCAGAGAGATGGATAGATAATGTACTCACTTAAGTCCATCCAGTGAATGATAGGCTCCATAGAACTTTGTGGGGGGTTACACTTCAGAATAAAACTTTTTCCCTCGTCAGCCGTCTCATCAACCTTTTTATCTTTCTGCTGGGAGGGGGGAACTTAAAGGGAGGCAAGACAGAAAAAAGGTCTTAGTAAACACGTAGGTGATGGACAAGCTCATATAGACGTTTAACAAGACAATCTTACGCAAGTCATCGTGAACAACGAATACAGTGCGGGTCAATCACACTCCAAAGGCAAAATCAGTTTTACTGTACACGTGTAAAACAATATTATATTCCAGGAAATACTGTAATTTTATATGAGCTGGTGTTGATCATAAAGAGCTGGTCCTAGTGATAAAGTTCTCACAGGTTTAGGCTTAGGAGGATCACTTGAATATATGAATTTATCTTCATGTCAACGTGTAATTTCTGACGTTGTCAACTTGCAACAACAACAAATATAAACATTACTTTAAAATATTTGATTATTTCTAAGTGCTATGTATCCCAGGCATATGATATTGCTGCAGGTAAGAGGATGAGTTATGCTTCATTCTTGTGAGGTGAGTTTTGTGCAGCGTGTTTCAGGCTGTAGTGTCCGTAGCAGTAAATGACACACTGTTCATCATTTGGTTTATATGCAACACATTGATATGCATAAATTAGAAACATTTTTGTTTTGTAAGTTGTACTCAGTTATATGTCAGATGCATTCTTTTAATTCTAAAAAATACTTGATTTTAAATGTTGGTTTTTGAAAATACATCATATTAAAAACACAAATAAACTGATATGTAGTAAACTTTCTCTTATTAGAGTGTCCTTGTTTTCAATGAAATTTTACACATTTGATGTGAAACATGACCAACTTTTCCATTATCCCAGGATAATGTGCTCCTTATCTGTGTGTGAAAATAGAGACATTTTCCAAATTGGTAAAAACAAAACAAGTTTACAGGTGGAAGTAGTTGGTGATTGTAAAAATCATTCTGTGATGGCTCTAACAGGAAAAAGAATTGATGGTTCCCTTCAAAGCTGTGTATCTTTTCTTATTAATCATGAATGCATAGCAAAATTTTACATCCTATTTCAAATCATGACACAGCCACAGAAATAATAATGAAAACTAATGTTTAACAGACAAACTATAGCAGTGTCTGTGGATAAGCCAAGCAGATTAAGAGTTTTCAAATTTAAAGGAAAGGAACTTTAAAGATTTTGTGAGAGGGATCTCTGGAGAGGAGTTTTCCAAAAGAGCTTGTGGTGTTTTGATCACTGCCTGTTGCCTATTTTCCAGCTGCTCGAATAAGCAGAAAACACCCTGCTCATTGTCAACACTGTCAGCTGAGAGCTGACTATGAAGCAGTCCAGTAATCTGTCCGGCATGTTTATTAAGACAAATTTCACTTCTTTCCTTCCCCCACAAACATTTTTTTTTTACTATGTGAACTTTGAGGTCATGATTAAGTGGACCACGTCTCACATCCACAGACAGGCCTAAAAAATTAAGCTGCTGGGCAGATTCTCACACAAGACCACATATGTAGTCGACCTGATAAAACGCCCTTGGTTATTTTAGTATGTGGGTAACATAGCATGCAAATTGAGATTAAGGACTTCTTAGCACAAGAGTTGCATTAATAACAGCAAAGAGAGATTCTCTATTGCCAGAAACATTTCTAAAAACAGGCCTATTGGGTATAACTTGGAAAGCGTATTGTGGGGCTTCAATAAGTTGTCTTGTTTATTAGGATTATGGATATCTCAACTGTTGTGCCTACATGCTTACAGCCATTTTCTTCCACGTATTCACTTCTTGGTCATTGGGCGTTAGAGTCTATCCTAGCTGCCATCAAGTGAGAGGTGGGGTGCGCCTTGAACAGGTAGGCGGTCTGTTGAAGGGGCTAACACAGACAGACAACCATTCACACTCACACTATGAGCAATTTAGAATCACCAATCACCAAACCATACATGACTGTGGGAGGAGTCTGTAAGACAACAGTGCGAACCACCATGCCACTGTAGTGCTGTGTGTACATGCATTTAATTAGTCTTCACATAACTATAATTTGTCTGTGCTACTATTAGACTGCAGTCTGGTGTGTTGATTGTTGTACATATATCTATGTAGAAGTGGTATAATATGTGTTATCAATATATCTATTGAGATCAATAGAGTTACAATTTTTCTAGTACGTAGTATTTGCTTTTCAGCTGATGTGCATCAGTTTTCTTCTGCTGTTATGCAACATTAAAAATGCTGACTTCTGATGATTCTACAAAAACAGAGATAGAACCATTGTTTGTTTTATTTTTGTCTTGTAAAAGACTTAATTTGTGAGTAATACATGTTTGCTTTCCCTCCTCCCATCTGTTGATAACCTCACAGGAGCTACTGAAGAGTGCTTCTTCACATGACATCAACTCAAGAGCGTTTCTGGGGAAACCGTTGTCAGGGAAACTGTGGAGGGATGAGGTCGTCCAGGAGAGAGCCAGTCACTCAGGTAGATGGATGTGCAGAGGTACTCTTTACTTTTGCTCAGGGGTCCCCATGTATGTGTGTGGATGATTGTGTATATGATTATCACGTTATTGCATCTAATTATGTTCCAGGTGGCAAAACTCTGAACTCTCAGTGTGAGCCCCATCTGCTAACAGATGATATGGTATAAAGCAGGAAAAGCACTGTCTCCATTCACAGCTTTTTAAATCAACCATATATAAATCAACAAATACCACAGCTTGCTTCGAAACTGAACCTTGAAGGCATTTATAGGAGAGCTAACACAGGAAATGACATTTAAGAGATTTGTAATTCCTCTGGTGTGATGCAGTTTGCTTTTTAGCATAGAGATGTTTTATATCTTTGATAGTATTTCAATGATGTTGTTCTTGCCTTGAGGGCAAATATTTTACGGCTGTGTCTTTCATCAAAGCGGTCGGTGGTTCATGAGTTGTCAACGTGCTCTTACCATCCGTGTTCAGCATGGCCTCGTTAGACACAGCTGTCCCCAGCTCATTGGATGCGTAGCAAACGTATTTGCCTTTGTACTTGTTCAGTGTGTCCATGGTGTTGCTAAGTGTGTAGAATGCGAATGAGCCAGAGCTTTCAGAAACCTTCAGCTCTGGGTCACTGCCTGGGTCAAAGTCTTCCCCATCCTTTGCCCATCGGAAGCTGAAACAAAAAACAGAAGAGCCTGAATGATTCTTCTTTCAAATATTAAATCCACAGTCATTTCTGTCCCTTTGATGACACACATAGGGTGTCTTTACGTGTTGCTTAATTTAAGGGCACAAATGAATAGCTGCAAAATTTACACAAGATGCCCCAGTCAGACTTAGAACTCGTGCTATAATTGTGATATTCATCTTTTCCTCGGCAATCGGAGCACTTTTCCACTTCAGAGCAGCTAAGACACTTTGAAAATATTGCTCGAGGGCTTAATGACATTTATCCCCAAATGGAACAAGAAATCTGACTAGGAGAAGCTGTGCTCTCATGTAATGCTAATATGTAGATGTCAGCTGAACAAGGAGACGGAAGGTCACTGTTCCAGATAACCAATAGTTGGTCTCCCCTGTGAATAATATAGCATTTCCATTCTTAATCAAACCATGATCTTTATGTTTTTGTGTGTGTGTGTGTGTGTGTGTATGTGTGTGTGTGTGTGTGTGTGTGTGTGTGTGTGTGTGCGCGCGCGCGCGTGTGTTGACTAACATGGGTGAAGGGTTGCCAGAGGCTTCACAGTTCATGACGAAGTCTTCAGTGCTAAATACGGTGACAGACTCCGGCTGTGTTTTGATCACTGGAGGCCTCTTGACTGCATACATCAAAAGTCATAGTTAGTCGAGTCACAGACATGTAAATGCACACACCCCAAACTGACTTGCAGGCTTTGCTTTGTTAAATTCACATGATGAGTATCCATGATGCATGCTGCTATATCTCTAGCTTTAACACACAGATTGCATAAGACGCATCTCAGACTCATAGCAAATAGCACAGAATAACCAGAGACACCACTTATTTCCATATTTTAACAGCTGCAGATAACTATATAGTCAATATCTCTTAAAAAGAGTCCCCTGAGATAGAGATGAAATGTAGGCCAAGGGAAAGAGTAAGAGCAAGAGAGCAGGAGGAATAAATGGGTTGAAATGAGAGAAAATTGATACAGCATAATGTAAGAGGAAGAGTTCATATAAAAGAGGTATATAGCACGGTGTCCCCTGTGAGACTGAGACAGAAAGAGGGAGGAAAAAGTGGGCTTGGAAATGAAGCAGGGATTTTTTAAAGACCAAATGAACAGGTTTACCTTTCTTTATCATCGCTGTGTGCAGCAGCCATAAAGCACATGCGGCATTTACATATGCACAAAAAAACAACTTGCTGAGCACAACACCAACATGTCTTTTACATATGTTATAAACCACAATACTGTGTTATATAGTTCTTGAAATCAATCCAAATTTAAATGTTTTTCTCATATCATATCTTCAGGAACTATTCACACTGTTCTTCTTTGCAGTAGAACAGAAGCCACAGCTTGATACTTGTGAGTAGAGTCTTTAATTTGACTTTAAAGGAAAGAGACAGCGCTGCAGCCAGAGATAAATTTATATTATGTAGGTAAATGGGTAAAGGAAGGCACAGGACAGAGGGGGGGCGCGGTAGATGAGAGAAAGGCGATGAAGATGGAGAGCTAAGCAGACAGCGGAGATAGATGAACGTGCAGCAAAGAGAGAGCACATGCAGTGCGGCAGAAAAACTGAGCAAAAAGACGCAGAGACAGAGAGGGAACAAAACAAACAAGGGGCAAGTTTGCAGAGATTTGGAAAGAGACGGATAGGGAGACTGCAGCAATTTAATGAAAGAATTCCCAGTGATGCAGGGAAATAAGCCCATTTCCTCAGCTGATCAAATTGAAGTTTGGGCTGCGGGCGTTGCTCCATTATTGGCAGAAGAGGAGGAGAGGAGCTGGTGCTTAGTGCTTTAACTCCTCTTTATTTCCTCGCGTCTTTGATCTGACAGCCCCGCTGCCTCCTAACCGACAGCAGCTCTTCAAACTTCCTCCTCCCTTCTCCTGCAGGAATTTCACCTACCGGGAGCCAATGAGGCTAAACACATATACACACCCAAACCTAGACGCAGGTGCTTGTTGAAAATAAAACACACACGTCCTCACATGCGATCACAAACGCAGGATAAAACACAGACACTAGCAGCATAACACTGAAAGGGCACACTGATGCCAGGACTCATTTAAGTTCAGCACTGAAGTATATTTTGTTTGATGCGTGTTGGATGGAAAACAAAAACATGCTAATAAATTAAATGTACGGTTAAAGTGTTTGCAGTAAACATTGCCAGCATCCACATTAAGACATCAATAAACGTAAAAGCACTTACGATCTCTTATGCGGTCTGTTAGTCCACAGTGGTGGGCAGAGTCAAGGAAATGAAGGAAAATATTTTAATTATAGATAGATAGATAGATAGATAGATAGATAGATAGATAGATAGATAGATAGATAGATAGATAGATAGATAGATAGATAGATAGATAGATAGATAGATAGATAGATCGCATTGAATAGTATTTATCACATATGAACAATGCAGCGGTGTAATATCTCCTTTAATAGGGCGTAGGTTTTAACCCTTGTTTCCTTGACACAGATCCTAAGGTATGCCATTTATTGATCCTAATCATTCATTCTCAGTGACTCTTATTGACATGGCACAGGCTTCCTAATTGAAAGGCACCAGACACCTTGACCTTTTGCATCTCTGACCTGCTCCTCCCTCCTCCTCTTCCTCCTCACCATCATCCTCCCTTCATCCCTTCAACCCTCTCACCTCGCTGTCACCTAGCCTCCTCGGGGATCCATATGGGTAGATTTACTGCATTCATCAGCATTTGAGAGATGCGCATGTGTTTGTATACAGGCACTTTTGAAATTAGTGTAGGCGGCTGTGACTCACTGCAAGTAGTCTTAGATAAAGAGTTAACAACAAAAGCAGCAGTGGAGGAAATATTCTCTCTCTGTCTCTCTGCTGGAGCTTTGTGGGCAGGTTGACAGCAGCAGAGGAGATGAAGATCAATTTCCCTGTGGGGCCACAAACTCAGCTGTATTTCTAATGCCCACATATTACATCGAGGAGGTGAGTGAGGATAAACATCACTGGATTTTTTGTTGTATAACTCAACTGTTGATTGAATTACTCCCCAATCAGATTCTGGTTTGCACCATAGAAACCAGATCAATAGTAGGACTAATCAATACAGTAGGGGAGGATCAACTGCAAAGCAATTAGACGCCACACAGGCACAAAGGAGGCCTAACCAAAGAAACCCCAGCTCTAAATACTAGTGTTCTGTTATGTATTTACAGCATAACGGAGCTCTGTAACACTGAATACTGAGGTTACTGAAAGAGAAACGCGTGTTCATTCAGCTCATTTGCACTAATTAATCATGATAAAAGATTATTATTAGAGCCCTTTGATGAAGCAACAATGTAATTACCACAACAAATAGATCTTTGAACCACATGGAAGCATTCACAACCCACTAATAGGAATATTATGAATCAGTACTCACAATTGGGGGGAATATTTATGGCTGCTTGGCTGGGCTGGGTTGCAAGAGAGAGAAGGATGAGGACAAGGGGGAGGAGGCAGCTGGAGCACTGCCCCCTACTGCCAACCTGCTGTCGCTGCGTGTCAGGCATTGCTCACTGTCCCATCAAAGTCCCACCTGCTCACACACTTACAGTAAAATGCACACAGAGAGCAACTTCACTCACACAGAGACTCGTGCAAGTGTGAGGCTATGTTTCTTGTGCAAGAGGCTTTGGCTTTGCCTCATATGCCTTTGATCTTCTTGTCCTCTTCCTCCGTTTTTCCTCTCTCCTTCAGTGTTCCCCTTCAAACCAGGTCCACGCCCTCCTGCTGGTCTCTGCTCTGAAAGATAGAGAGGAAAAAAAGGAAGGAGATGCACAGAGAGGCCATGTGTCAGAATGAAAGAAAAAATACCCAGAGCCATGTGGTTAGATCAACAGACAGACTGAGACATAGAGTTAACAAACCAATCAGTCAACAATGCCCATCCCATCAAAAAAAAAAAAAAAAAAAAAAAAACACCAGCCAGCCTATGGCCCAACCTGTTCCTATTAAGAAAAAAAGAAAAAAACTATTTGGTTTTAATTGTATGACCAGTGGCCCGTATGGAGAGGCCAGTCAGCAGGACAGATGGGCTGAATACCACAACAAGAAGCTGAACAGAGCCTCCCAGCACCCAGATGGGCTACAGACAGACAAATGCAGAGTGATGAAGTGATAAATCTGATGATACGCAAGACAGACAAACAAATAGTTGATAATTAGGTTGACTGGTCAGGGCTGCATTGCATGAACTGAACAGTTTGTAGTGTACTGGGGTGATAGTATTGTGCTAAGTATGCGATAAAGATGCTATCAGTCCTGGCGAGTAAGGAAAACCACCCCTTCCTTTTAGTCTATCTATTCTCCATCTGTATCCTTGGAGTCGGTCCTCGCCACAACATGCAGGCTGTCCTCCCCCGCGGCACCACGTGGCGCAACCCGCTGACTGTTTACACTACTCAGTATCACACACAAAGAGCTGTTATAGCACGCCATGATTAAGACGTGCATGTGAGACAAAAGAAAGTGGCAATAATAGAGAGAGGGGCTGATCTGGCAGCTCTGCAGCCTGATCGAAGGAGTTTTGGCTCCGCTCACCGTTGTTTGCTGGCACTGCGACAGCAGAGTGATGAGTGACCTTGGGGAGTGGGGGGAAGGTCAGAGAGAAGAGGAGATGAGGAGATGAAGAGCATGAAGAGCATGAAGAGCGTGGTGGGTGGGAGGACGATAGAGAGTGGTGATTATCGTTCATTTTCTTGTATCTAGTGGATAATTGCTGGTCATTGTGGATTTTGTGTCACTCAACAGAGATTGCACTGAACAACATCCTACAAAAGGACACAGGAATGTGGGATTTGTCTACATCAAAAGATCTATTCAGATTAAATTAAAGACCAAACAGAAGTCTTTAGTTAGGCCGTTTAAACTAACAGCATTAGGATTAAATGAGCCATTAAACTCACTTGCTTGCTTTGTCAGAAGAATGGAAAACATGGAGAGAGAAGGGGGAGGAGGGGTGAAGTAGGTGGAAGACTTTAGCAAGGATAAAAAGTGGAAAGTGGGATTGAGGAGGGGAGCAAGGGAGGGGTGAGACAGAGAGAGGCAGAGTAAAAGAGGGGGGAGCAAAGGTTGATGGGATGGGTGGAGAGATGTGAGGGAGGAGAGGAGGGATGACAAAGGGTGACAGCTGTGACGCTAATCCTATCCATCCACTCACACACATAGACACACATGTGCAAGATCTTCAAATCAGTGTGCATCATTCACTTTCTTGTTAGTCCTCTTCTTCTTTAGTCCTTCTGTCGGCTTAAAGCCTCTTTAGTTGTTGTTGTTCTTGGGAAACAGGGAGCCAATTACAGTGATCCGGTCTTAAATCGGCCTCTCCAAAATACCATTAGAGGGAGATGAATAAAGCAGGACTAGTCAGGGTATTAATACTGGTGTTAATGTAATCTAAAGTGGGAGCTTGCCTAGCATTCAAGGAGATGGCAAGGGAGCGCTGTGTGGAGCAAAGCAAGACGCTGATTAATGATTAGGCATGCTATACCTTGTCATTCTGCCAATCACAGTTCACCAAGGGAGTTTGCTACATGCACGCACACACACACACACGCACAGGGATACACACAAAAGAAGCTTGTAATGCATGACCAGACCGACAGAAAGGAAAGAGGACAGACAGACACTTGGAGTGGTCTGACAGAGGATATCAAAAAGATAAAAGGGCATGGTCCGGTGGGCTTTAGTCAGGAGGAGGCAAAGCTTGCAGAGGAATATTCCAGTCATGTTGAGGAGGAGCAGTAAAGGGGAACACTATAATGGGATGGGAATGGTGAAGAAATGACTGTCACATGAGACTGAGGCTGAGAGGTTGCCATGTAACGACCCCAACCCTGCCACCCAAACATGCCGATCGCCCAGACTGAAGCCCCACTCAGCCCCACTAACACACTAACACACTCGCATACACACAGACAGCTTCCACACTGTGTACACAGCATGAAGCCTTGCGGTCGCTCCATTATCACAGGAGCAAGAGACTGTCATTGAAGCAGATGTCTGATTTCACTTCTTCAGGGCGTCTGCTGTGCAGCTGTCAGTGATCCAATCCCATCCCTGTTACCTGCTTCATTTGACAGGGTCAAAGGTCACGCCTGGGATGGCTGCTCGCAGCTGGGCTGAGATGAACCTTCACGGTGTTTGAGTGCTTTTAAAAACTATTATCACCACTGGGATGTCAACGGGCACCATCAAAAGTCATTCAATCACAGAGAGACCGGAGAGTGAGCAGCATTGTGTTGAGATCCGAGGGCAAGGTCATTTCTGTTTTGCTACAACGTTGCTGAAAATTAGCCACCAACAGGTCATGTATCAAACAAGCCGAATCGACCGAGTCGATTTAGCAGCTCCTTTAAATATTCATGCTTTGCTTTGAGGCATTTTGCCTAGAAAATGCAAATAACTCAAACATTTTGCATTATGCTGTTAGTACTGCCATCATTAGTAAAGTTTAACCACTGCAGCGCTGTTGTGATGTGTAACCCCCTGTCACCCATTAGAGAGAAGATCCCACCCATCCTTCCTCTGCAAAATGTTGTAATTAGCATTAAGCAGACATGTTGGGCGTTGTCGGGCACTTCCTGTGCTTAATAGGCTCGCTTGTTTATGAAGAAGGTGGGGCAATAACACAGGATCAAACCTCAGGAGTCTAATCAGGTCTTGAGTTTCACATATATTCTCATCTCCATTATGCCAGTCAGCCACAAGTACATCATTTCACTCCTCCTAATGAACATAGCTGGTATTCCTTCCCCTTAACGCAGAAAACCACATAAATATAGATATATGTGTTTATCTTAATTTTTTTTAATTTGCAGCACATTTTGATCAGATACAACCGCTCTGTTGGATTCACGAGTGAACATGTGTGGGTGTGTTCAAGCATGTGTGCAGGTCTCGTGTCCTGTCATGCCTTGCTTTTAAATATTAACTACCTCCAGCTGTGAAGACGTGTAGGAGGAGAAGATGCAGGACGGAAGGAGGGGGGAGAAAAATAAATGAATACGTGCCCCCCTTTACCCCTTCTTCTTCCCTGAGGGTTCTTCTGTCTGAAGAAGCATCAGATTTTCTTATTGTTTTGAAGAGAGAGAAGTGGATAGAGGGACAGGGGAGAGATGGCGTGATTTAGACGAAAGCAAAGGGAGCAGTACCTAAAGAAAGAGGACGGATGGTTGGAGGCGTTACAGGAGAAGGGCAGTGAGAAATTGCAAAGGTCAATGGCGAGTACGAGTGAGGCGGGGTGTCTGTGAAACAAGGTGATGCTAGTGGGGGGTAGATGATCAGGCGTCCTACAGAGTGAATTATTCATAGATATCTTCTTCCTGTCGGCACAATTTGCCCTAAATTCACCCAAATTCATAATTCATCTACTCCCCTTGCCATACATTTGGTTTGGTCCCAGACTGACAGTGACCGTCCATACCTGCTGCCTTTGGTGTGGCTGTCTGATTTTCTCCCTCAGACCCTCCCCTCTTCCTCTCTCTGGCAGGGTCATAGTTAATGCATGAGCCTGTTGCAGTGAGACCAGTCTCCGGCCCACTTTGTCGCTACAGCAGAAAAATACCACAAATCATGTGAAATAATACCAGCTCCCTGTTTCCGCTCTGTTCCCCAATTTTAACTCAGTCATTTGTCATTAATCACTCACCGCTGGGAAGATTGCCTTTCTTATAGGACTTTCTCGCATTTTGCAAAAGCATTTCTACTTAGGAGCCCACCTTTATAATAGGAACTGTCCAAGAACGATGAGCACCCATTTTCCTGTCACCATTTTTTTTTTCATCAGTCTTCTCCTCTCTTTCAGTGTCAGCCCTCTTGGTAGCCGACACTAAAAGCTTTCTTCAATTCCCTTCTGATCGCTTTTCACAATACGTTTCAGAGTCCCTCCTCCTCTCTCCTCTTTTCTCTGCATTGAACCCCTTTTCACTCCATCACTTTAATAAACTACTGGTGTAGCACTTTAGCTTGGACAATAGGCAGCGTGGTTGGTTAATTCAATATTTGCAACTTTAATGGAAAAGTGGCTTTATAGCACAGTGGGAAACCACTGCGCTATAAAGCCTCTTCCCAGTGCCATCATGCCAGCACTCTTTGTTGAAAGGCCCAGTAACATATATCTCAAGACTGATGATCCACAGTCAACTCCAAATGGAAATTTAGTAGCTGGAAAAAGCTGCAGAGCTACAGCTTATCTGAAATCACGATACACAGACAGCGAATTTATCAATACCACTATTAGCATAAGCTCAGCAGTTGCATACTTTACTACTCCCACTGGTGTCAAACGTGATGGCAGAAGGCACACCGCACAGCATCGCCATCATTTTCCAAAACGCGCACCTGTTTTCGAGGACCCCACCTCACTACAGGTCTCAACCCCCTCCCTCCGTTTTGACATGCATTAGGGTTTAATATTGGAGTGGCTCAACGCAGGAGAAAATAAAGGTTGTCAGAGGAGCCGTGAGGGCAACCGCCCACTCCCTCCCTACCCTGGTTGCCATAACAACATGGTCTCCACACTGCATCCCCCCTTGTACATACAAATTCAGTTATTCACACACATGGACACTATCGGGTTTGCGGTATCACTTACATATGCACACACACGTAGGCACTGAGTGGTGCAAACTGACAGACTTTCCTCTCAGCACACACACAAGTGTAATTACTGGGTGTGCTCATATATTCACTGTTTGCACATATTTATAGCTTGCAAATTCAGGGATTATAAGGCTAAATAATTTACAAACTTATACAACAGAAAGTTAAATTACAAAACAGCAGTGCAAGATTTCCAAAGTGCTCCTCACCTCTCTATTCTCACTCTCTCTCTCTTTATTTCACAGTTATTCAGCGTATTACCAAGACTGCAGAAGAAGCTACCTCTGGCGTGGTTTATTTATTGATGTTTTTCCCCTTAAGATACAATGGGAATGGTGGCAACAACCCAAAAAAAAAAGAGAGAAAAAATAGTGGTGAATAATTCAAGGAGAAGGGAGTGGACTCATTAAGATATCCGTCAGGTCTGGAGAGAGGCAGGAGAGGTGGATGGAGGGAAGAAGGGATGCAGGCAGGAGAAAGGAAAACCAACAAAGGGAAAAGAAGGGCAGCGCCGGCGGGAGACCAGATGGGTGGAGCTAACAACAAAGTTGAGAACAAAAAAGTCTGAAAAATTGAAAATTCATCGTGAATGAAAGCAAAGAGAGAAAGAAGTAGGTTGCAGAGATTTATTTTCTTAAAGAAAGGTGAATCCTAAATGACATTAAAGGAAGAGAGATCTAGTTATGGGAACCCTGACCAGTAAAAGCTCTTTAATGATCAACATAGGGGTGTTACCCCATGTAATAGTGTATCAGATTCCCGGTGTGTGTGTGTGTGTGTGTGTGTGTGTGCATGTGTTTAGGCGCACATAAGCCGTCTCTGTTGCTGCGTGTATCAGTGAAGATCAGTCTGTGTGTCAGCAGGTCAGCTAATCGCTCTTATCAGCTAATGGAGCCGGTCTTGCAGATGGAGTGCTGCCTTTGACTCTCTCCTGGCATGCTAGTTGCTGCGCACTTAAGTACAAAACTGATAAGACAATTTACTTGTCTTGCCTGTCAGTCAGCTGGTTGTGGGAAATGAAAATGTATTGAATGGAGATGTTTTTGCGACTGGATAGCTAAAAACATGGGCGCAGACTTTGCTCTGGGGGAGTAAAACAGGTTCAACATGTGGTCAATGAAAATCACTTCCCATTTCCCTTAATTTCACCTGGAAATTAAACATAATAAAATTAAAAGAAAACTGAAAACCCAATCTTAAAAACAGCAAACACACACACAGATAATGCGAAGGAAGCAAATCAAATCTTTTCTGTACACTAAGGCCTGCTGTGCACTCTGTATGTGCATGCAAACACTCACACACACACTGTGACTTCGTACTCACACATACTCAAATATAAACCCTTACTGCTGCCGAACTTCTGCTTGTGGGCGTCATTTGCCTCATTAGCAACAGCATCAGTCAGAGTCTGTGCCTGCAGCACAAAAACCGCTAATTACAGACACACCCTCAGTGTCACGCTGACGATATAAGATGTGTTGCATCCAGATACCCCCCACCCCTCCTACACACACCACACTTCCTCTTAGGTAAGATAAAACACACAATGGTTCTGCAGCACACTACGAAATAATTCCACACTTATGCACATATATCTTATAGGCACACTGTTGTGTAAACTGTATTGTAGGAGCATCCAGTGGTGATCGTATACAGCTTGTGAAGCTATTTCTTGTGCCATAATGGTTTAGTGTCCATACAGCAGAGAGTTAATGGTGTTAGCCAGAGTAAATAGGGGCAATCATGGCATTATGAAATTATGTGGAAGAGCTATTACGAGTGACCTTCTCTCTTTCCCCTCTCATGTCTCCTGCTCCATCCTACACTCCTTGCATTCTTTTGTTTGTTTGTTTGGTTTTATCTCTGACAGTCAGCCTCTTCCTCCCTCTCCTCATCCCCCAGAGTGAATAACTTGCCTCTTTTTATTTTTATTTTGACATGCATTTTGACCTTCACTGACACTTTTTTGTTCCCCTGTGAGGACATATTCTGTTTGGGAACTGAGATTCAGGGGAGATACTTGAGTAAATGCGTTTGTATGCAGCTATTCATCCCTTAGAGATAAAAAATAAATAAATAAATAAAAATACCAGCTCAGATGGGGGAAAAGGAGATTTTATGTTTGTTTGTTAGTAAAGCCTTTGGGGATCAAACTGGAGATAGGCTGGGCTGTGAAAAGGAGCTAACATTAGTATAGTATCTGTCACTGTTAGCCTCGAAACCAAACGCAGCAGCTTAGCTGCAGATCACAAACACGCTACAGCAACAAAAAAAGTAAGAGGGCCAGCAGGAAACCAGGCACTGAAGCATTGCATATGATGCTTGAAAAGCTAAACCATTTTATTTAGATGGGCACAAAACATTGACTCTGTGATAATTTTTCCATATAGGTCTTGCTGTTATTGAATCAGCCATCCATAAATGCAGTGAAAGCTGTAAAAATAAAAAGGGAAGGCTGTAGTGCTTTAGTTATCACATGAGCCTCAGGTGTGAATAGGACCATATGTCTGCATATGTGTGGGTTGCATCAGTGCAGAGAGCAGGTGGAGGGAGGCCTGCTGTGTGCTGCAGGTAGTGATTTCTAAAGAAGTGCTGTGCATTCAGTCATTCATCTGACAGAGAAAAGGGTGTGGTCCCTCGGGTCAGGTGATAAGTGGCCTATATAGCGCTGCAGGACTCAGCTGCCAGCCACTTGTGTGACACACAAGAACACGTGGCCACATCCATAGGGAAAAGCAGCACGCCATAACCTGAAGAGATGGGCGGGGTGTTTATGTCGCCTGCTGCCTCCATCATAACAGGATAGATAGCAGAGAGCCCCGTACCTGAGTGAAAGTGGATTCATACCAAACAAATCTGAGAGTTGTTTCTGTGTCTCCATTTTCCAGGTTTTGCAGGTATTTTTCTTTTTATTTAGCTTAAATTTCTAGTAGATAGATTTGCCCGTGGGCTTCTCCGCAGAAAGCTTTATGCCAAGACTTCAGTCTTTGCCAGACGCATTTGTCAAGGTCTCCTTACGTTGGATGTAATCCGTTTTTTTTCCACCACTTCAGGGAAATGAGCTGCTGGCAGGGCAAGGTCACACATAGTGCTTTGCTAACACGTTTGCATGGAAGAGCCCCAGTGGCCGAACGACTGTGGGAAAGAGGATGGATTTTTTTTCTAGCGTTACACTGGGCTTGTAGAGACATGAAGGAATCGCACAGGAAATTACAGGAATCACATTAATGAAAACATACACAACCCACACACAAAATGTTCCTACTTATCACTTCATTGCCAAAACAAAGCAAACAAGAGAAACCCTGCAAAAAAAATAAAAAATTATATAACACAAACTAAACTAGCTGCAGTAATAGAAGTAGAGGAGATGCAGTTACCGAAACAGCTTGGAAGATCTACTGATTGACATGTTTAAAATGACATACCAGGTCACACAAAAAGCTTCTCGACAAACCCATTAACTTTGTTAAAAGTTGCACTCATTTTAAGTGCTACTCATTTAATCAAATACAAGGTCTTCTGGGGACAAGAGCGGAGATAACATCCCTAAACAGCTAGTAAATATCTATGGAGTGGAAACAAAGTGGGAAAACAGGGTGTGTTTGTGGCTGTGTGTGTACTGATAAGGAGGAAGAACAGGGTTAAAGAAAGGATCATGTTTGCAGTATTTTTTAGGCTTTTGTAAAACTTCAAACAGTTTAAAAAATGATTATCGAGTCATCAGCTGCAGTGCACTTTTTTTGAGCTAGCACTGCCTCCCAGCACTCAGTACACAACTAAAAGCATATTTCATATAAGAGCCAGCATTACGAACGAGCAGTGGTATTGATTTGTTTGTTGCTCAATATGGAAATGTGTTTTCTTCCTGCTGTGCTTGCTTTTTTTTTCCTTTTACACACCCAACCTTTTCCCCATAACACAAAGGCAAGTCACTCGTTTGGTTTAGTCAATAAGGATTGAAGATGGTTTCAGCCGAGTCTGTTGAATTCCTAGTAGTTAACGTGAAGCTGATTTTATTTAAGAGGAAAAAAAACTGGGACTTAATCATAGCAAGCTGTTATAAAGTTTACGGGGTTTCAGACTGTAAAAACTACTCTCTTAAACACCCAAAAAATCCTCAAATTTTTACATTTCCTTCTGCTGCCTCTGTAGGTTTATCATTTTTAATATTTATATGAAACTACAGATGGTTATTATGTAAGTATGTGCACAGGCTCAGACAAACATGCCCGACTAGAGCTGCTTGTTGCGCACACAGAAAGGCTCAGATACACACACCGACACACAGGCAGGTGCATGCAGCAGCAGACTAAAGGCAACGCTAAAGTCAGTTTCAAAGGATTTGCATGCCATTCAAATGGGATTGATTGAGGATAAAAGAAAGCAAAGCGATCTGGGAAACAGAGTTTGCATAGTAATATGACTACCAGGCTTCATACATGACCTCAGCTTAGTCGTGCACACCCACTCTGTGTGCATCCCCATGAAAAAGTCTGTTTACCCGAGATGTGACAGGTCAGTATTCTTATGAAAGACGAATTTTATTTGCTGTAGTTTGCGTGTATGAGCTTTTATATGTGTGTGTCTCTCAGTGTGTGTGTGTGTAGGTGTCAATACCCCTGCCTCCCTTTTCTTTTCTCACCTCACTATCACCATGACAACCTCTTGACTCCAGCTCAGTGGCACAGTGCAAATATTTCTCTCCCTGCCCCCTCCCACATGTTCATCCTCCTCACCCCATCCCCCCATCCCCTGTCTCCTTCGTCATAGATGTGCACTTTTATACTCACTACCTTCATCTTCTGTCTCCTGCGTGTCGCCTTCACTTGCGCTTTCCCCGATCTCCCGTCTTTCTCCAGTTCTCTCGTTTTGTCTACATGCTACCAACACTTGAAAGAGTTCATCATTCTCGGCTGTCAACTTTTAAGTCTTTTAATTCCACTCCTGTCTCTCTTACCCTTCTATTGTCAGTTCCCTGCTCCCTGTTGATTGCTTCATGCTATAAGTAGAAAACCACGCCTTTTTTCTCTCTAAACTCCTCCAGACCCCCTACCAAGCTTCTGCTGGCTTGTGGAATGCAGCTATCCTGCACTACATCTTCATTACAGCCACCCTTCTAGGATCATACACAATGCAATTACAGGTAGTGTTCTATCAACCTCCACCATCAGCTTCTATCAAGCCTGCGAGAGGCAGGGGAGTCTAAGGGGAAATCTGCAGGCTGGCACAGCATCGATACGGTCCCTCGACCCTAAGTGGCTGACTAACTCCCTTCGCATCTGTTATCATTATCATCAGAAAACCATTTCTGTTCTGTAACTAAATCCAATCATTACCAGCGGAGTCCAAGGTGGGGATGTATCTGAGGCGGAGCAGCTTGCGCTCTCCAACAGAGAAGGGCCAGGCTCCATCAAAGGCTGCAGTGTTATCTGAGGCGCACAGCCCTGTTTCCTCTGCAGACCCCTCTGTAAATCCCCCTCCCCACGTCTCTGCACAGCTCCAGCCCCTCTACGCACCAGTGTGTAGTGGTGCAAAGAGATCAAGGACGTGACATTTTGCGGCGCATGCATCAATTTTCAGCAAGGCGCAATATGAAAGAGGGTAAACAGACAACCTGTTCTGTCCCGGCTGTGTGCGCATCAGTCTGTTTGCGTCATCTCCCGTCAGACATTTAAAGGGAGTGACAAGCATATCTGGCTTTATATTATCTATTCCAGGAGGCAGACAGAGTGAATAAGCAAAAAATAAATAAATACAAAAAGAAGGAAGTGAAGATGCTGTTTCATCTCTTTTGCAGCTCCTATCTTCCTTGCTTCATTGCTCCTGCATCACATCACTTTTCTTTTCCCTATCCACTTGGGGTATTGCCCCATAAACAAAAAGGCCCCAGCCTTGGCCTTGTCCCTAAAATAGTCTCTCATATCTCTTTCCTTCCCATTTTGCTTCAGTTATGAAAGGTGACAGAAAGAGTTTGTCTCTAATTCCAATGAGAGCGAGAGAGGAAAACAGAGAGAGAGAAAGGCCACAGGGAAGCACCGAACACTCTAGCAACCTTCGCCTGCAGCTAAACAACAAGATGCTATGTTCATTGAGGAACATGTTCTGACAATGCACGTCTATATGCGCACACACACACACACCAACTGTTGATCTAAGCATGCAGAGCATAACGATACATCTTTTCTCATAGAGAAAAAGACCCGGGGTAACGCTCTGGTACACTAAATCCCCTGCAACAGTGGCAGAGATCTAATTCATCTTCACCCCATGATAGTACGGATTAAAACCCGCTGATTCTGCTGGTTTCTATATAGGACACCCAGAAAGCACGTCAGCAACTCCTGCCTGCTACAACTAGCCAGACAAACACAGGTTTTGCATGACAACACGTCTCAAATAACTCTGAGACATCTTTCCTTTATTGAAACTGAAAGGACAAACCAGCTGTCCTGACACTTGTGGAGGCGGACGGACCCCGCAGGCAGGCCGAGGGGTCGAAGCACAGGAAGCAACGCGTGTGTGATGGCTGCAAAGCTGGTAACAGCCCTGTCACTAACGTTTTATTGTTGGCTTATTTGTCCCCCTTCTGAACCACAGACTGGTCAAAACAGCGTTCGCTGCATACATAAATAAAACATAAACTGTCTGGACTACGGAAAGGAGAAACAAAAAGACACGTAGGATTATGGAGGGGGACTAGCATCGAAAAACATCTAGAGAGACATATGAAGGTGGAAGATGCATACTGGGAATTAAAGTCATTCCAGCAGAGAGCGCATGCTGTCTGTTCAGTCTGCAGGTGTGCAGGCGAATTTGTGCTTGACAGGTGTGCATCTGCCTCTGCTCGCGGTGACATTTTAATCGCTGCGGGCTCTCTGTCCTTTACCCTCCCATCTCCCTCTGCTCCCTGTGTCTTTTCCTCTTTATCTTCTCTCAGCGATTTTCATCTCAACCTCCACATTCTCACAGTTCCTACGCACGCCCTGAGCAGGTTCAAACTTTAATTGTTCAATCAAAACAAAAGGTGACTGATAACAAAGGTCTTCTCTTTCTCTGCCAGCTCTCTCGCCTGCTTCCCCTTTCCCCTCCCAACCTGCGTGAGGGCCTGGAGGATGAGGTCTCTGCGTTTGCGTGTAATTACCTCGTTAAGCTCATTAACAATGTCCGGACCCTCGGTCTATTCTCTCCCGTTTCTTTATCCATCTCCATGCGGTTTGTTTATGCTTTGCATCCGTTCCCTCTTCATCTCCCTGCATGTGGCACGTGCCCCCCTGAATAAAGCTGTGTTGTTTTCTTCTTGTTGCTCCTGCGTTTTCTCTTGGGGACTGTCCCTTTCATCTTTTCCTCACATTAACAATCCTCACGGCGTCCTGCTACACAAGTAAATCCTCTCTTCAGCAAAGATTTAAACAAATGGTTTACAAAATAGCTGCACCAAGTGCGCTCTGTGAGTTTGGCCACAAACACTGCTCAGCAGGAACTGCTGAGCAGCAGAGCACAGTGGCTGATGTAAACAGACAGTTTTAAAGCAAAATATAGAGTCGTGTTATTGCAACTTGGGCCTGTGAGAGGCTCTCTGTAGTGCTCTGCCCAATTACCCCTTATCAATTCAGAGAGCAGACTGAAACGACTGCAACACCAACCTGATTTTAAAAACAAAGAGGGGGGGATAAGAAGAACAGTTTCACATACAGGATCCTTTTCAGGTAGATAGTGTGTGGATTGTGTAGCAGGGAAGCGTGGCCTATTTTATTCTGGCTAGGAGCAGATACGGATGGATGATGAGAGGGATGTAGGTCAGAAATGGTAGCAAAAACAACAGAAGTTAGGTTACATTATATAAACCCTCTCTCGTCGCTGTGTAAAGTCTCTGTGGCATGCAAATTATTTTGCAACTTGGCCAAATAAATATAATGAGGTGGCGAGGCATCCCTGGATACACTGGGCAGAAGGCAGATAGGAGAAGTTGCCAAACAAAATATGCCTAAGCAGTTTTCTTCACTAACTCTTTAGACATCCCTGTTTAGAATTTCTAATAACTGCAATGAATAATTTCTAGCACAGTGTGATGGATTTGCAGTCTTATAGCGGGAGGGATATTTAAAGTCTTTAATTACATAAAAATGAAATCTCGGAGATAAACAGTTTTTGTAAGAAATGTTTTCTGCCTGCTCATACAGGAAAGAAACCAGCAACCACTATAGTTGGACACCTTTCACCAAATCTCATCTATCAGATAATTCGTTTCTCTTTGATGTTTTCGGCTCTTTTTTCTCCTCTGCATTTGATTTTTTCTCTCCTGCTGTTCATAATCAATTTTCCTTCTCCGTAGGTCTTTTCTTACGATCCGTCCTCGTTGTCTCACACTCTTTTGTCTGACGTTACCCTGTTTTAACCCTGTATGCCCCCCATCTGCTCTCCTCCAGCCAGCACTTGAATACATGCGGTGGGTGTAGTGTGTAATAGGATGGCACAGTAGGTAAGATTAAATTAGGCCTGTGTATGAGGATTACAACCCACTCAAAACCTGATCCTTTCCCACTCTCTGTAATCCAACCCTAATGAATATATCATGGCTGACACAGCAGATAAAACGCCTCTAAGAAAGTAGAGTCACAACATCACTGAGACATGAAGAGAAGACAGATTGTTAGGAGCAATTTTATCAAACATTTAAGCAATGACCAAAGAGTCACAGAATCACATTTTCAACAAGTTTTACTTGAAGCAAGGAGTGGGGGTCGCATCCTGAGTTACACAGTGTTTACGAGTACTTTAATGTGCAGACGTGCCAAAACTGTATGATCTTATCCTTATTACTTCTTATCTTATCTCAACCTTTCCCACCACTGCATCATGTTTTCAGTTAGTGTCACTGTTGGTTTCTTTTTCAACCACACTTTTCCTGTCTCACACGTTATTTTTGCAAGTATATCATAATTAACTGCTCTCGTGCAGACATAAGCAATGGTTTTTACCAAAATTTTCCATCACAGATACAGACAGTCTGATACTTGCATCGCCTGAAGTACCTGCCAGTGCAAGTTTGTCCTCATGCTTGCGCTTCATGCCCCATCTATTCCAGTTATGGCCCATTCAAATGAGGTGTAGGAGTACCGTGAGAATGAGGCAAGTGAAAGCAAATCAATACACTAAAATGTAAACACTCCAAATAAATAAGCCTTCAGAGGGATTCAAAACACTCAAAGCACACTGTATTTCAAATGTGAGAAAATGGCGAGTGCGACTCCGTCACTGGACAGCATCCAGCACACTTACCTTAATGTCTGAAGAAAAGCAGATTGTCTGTGCTCCCGATTATGCATGTCGTGTGGCAAACGGGCTCCCCGTCGTTTCAAACATTCAGCCACGTCTATGAAATACTAACTGTGCAAAAGATACATTTGTACAAGTAAAATGTTGCCTGTCTGTCTAAACTGTTTAAAAGTGTATCCAGTTATGATGGGAAACAAATGAGCTGGCATGAAAGTTATGCCAAGGACACTGAGAAGAACGGTCCGAAGGGAAAACAAGAAGAGAGGCACAGATGAAGAATAAATTCTAGAAGTATTGAGAAACTCTGTCAAAATCTCAGAGGAGCTGCATGATGTAACTTAAAGCAACAGCGCAGAAGTAGCCTACAGTTCTGAGATATATCACAAACCCAAATTTCATTAAAAATGCAGCCAGCTTCTTAGCAACAAATCAATAAATTAGTAAACCAACGAGGCCGTGTCTTCTTAATAAACAGCCAGTGTAATGAAAGCCACAATGGGGCGATGATATGTGAATTCCCCAAAGTATCATAATGTGGTCGGAGATGTTGTCAGTATCGTCACACGAATGTCTTAGTTTTTATTAACACATCCGTGAGACGGATGAGAGCTCAATTTGGTAGCATGGAGCCAGCAAAAAAGGAAAAATCAGGAAAATCAGAAAAATCAGTCAGGAAAAATAAAATTCAGTGCCTTCAAAAAAAAGACAATGCTTTCCTCCAGAGGACGTACATTTTATACATGCATTTTTAAAGACAACTCACTCTAAAAATGCATTTTTCAGAAGGTATGTTAGTCCAGAGCTACATGCTGATGCTACACGCTGAGATACCTCCCTGCCTACAAAATCTCTTTATGAAATGCAAATGAAGGGTGTTTGTGAGATGCTATAACACTCGGCCACTTCCACTACTGTGACTACAAAACCCAGAGATGGCAAAAGTACAGACATTCTGTACTTAAGTAGAAGTACAGATACTAGTGTTAAAAAATACTGCAGTAAAAGTTGAGGTGCTGATTCAATTTTACTCAAGTAAAAGTAAAAAAGTACAGGCTCTGAAATATACTCAAAGTAAGAAAGTAACAATTAGAAGATGTTTCTACCAGCTATTCATGTGCAAAGCTACCTGAGCCTTGTCCTACATTAATGTAATAATAACATAATATTAGAAGATGCCTAATTTTTAATTCTAATTGTATTCAGCTTGAATCAGAAGGAAAATAAGAAAATATCTCTAATTTTTGTTGCCTAAATTGTAGAGGGTGACTTTGCCTCTAAATAGGAAAATGAGTGGGGAAGAGGTTAAAGTAAAGGATTCAGCAGGTGGGGGAACCCTAAAGTTGGTTGTAATGGCTTGATGTGGAGAAAATATTCAGAATTCACAATAATTTCTATTGAGCGCTCCATTAGATTTTCTTAGTGGACAGGCTGTGATTAGCTGAGCTGCTGCTCTTTGTTGATTTACACAACTGAGTTCAACCAGATGTCAGCAGATGTTTCATGAGATGTCCTGGCTGATTTCCTTTTTCTACACTGACAGTACACAGTTTATTCTATTCTTTTTTCGAGATGATATAAACTTGGCATGAAGGCGGAATTCAGTCAATGAATCTAAGCATCATCATCTAAAAATCAGTTTGTGTTTGCCGACGTTTCTTGAGCTGAAAGAAACATTGCAGTTGAAGTTATCTGCCACTTCCTTTGTCTTCTGTAGTGCAACACCCAAAGCACCACAACAACACCAGCAAACTTTTAACCCCTGACTTTGGCACACGTCATCTCTTTTACATCCTCGGGTGATTAATACACGAGCAGGACTGCCTTTCAGGTGTTACTGTTCAAGTTCAAATATGTTTGATGTTTGGAGGCTCGCGGTAATGTGAAACAATAACTCCTAGTAATGAGCCCATTTTGAAAATCTACAGTAGAGTACAAAGTGCAGATATTTGTTTTAAAATGTAGGGAATAAAGTAAAAAGTTGTCAGAAAATTAAATAATCAAGTAAAGTACAGATACCTGAAAATTTGTGGGGAAGTAACAAAGAATTTGTACTTTGTTACTTCCCCACCTCTGAAAATACCATTGAGATTTTGTGTTTAATATGAAGAACTGTGCAAAAGTCATGAGCTGGCCCTCATTTCTTTATATTTTGAAAATGGTCCCACTTGGCTTCAGTGATGTTCAGATGTTGGCTCTGGGGAGGCCAGTTCATGACTGATGGTGTTCCCTTGTGTGTTTTTCTATCCATGCATGCTTTTACTGAAGTGGCAGCTGAAAAATTAAGTTGTTGCCAGTCAGAAGCTCTCCAGATGGCATTGCATGGTAGATCAAAATCTGGTGGTACATTTCTGCATTTGTCATTTTGACAAGATGCCCAACAACACTGGCTGAACTGCAGCTCCAAACCATGACAGAGCCTCCACCGTGTTTCACAGACGGTTATAGACACTCACTGTTGTACCTCTTTAACAAAAAGTTGTGTATATATATATGTATATATGTATATATATATGTATATATGTATATATATATATATATATATATATATATATATATATATATATATATATATAAAACAACATCAGTGATTTTCATATAGTTTAATGTAGTGTAATTTTGCAGCTATCTAGAAGCTATAGCACATAAATTTTAATGTGAATAATGAATAATCCATCAAAAGATACTTTACATTGTCTTTAACAAATTAAAAAATAATATTCCAACACTGGTATTTGATGAATAATTAATTCCTTCATCTGGCCACTGTGAATTGTGACTGATGCACACAATTAGGCAGAGGAACATCTTCGACATTAAACAGAAGACTTCATAGAGACAGATACATGCAGTGGGGAAATACACTGGACAGAGGGTCAATTTAGTCTAATTATAGCTACTGAGGTGGACAATAAAGCCTCTTTCATAGAGCTGACTGTGGTCCACAAGGAGTGACGCTGAGGGGAATTCTCTATGTTGCTGAGACAAAGAGATAATTTTGCAAGAGACAGAAAAAGGATGAGGAGAGCATCCGGGAGGACAGACAGAGTTTCATATCTCCCCTAATTCATATTCAGTGTGTAGCTTTATTGCTTTGCAGCTTTTCAGTATGATTCTGTGTGATTTACATCTTTTCATTTCAAGACACATCGAGTAAAAAATTTAAGTCACAGGATTAGAACGATTTGCAACATAATGATAGAGCGATAACAATTTTTTTATTTTTAATTATCTTATTTAAAGAGTTTCTTTCCACAATATCTTGGGCCTCCAGCTGGGTTATTGGTTTGTCAGTAATTAATTTCTCTCCTGGGTTTCAGTTTTGCAATTTTAACTGCCAATATCATATTTGTTACCCAGGGGAATACTGCCATTTCTCCTCTCCCATACCATCACTTCTAAAGCTATATTAAAGTGATAAAGTAATTCACTCTGCCAAATTAAATTTGTTTCCATACATGACGCCTCTATGTGGGCCTTGGTCTCCATCACAGGTTCAATTGTATAATAGGGATGGATTTATGAGTCTTTGTCTGAGTCTTTTTCTGGGAAGGCTAATGGGAGCCTCAGCCATTACTTTGATTAAGATCCTGATGCTGTTTTGTCTGATCATTGTATGAATACTGATACGACATGAAATCAAACAACGGCATCACACGAAGACTGGAGGAAGGAGAAAAAATAAGACATTCAAAGGCAGCAACATGAAGTGGGGGCTTTTTTCCACAGTGGAGGAATTTATTTGGGGGTTGTTGTTTTTTTAACAATTATATATTACATATCATAATAGTTTATCATTAATATTTGGGATGCACAATTTAGACTATTTGACTTGACAGGCTAAAATGAATTAGGCTAGCTACCATCATGCGGATATATTCAGTCTTGATAGGCTATAGAGTCTATCTTGTCTATTCTCCGCGTGTTATATTTTACACTAGACATGAATAACTTAATTTAAATGACTTAACTCTGTTAAGACTATTCTCTACCTGTGCCCTCTGTCATGGCCTCTCCAAGCTTATCAGGTTCAACAGTGTCTGATGGGCTTATCTGCTGCTCTGATGCTACAAAAACATTAAATTAAAAGGAGTAATTCAATATTACACAGATCATCCTGGAACCATTTATGTTCTTCTTATAACGGCAGAACATCTGTGATTCATCGTGTACCTATTGGGCTCTACAAAATAAACTAGGCTAGTCACCTCTATGATATGAATTGGTTTTATATCAATTGTGCTAGCCTTATAGTCTATGCAGGCTGTCTGCTTACAGGCTGCATCTGGGATCTATCCCGTGGTAAACAGGTTAACTCAGCACATTTGACAGCTTCCTCCAACCCCCTTCTTTTTTTGAGCCTAGCCTTTTCAGCTCCTCTTCCTGGTCTCCATAATCACCAACGGACTTGAATATTTGGGAGGGGGTAACTCCTTCAGATGGTAAATCCCATCTGATCTACTGCGATGGTAGATGGTAGAATGGGCATTTTGAAGAAAATGTAATTTTCTCTTCAAAAAGTCATTTTTCCCCACCCAGGCGGCCCAAAAGAGAGGTGAATGGGAGCCATCCCATTGGGAATTCCCCCGACTCTACAGATTGTCACGCCGTCCCATAGATTAGCCATGTTTAAAGGTTCGAAGAGCGGGAAATGTGATTTTAGATCACAACGCCTCTTCTCTACTTTCCAGTACAACTTCCATATTTATCCCATCTCCATAGCATCCTCCTGCCTTTTAAATCAGTCCTTCACATTTTTATGGTTTCGCCCCCCTCTGCTTCACCTCACCTTTGCAAAATTCCCTCTCCCCTTTGCTCGCTTCATTTCCTCCTCCTCACTTTTCCATAATAATTTACCCCTGCTGGCCTGTCAATCTATCTGACCCTTGGCTCCCTAAATCACCACAATGTATTCCCCACCAAACCCTGACAGCATGTCGACACGATCCCCTACTTGACACCCAGTGGGTCGACTCCCATCTGCACAGTCTAAATCAAACAGCCTCCAAGCTGCAGCTGGTGGAAGGGGAAGGGGGGGCTCACTCTCCATCTTGACAGCATCCTGAAGGAACAGGATCCTGATGCTGAACAGTGCACGCACGCCCACACACACACACAGCATGGAAAAGACGCACGCACACACACACACACACACACACTGGAAGATAACTCAAGGGAGCCTTTCACTCACGAGCCTTTGAATCTGCAGTTGTGAGTTTGTAACTTTACAACCGCTATTCTCAAAAGAGGATAAAAAGAAACTCAGACTTGAAAGTGTTATTGTTGACACTTCAGTCTAGGAGCGAGCGCTTCCTCTTAACCCTTATTTTACCCCGTTGCCGCTTTAATGGCTGAATCCCCAGAAAGTGATGAGTGTGGTCTTTGATCAGTCGCAGACGCTTAAGTAATCAGGCCGTGTAGGCAACATTAGAGAATCTTTAATTTGGCGCACTGCAACAGGACCTCTGCAGCGTGTATTTGCAGAGTGTTTGTTTGGGTTGCTGAGGATGTGTTTCTGCTTGTGTGTGTTCGTATATCTGTGTTTGGTGAGCGGGATGACTGACAAATATGCCCCAAGGCAATAACAGGTGGCTGACGGGCTAAGGGCCAGAGCTGTACTGCTCTACTCTGGAGTTGCTCCTAGCTGGCATATTGAGAGCAAATCACTCCTCTCCTCCTACACAACACAGCTCCCAACTTCCACTGCTGGACTAAAGGCATTTGGAAATGGGCCAGTCCCTGACATTAAAAACCGTATACAGCAAAAGCATAAATATGTCACAAAGCACTGCAGGGCTCTACCTACCTATAACCTTCTTCAATAATATTTAGAGTATTTATGTTTAAATAAACAATTCTTCCTTTTGGTGTCTTCTCTTATGGCATTGCTTTTTTTTGTTCGTCCTAGTTGGTGCTCTTCTCTCCGCTCCCTAAAAGGAGTGACCATGCTTTAAATGATGCAAAGTGATTTGCCTTTCAAAAGGACGTTCCTCTTCTTCCCCTTCAGCTTTTTTTTTTTATTGTTGCTTACACCCTCCTACTTTGCTTATTTTTATTGCACATCCCCATTCGTCCGTCCTTCTCTCCGCACATAAATCCCCGTTTCCATCCATCTCTTTGATGAAACAGCTCAATTAACCAGCCAGCGTCAGAGGGGAGATTACATTCTGCACCATACTGTAGCAAGGGTAATGACGGAGTCCAAGTCTGGCTACTCTGACAACAATATCACTGCTACACAAGCAGCTCCCAGCGCAGTCTAGAGATTCACTGCCACTGCCATACAAAATCCGCTGCATTTAATAGTATGATAATATGACCAGCAGTGGGTCTCTGGAGCATCGCTGCCACAGTGAGGATCCATACACACACACACAAACACACTCTCATTCACTCCAACGCACCCCTTCAGCAGCAGCTGTATCTTGATCTATTGTGTGGACGTGTGCAGTGCAGTGTGTTTATGGATGTTGTACAGATGGTTACAAGTCATTGTGAGGCACAGAGCCTTCCTTCCCCTCCAGTCCCTTGACTGGGTTCATCTGGGACAAGCTCCAGGCTACTGAGGCATCGAGGAAGGGGGAGAGTGTCAGTTCACGGCAGTACTAGCACACAAACACTTGTGATACCCGCAGATTTTTAATCACTGCTTTATTAAAAATCCAGTCACATCTCTGTGCATGATATGCGTGCGTTACTTACAAAACACCAGACAGGCAGTGAAGAACCGTCAAGTGGGGAAAATCTCACGACCATCAGCAGCTGTCTCTGGCAAATCCATTTAATATATATTGATATACTGTATATAATCTGTAGCATTAACACAACTGGTGCAACCATCTGTTTTCGTTGGGCTCAGAAACTAATGGTTCACAGGTCGCAGAGGCTGATAGCAGGCATCTGTATGGCATACAGCCAGGTGAGCGCCTCCATTCGTCGGCACACCTCCACTGTCTGCTGCGTGCGCTGCCCCACCCTTATTTTCACTCTGATGTCTCCTTCAGTCTAAATGTCTCTCTCTCAGTCTATCTCCTGTTGATTTCTGAATTTCTTTGCCTTTCTTTCACCACCCCACTTCCTTTTCCTTTTCTTCTCTTATTTCAGCAGGTTTAAATTACCCAGCCTGACACCGACCTGCCACAACACACTCACTGCAGGTGTGTAGGAAATAAGACTAGTGAACTAGAAAAACTGTTGGGGTCTGCTCCGCTTTGTCGTTTTTCATACACCCGAGTGAAAATCTGATGAGGACATTGCAATCATAGGCTGTACTTAACATTAAGCCACACAGATATCAGCTGGGGGAGGGGAATGCATGGAGAAAATGAATATTCATATTAAATTAAAAGGGCAGAAAGAGAAGCAAAGCGAAGAATTTTACAAATGTGATGCAGTAGACAGCTGCAGCAGACGGCAGCTTTATTTTGCATTTGACAGAGTATTATAAATGTAAAACGTGGTTCAGTGCACTTAAAAATATCCATTAATCAATATTTCATAGTTTTTATTTAAGACAAATGCCAGCTTTAGGGAACATTAGCTAAAAAGGTAAGGGAAATGTAATGCCGACCAGTAAAGGTTCAATGGCAATCAGCACTGTTCTGTATTCAATATAATGAGAGGAGAGCCTGTTGCATGCAGTGTTCTTGCTCTTCAGTCAGCAAGTGATAAATCCAGCCACAAAAGAGAAGAGATTTCCTCTAAAAGTATTCTACACCAACAGGTTACTCCTGGCACCTGACTTTCCTTAAACAATTAAAAGTGATTCAGTGTTACAGTATATTTCCCCCAAAACACTGCAATACAGACGTCTGGTGACATTTTTTACATTTGTCTAATTATTCTTTCAGTTAAATGTGTTTAAAAATTGTAATTTGGTTTTTCCCCCAAACATCAACAAGTCTGGTGGAAATAAGATTTCCTCACAATGTGAAGAGATTTAAATAAGAAAGGTAAGAATAAAGTGATTTACACGAACCAGACGGTCGTCTTTTCACCGCCAGCATGAGACGAGCCAAAGGTGCGATTCTGAAACAAGCCACCTCCACCTAGCAGCCTAATTAATCCACTCACCAGCACACTCCTGCTTCTCTCTCCATGTGATGACAAATTGCCCACCTTATCACAAAAAGATACTCTTACCTGCAGAGTGATGCTCCTTTGCTCTGTCGGCTCCTCCCGTCCTTTTCGCCCTCTTTTCCTGATCTACTTGTGTCTTTTCTTTCTCTTCTCTATGAAAATGATCGTGCCCCTTTCCTCTGCTGATGCTGCAGTGATAGAAAAACACACCCTCCTTCGGCCTCTCTCTCTCTCACTCTCCCTCCCTGACTCTCATTGGCTGCCTGTTAGAGGTGACATCACCCTTCCTTTTCTGCCTGCCTCTCTCCCTCCTCCTCCTCTGTTCCCTCCCATCACTCTCCTCACCTCGCTCTCTGTGGATTCTGGCCATTCCTTTATTGTACCCCTCTGTCCTCCCCTTTCTCCTTCCACACGGTCAGGATTAAAGGGTCCAGCAGCTCTTTTTACTGTTCTTGTATTTACCTGGGCAGTGCCAGGTATAATAATGGATAGAGGAAATAGCCTATGGCTCTCCAGCACTTGTTCTCCCTTCTCTCCCTGCACCATTTCAGAGGCTAATAGACTACAGGGTGAAATAATGTCCATATGAGGTTTTGTGTTTGTAATCTCTACGCTCCACTGAGCTCAACTTTCATAAGCTCTTTTAATTCATTGCACTATTAAGAATTTCACTGGACTTCAGTTCATTATAGAGTAATTGCAGGCATAGCTGAGATGAATGTTACATAACGCTGGTGAATAAAAATGTGTCAGGAATATCTGCCATTTCTTATTTGAGTTTGGGGGAAGAGGTCCTGATTCAAGGCTAATGAAGGGTTGGGTAATTCAGGGGCTGTCTGGATGTGTTTGTTGTCGGGGCCAAGATAACTAGGTGACAATAGGTGATGATAATCTGCCGCACGTGATAAAGCAGGTCTTTTATTTTATGTCCTTTTATCTGCTGCATCCTGCTAGCATGAATCTGTGTTTCAGTCTTCTCTGTTCCCCCTCCAGCTCATCCAAAAATCAAGGAATGTAGAACTGAATGTTCTTTTATTTGCTTTTAAAGCACTGAATAAAGTGGCACTATTTTAAAACCTCCTCCATCCCCATTCATTCTCTAAAACCCTTTAGGGCTGCAAGGCGTTCAAAAGGAGGATCCAAAATGCAAACACAGAGGAGTCAGGTTAAACAAACAAAAAAGTGTATTAATCCTGCAAAAGAACACAGGATTATGGGACAAAGGGGTAGGCTGGGGTTGGCACTGGAAAGATAATTCTTTCCCACCCAGAGGCATCATCTACACTTGTTTTTCTCAATCAGAGGTATCATGTCACGCCTCTGACTGCCTACTAGACTGCTTAACCGAACCAACTGCACTCCACACGCTCTTATTAAACGTGTTTCCTGTTCTTATAAGCTATATTAGTAGTCTTGTATGTAATAGTTTCACTGTGAAGTTTAAAAATGGTCAAACCCCTAGCTCACATTTAAAAACACATTTGTGCTATAATCCATATAAATAAAATTGTTTTGTTCTGTCCTCGATAGAAATGCCATGGTTGATCATGCAGGTACTCCTGCTTGACTCCGTGTAAGCCATTTGATTGTAGCCTACAGAACATTACAATATTTCTAACATTTCTTTATCTCGAGGACCCTCTAATACAAAGTACAACCACAAGTCAACAAGCTCGTTATAAAAAGGTGACACCCAACGTTTTAATCCTTTAAGCAGTTGCTCCTCTTAATTTCACACAATTTCACAAACCTAGCTGAACTCAAACATGTGTTGCCTTCAGGCTGCGTAAATGTTTATCCTTATGCTGTTTTAAGATTATCATTACTACTTCTACTACTACATACTACTTATTTTGTAATTCTCTTACATATGTTTATGAGGTAGCAGTCCCAGAGTAACTAATGCTGCAGTGCATCACTCTCTTTGTGAATCAAAGAGAGAGACTGAGAGAGATGGGGAAAGTGGGATGAGAGGACGAGGAGGAGGAGGAGGGGGAGGGATGGAGGACAGTGAGTGAGTCAAGAAGCACAGAGGATTAGTAAGGAGGAAGCGAGGGCAGCTATATAGAACATGAAAACTGGAAAATTTACTTTAAAATGTGAGAGGAAAATGGGTGGAAAGGTGAATACACAAGGAGCTTCACGAGACAGTAAAGGTAGATGGGTTAAAATACCTGGGATCAACCATCCAAAGCAACAGTAAATGCACAAGAGATGTGAAGAAGAAAGTTGGGGCAGGGTGGAGACAATATGGTAGTGAGTCCTGCTAATGATGTATGGTTTGGGGATAGTGACAAAAAGACAGGTATTCTGAGCTGGAGGTGACAGAGCTAAAGATGTTCACATTTTCCAATCAAAATGCTAAAATTCATTGGTAGTGACCTGGACGGACAGGATTAGAAATGAGAAGGGACAGCTCAGACTGAGTGTTTTTTGAGACAACGTCACAGAGGTAGGGCTGAGATGGTTTGGACATGTGCAGAGGAGGGATAGTGGATATACTGGACAAAGTGTGGTGAATATGGAGCTGCCAGGCAGTGGGAAAAGAGGAAGACCTGGACTGAAAAACACATATTATGGAGTTATTAATCCAAAATATGAGAGTTTTGGTTCAATTTGTTATAAATAGGTATAACAGTGAGTGTCTAGAGCCAACTGTAAAACATGGTGGAAGCTCTGTCTTGGTTTGGAGCTGCATGTCTTATGTTTGTGCACCAGTGTCATCAGCAAGAATTCTCACTGGCAACAGCTTCATTTTTCAGCTGATCCCAAACACACTGCCAGTGCAGATACATGCACAGTAAAGCACACAATGGATCATTATCAGTCATGGATTGATCTCCCCAGAGCCCAGACCTCAACATCATCGAAGCTGTTTGGGATCATCTTGATAGACAACGGAACATCCAAAGAAGAGCTTTGAATGTCCTTCAAGAAGCCTGGAGAACTACTCTTGAACACCCTTTAAATAATTATGAGAAAGTTTTGCTAATAGAATTCACGCTGTGTTGGAGGATAAAGTGGTTAAGTATTAATTTTCAAGCTCATTAGAATTGTACAAATTCTGTTTTTGCCTCATATACTGTATTTACATGTACATTTGCATGTTTCAATAAAATTGCTGCACATATTTCCCATTTTCCTCGCAAAATTTAAAGAAATGAGGGGCAGCTCAAGACTTTTTCACAGTATTCTACATTTGGCAGAATCACTGACCCTTCCAGAAACATTGATGTAGCTGAGTAGTTTCTGAGCTGCTGTAGTTTCTCTTTGTGCTCCTCATCAACCTGAGGGTGCCAGCGTGCCCATCTGCCGCTGGTGTCCGAGGATCTGCCAAGCATTCAGACAAAAGCCGCTACAGCAGCAGACAGGATGGGAATAATGATTGATGATGCTAGTTAGGTGAAAACCCCAGCCATTATTCTCAGGAGAGGCTGGATGGCTGAAGAAAGGCTGCAAGGTCAAAGTGAAATCTGTGCTTGGTTGGATGCCAGGAGTGGAGACTAAAACTGGGTTACAGGCTGAACAAGAACATGGAGCAGAGATGGCAGTGCTACCTTAGAAAATAGAAATGCTAAAAGAAAATCTGGGTTTGGTAACATTTTTTTTTAAAAAAGATGTTGAAAAACGGTGAATAAAACTAAAATTTACAGAGACTTTACAAGAAGCCCAAAAGCTGGATCATAATTATTATTCTCTTTATAGTTTCATTAGTGATTCTTAGTCCACAGCTAAATTCCAGTGCAGTAATATTCCAGAGGCAGTTGCAAGTGGAGGATGTTGGAAAATTTGCATCCAGCTTGTATGAAGTTGCACTCAAGTAAATCAATAGGGATGATGTCTCTGCTCCCTCTTTCTGATCGTTTCACTTCCCTAAAAGCAGTTTCATGTTAAAGAGACTCGAGCAAAAGGAAGAAATAAAATAAAAATCACCTCCACGACCTTTGCAGTATAAACATATCTGTGAGGAGACTTTTATTCTCAGCTGTCACTTCTTCATACCCGCTGGCTGGGCCTTCACTCAAACCCATTCATCTGTGAGAGACTTCTCACTTGCCCTTGCAAAAGCTCTCTGCTCATTTTCCTTCCTCCCGACTTGACTGTAAGTGAGTCAGCTAGCAGACTGGCGGGAGAGATGGAATGATATATGAGGAGGAGGATGGGAGAGAGAGGGAGAAGGAAAGGTTATGAATGAACAAGTTAAAGCCCGGAGTTGCAGGAAAAACAGACGCAGTCAGCAAAAGACAGAGAAGGGTGAGGGAGCGGGGAAGGTGGGGCAATTTCATCAGCTTAAAAAGAAGCGAGCAGACAGGGGCAGTATAGCAAAGGGCTGCAATGTGGGTGTGGAGTTTCAGCAAGGGAGAGAGAGAGAGAAAGAGAAAAGAGGTACTGAGATAGAGGAGGGAACAAGAGATTAAGGGAGGAAAAAGAGGATAGTGTGTCACCAAGGATGGCGTGGTGGACTCAAAAATAAATACAGATAGTCCTCAAAAAAAGCTACAAACACTGTGTAAAGTCTTTCCTGGTTGGCTCGAAAAGCAAAGAAAGCTTTAAAAAAAACAACAACATTTCTCTTCATGGTTAAATTAGGATAGAGTTAACAAGAGTGAGACACATATCAATTATATAAGAAACAGATGGCTCTATATATAATAATAACCAGTGTTGGGAAAGTTACTTTTAAAATGTATTCCATTACAGATTACAGAATACATGCCCCAAAATGTATTCTGTAACGTATTCCGTTACGTTACTCAATGACAGTAACGTATTCTGAATACTTTGGATTACTTAATATATTATCATGCTTTTTACAACTATGTGAATGTACTATTGCTGTGATTTATTACTGTTGCTGAAGGTCCGCGGCTCCGAACCGTAGTAAAGAGACCTCTGGCTAATACGTGGGGTTCGTGTTGGGCTCGTAGCCGAAAACTAGCTTTACTTTGTTGTCTGGGTCAACTTTGCTTGCGAGAGACAGAGAGAGGCGTTGAAAGGCTGCTCCAACAGAACTTATTGTTTTCGGAGGAAAACACGAACACAGCGTACAGTCGAGTCTTAATAGCTTACTTACAACTGGGCTCATCAGGCACTCTTCTTGGCTGCAGTGGTTATTATTATATTTACATGCTTCCATCTCCCGTTTCTGCTCGGTGACAGCTGTACTTTTCCTTTTTCTCCCTCCCCCGCTCACAGACACATAACGTGTATAGCAGTCCATTCTCCCTGCAGCACAGACTACACTGCCCAGGAGGCTACATTCTTTAGAGCTATGCCTGTAGCATTCTGCCTATTAGCTTAGCACAACAACAACAATAAAAAAGCGCTCTCTCACCCAGGAAACACGCAGAGAGAGAGAGCGTCGCCCTGTAACCATGGCAACCGTAACGCTGCCGCCAGGAACAACAGAGCGAAGCTGTCAAACAAACCCAAACAGTCCTGACCCGCGACAATATGAAACAGGAAAGTACCGCCGTGTAATCCATTTATTTCAACAAAGTAACTGTATTCTAAATACTACCTTTTTAAACGGTAACTGTAACGGAATACAGTTACTCATATTTTGTATTTTAAATACGTAACGGCGGTACATGTATTCCGTTACTCCCCAACACTGATAATAACTATAAGATAATAATGAAAGGTTTAATCCTAAATGTGCCCTGACAAAAGCATCTTTCCTTTTCCTACAGGAAAAGAAAATCTTTTAAAATTTTTGGTTTTTTTTAATTATTTGCACGTGTTTAATTGATCTTCCCACTGTGTCATGTTAAAACATCTTCTGTAAAATGAGCCCAAATGTTATGCGAAAAGCTTTGAATCCCTCGTCTATCACAGCAAGCTGCCTGAAGACAGTTTGACACATCAGCAGCCAATTAGTTGCACAATGCTCCTCCAGCTGTTTCTTTTTAGTCCCTCTTACTTTTCCAGCCTTTTGTTGCTCCTGTCCCAACTTTTTTGGGATGTTTCGCTGCCGTCCCATTCAAATATGAGCTGGTATTTTTCTTAAAATTGTAGAATTTGTGTTTAACCCTTGCATATGTTTTCTGTGTTCTACTGTCAATACAAAATCTGGTTTTATGAGATGTGCAAAAAAAAAAAAGAGTTGAAAATCTGTCAGTCCACAGTTTTCCCGTTTTACCATCATGGGTATGAACGTCATGGTAATTTTCTTTGAACTTTTTTTTTTCCAGTGTGTAATGATTGTACAGCAAACATCTTTAAGGACTTTAAAACACAAGAATTGGAAGTTTTTTGGGATTTTCTGAACTACACAAAACTTTATGTATACACATCAAATCTTTTAAAAAGTAGTGCCGATGGTTCTTCAATGTCTTTTAACTTATAAAGACAAAGGCCTGTAAACTTCTTTTAAGTGATCATTATTGACTACGAGCAGCAGTTTCTCTTTGCAGTATAAAAGTGATTTGTTTGATAGCACTCATTGGCTTGACCAATTCTCAGAACAATGGGAACTCAGTGAAGATCTAAGAAGAACTTCCTTAGATTTACAAAAGTTGGGAAGGCCTGTGTGGAGTCATTTCTAAAGAACTGCAGATTCCAAGATCATCAGTTCAAACAATTGTACCTACATACGAGTTATTCTGATGTGTCACCCCTTTGCCGAGGTCTAGAAGAAAACGAATAGTTATGTCTATAACTTCTGTTCCCTGAAGGAGAGGAACGAGGTACAACACATAAGTATGGGATATCACGCCCTCGCGTGTCCTGGCTGAAGAAACCTTTATTCACGCCTTTAAGGCAGATGACGTGTGATGACACGCGCATGGCCCCGCCCGCACATATAGCCGCTGTCATCACAGTCATCCCTCAGTTCGATAGCCGCTCTTCACCGAGCCAACTGCTCAGTGGGGCCACCCTGTGTTGTACCTCGTTCCTCTCCTTCAGGGAACAGAAGTTATAGACATAACTATTCGTTCCCTTTCAGTCGATTCACTCGGTACAACACATAAGTATGGGACATATATACACGCCCCGCAGAGCAGCCACCGAACCGGAATGGGACCACCACATCCTTAGTGAGTGGTAGACCCAGCAGAAAGGACAGCATGAGCCACCGAAGGGGCTGTAACGTCCAACCGATAAAACCGCACAAAAGTGTGCGGCGATGCCCAACTAGCTGCTGCACAAATATCAGCTACAGGCACCCCTCTAAAAAGAACCCATGAGGTCGCCATCCCCCTGGTGGAATGAGCTCCCACCCCGTGGGGCAACGCAAGACCTCTGGTGCCGTATGCCAGTGAGATAGCTTCTATAATCCAGTGGGACAGCCTCTGTTTGGACAGAGCTCTACCTCTATTTGGATTAGCGAAGCAGACAAACAGCTGGTCACATAAACGCACATCCTGAGTGCGCTCAATGTAGGTGCGTAGCACACGCACTGGACAAAGAGAATGCATCCTCCTCTGCTCCTCAGATTCAAAAGGAGGGGAGCAAAAGCTCAGCAACTCAAACTCCATTGAGCTATAAGATGCAGGCATGATCTTGGGAAAATAGGCAGCATTTGGACGCAATACGACCTTGTGGCCATCAGGAGAAAACTGTGTGCAGGCGGGATGCACAGACAGCACATGAAGGTCACCCACTCGCTTCGCTGAAGCCAAAGCGAGAAGTAATGCGGTCTTATATGAAAGAAATTTCATATCCACAGACTCAATGGGTTCAAACGGGGGGCTACAAAGGGCCTCCAGCACCAAAGACAAGTCCCAAGCAGGGACACTGGACTTAAGCACGGGCCTCAGCCGGCGAACCCCTTTCAGAAAACGTATGGCGAGGGGATGAGCACCTGGTGTCACCCCGTCAAAGCCAATATGACAAGCAGATATAGCTGCTAAATAAACCTTGATTGTCGAAAACGAAAGGCCTTTATCCAGCAGCTCCTGCAGGAATGTCAAAACATCCACAATAGAGCACTGAAATGGGAGAGTATGGCGGTCCTGGCACCATTGCTCGAAGGCTCGCCATTTGTAAGCGTACAAGCCTCTAGTAGATGAGGCTCTAGCGCTCTGAATTGTCGCTATCACACTAGGTGGCAAACCCTTAGCAACCAAGTTTAACCTCTCAGCAGGTAAGCATGAAGGCGCCACAGATCCGGGCGCGGATGAAACACTTCTCCTCCCGCCTGAGAGAGGAGATCCCTGCGGAGAGGAAGCTGCCAAGGACTCGCTGCTAGCAGGCTGATTATCTCTGCATACCACGACCTCGCGGGCCACCAAGGGGCCACCAGGATCAGAGAGAGGGAATGCCGACGCACCCTCTCTAGAACTGGAGATATCATTTCCACTGGGGGAAATGCATACAGGAGCACGTCTGGCCATTGGTGCGCTAGCGCGTCCAAGCCCAAGGGTGCATCGTGGTCGATTATGGAGAAGTACAGGGGGCAGTGAGTATTTACCCTGGAAGCAAAAAGATCTATTTGCGCCTCGCCAAATAGATCCCAAATCTGAGCCACTATTGAAGGGTGTAACCTCCATTCTCTCACCAGAGGACCCCCCCTGGAGAGAAGGTCCGGCCCCAGGTTCAGGTGGCCTGGGACATGGGTGGCTCTTAGAGTCAGAAAATGAACACTGCACCATAACAGCAGAGAGCGAGACAGCTGCAACAGGGGAAGAGAGCGTGTTCCTCCCTGCCTGTTTATGTAAGACACCACTGTTGAATTGTCCGTCCTGACTAAGACATGCTGGCCCTGCAGGACTGGACGGAAATGCTTTAGAGCTAAGAACACTGCTAACAGCTCTAAGTGGTTGATGTGCAGCTGGCGCTGAGCTGCGGACCAGATCCCTCTCACTGACGCACCCTCGCACAGCGCTCCCCACCCTCTTAGGGAAGCATCTGTGGACACCACCTTGCGAAACAACACCCTCCCAATCCGAGAGCCCTGATGCAGCAGCCTGGGCTCCCTCCAAGGACGGAGAGCTAGCATGCAAGACGCGGTTACCGGCAGCCTCCTCCGGAGGTGACGCGAAGCACACAAACGGTGAGAGAGAGTCCAGCGTTGAAACGCCCTCATTTTTAACGGTCCAAGTGGCACTACGGCGATCATAGATGCCATCATGCCCAACAAGCGCAATATCGTCTGGAAACGCAGTCTGCGTCCCAGCTGAAACTGAGCGAGGCAGCGATGAAACGCGGCCACTCTGTGCTCCGACAAACGTGCGCGGCTGGAAAGAGAGCATATTTCCAGACCGAGAAAAGTAATCTGTTGACTCGGGATTAGCGAGCTCTTTTGAAAGTTCACAGAGAACCCCAGTGTCTGAATGTGTGACAGAACCAGCGACAGCTGTGTCTCCGCCTGCTCTCTGGAGCAAGCTACGAGAGCCCAGTCGTCTAGGTAGGCTAAGATGCGGATGCCTCTCTCTCTGAGGGGCGCTAGCGCTGCCTCGGCACATTTCGTAAAGGTGCGGGGAGCGAGCGACAGCCCGAACGGCAGCACTAGGTATTCGTAGGCTACGCCCTCGAATGCAAACCTCAGAAACTGCCTGTGTTTCGGGTGTATAGCGACATGAAAATAAGCATCTGTTAGATCGATTGTCGCAAACCAATCTCTCGGGCCGACTGCATTCAAGAGCTGTCTGAGTGTTAGCATCTTGAACCTGTACGTTCGTAGATACGTGTTCAAGACTCGCAGGTCGAGGATGGGACGAAGCCCTCCCCCTTTTTTCGGAACGACAAAATAACGGCTGTACCAACCTTTGTCTGCCTCCGAAGCGGGGACCACTCGTATTGCTCTTTTCTGCAATAGCGCCTGTATTTCCTCTCTGAGTATCATGGCTGCCTCGGTGTTGACAGTCGTGTTTACGACTCTTTGGAAACGAGGCGGCTTGACCCGGAACTGCAACCGGTAACCCATGGCAACGGTTTGCAGCACCCACGGAGAGGGGGCGCAAGCGCGCCACTGAGGGAAGTGAGCAGCCAGCCGGCTGACCTGCAGCACCGTCGGCGGGGCGTCGTCGCCCCCCAGTGCGTCTGCAGGGAACTGCATCACCTGCCTGACCTGGCTCATTTTGCCTGCAGGCTGAGCATTTGTGATTGTTTGAGAATAAACAACACTCTTTATTGATTGTAACATGGAAACATGTACATTCATACATTTTGTTGGATGCACCTTTTCTGGGGCACAACAATGAAAAACAGCGGGAACACTCGATGTGGTCACTTGAACATTTAACACACCTGAACAGGGAGTTACCTGAGGCAATTTGTGTGCAGGGGTTTTGTGCTTGGGAGACGGTGATAGGAAAGTGCAGCGCCTTCTGGGGCTGACAACCTGAACAGAACTTAAGCGGCACCTCTTGTGCGGCAACAGAGGGGTAAAAACAGCGTCTCCCTGCTGCTGGACCCCTTCTCGACTCGAAACCACAGCTAGGAGGGCTGAGGCTTCTTCCTCCTTGGCGTCGGGTCCCGTCGGGGGCCCGAGGGTGGGCCTTTGCTCCAGGCCGACTGGCGTGGAGCTCGGGCCGGAGGACGTGCTCTCGCCGGCGGCACACCCACTCCAGCAGTGGGCGCCGGTCTCTTGCCAGTCGTCAGAGGAGCGGCGGGCCTGTGAGAGCTAGCTGCGGGCTTGGGCTGGAGCTGACGTCTGGGGATGATGTCGCGCAGAGCTTCCGTCTGCTTCTTCCTCAGATCGAATCTAGCCTGAATGGCTTCAAGTGAATGTCCGAATAACCCAGCCGCAGACACTGGTGCGTCCAGATACACAGCTCTGTCCCTATCCGGGACGTCGGAGAGGGTCAGCCACAGGTGCCTCTGCGCCACTACTGTCGAAGCCATCCCTCTGCCCAGGGAGAGCGCTGCACAGCGAGACGCACGGAGGATGTAATCCGTGGTGACTCTGACCTCGTTAAGAAGAGGTGCCAGCGGGCTGTCATCAGGAACCAGCGATCCAAGCTCCGCCAGGCACATTGCCTGGTACGTCTGGAGCATGGTGACGGAGCTCATGGCGCGAGCAGTGCCGGCCTGAGCCCGATAAATCTTCTCCAGCTGCGAGGCAGAGAATCTGCAGTGCTTGGACGGCAGAGTTGCGGGGCCACCGACACCATGGTTATGGGACGGGGCCAGATAAGCAGCCAGAGACGGCTCCATAGGGGGTGGGTTAGCTAAGCCAGCCCCCTCGGCGCCGTCCAATTCCATGTACTGTCCATAGCCGGGCACAGTGACGCGGGTAGACAGAGGTTTGTCCCATGACGCTGTTAGCTCGCAGAGAAAGTCTGGGAACATGGGAAGGCAGTTTTTGGCCGTTGCGGGCTCCGGTGGGAGGAAAAAACCCGCGAACCGCGACGGCTTCCGAGCTGGTGGAGGAGAGGGCCAGTCCACCTGCAGCTTCTCAGCAGCACGGCGAAACAGGGAGAAAAGAGAAGTGTCATCGTGGCCGACCGGCGCAGCAGCGGCGGCACATTGGGCCGACAATGAGCTCTCCTGCTCATCCTCCGACAAACCATGGATGTCCAGGCCGATGTCCAGCACGTCATCGTCTTCCTGGGGAGCGCTGGCGGGCTTCAACCCAGGCTGAAGCCCGTCAGCGCTCCTGCATGGTTCCGGCTCGTCATCGGCTAACCCGTCAACATATTCCATGTGGTCAGCCCAGCTAATCGCGGGGACATCGACCGGAAAATCCTCGTCTTCGGACTCGGACGAAGCCGGGGCTCCAGACTCGGAAAGGAGAGGGTCATGCCGTGCGACAGCCGAGCGTCCCAGCACTCTTTCCACAAACGTCACCCGTCTTTCCAGGGTCGAGCGCCGGAGCTGGCGACAAAACGCACAGGCTTCGGGCTCCGTCAACGCTCTCCTAGCGTGGACGATCCCCAGGCAGACAGGGCAGGCATCGTGCTGGTCGCTGTCGTGCAAAGAGAAACCGCATCCCTGAGGACAGGGGCGAACAGAAGATTTCTGCTTTGCTCGCTTCGGTTTGGAGTCCATTCCAAAACGCAAAGCGAAACGCTGCACAAGAAAAACTTGAAAATAGCGCTCCGCGGGCAGCCTACGCACCAACTGGGCGGTGGAGGCTAACACCAACAGGGGCAGTTAAGCTAAGTTCAAGTTGGCAGACAACGGAGCTAACTAGCAGCAGCTAGCTAGCCCAACTCAGCAGAGGTGTTCTCAGCGAGGTGAAGAGCGTAAGAACTGAGGGATGACTGTGATGACAGCGGCTATATGTGCGGGCGGGGCCATGCGCGTGTCATCACACGTCATCTGCCTTAAAGGCGTGAATAAAGGTTTCTTCAGCCAGGACACGCGAGGGCGTGATATCCCATACTTATGTGTTGTACCGAGTGAATCGACTGAAAGGGAACCCAAACTGTTAGCTTGAGACTGAAGGAGATGGGTTAAGGTTTTTAAGACAACCCTGCAACCAACCAAAGCTCAGGTTTACTGTGAAGTGAAAACTGCTGGAGCACCAGTGTCACTGTCCTGAGAGAATAGAAGAAGCCCCTTCTCCACAGTCGACACCTTTAAACTCGACTGAAATTTGTAGCTGCCCAAGTGAACAGAAGCATTTCGCCTTCTGCAGAAAAGTTTCTTTGTCAGAAGACAAAAAAAGCCAGGTCTCTGCCAGGAAATTTAAATAAACTCTACCTAGAAGAGTGTTCAAATATCCAGTGAGAATTATGCCAGAAGCTTATCGACAATTTTCTTTTGACAGGGATCAAAAGCATCTGATCGAGGTGCTAAAGCATGTTTAAACAAGCATTACCATGACATTCACACCCATGATGAGTGGATACATATTCCTGACTACAACTGTATGTGTATGCAGTGATTAGTTATCACTGTTAGTGGGTTTTAGAGGTGTTTCTGAGCCCAGGCACTAATCTTTACACTGCAACTCTATTTTCTAGTTAAATATGGTGAGATTTGAAGGTCTAAAGATCACAGCCATTGAAAATTGGGGTTTCAGCCTTGTCCCTTGCATACAGAGATATTTCTGTATCCTCTGAACATTTTAATTGTAATCTGTATGTAAGATGATGAAATAAGTTTATTTTATGTTGAAAAAGGTTCTTAAATTCTTGAACTATTGCCCCTAGTTCTTCACTGACTGATGAACCCTTCACCATCTTTAGCTCTGACAGACTCCTAAAAACCTATTTTGTTCTTTAACGTCTTTCCAGACCTTTATTAACCTTCGTCCAGCTTTTTCAACTAATGTTGCTACTGTTAAATCCAACATATTTAAATATATATGTAAATATATATACAGTCACATGAAAAATCTTTTGGGCATGATTAAAAAAACAACAACATCTTGCTCTCACCAGGTTCTACATGAACAACACGCGACATATTGCATTTTGTTAGTTAACCAAAATTAAGTATGGTAGCAGTGCAGCCCATGAGTCAATGCCTCTTGGAGCAATATAGTTTCTTTGTAAGTTTATTAGTTTTCCACATCACTGTGTTAGAATGCTTAAGTTCATTGAGGTTGGTGGTCACTCGTTTATCTACAGCTCTCTTAAGGATTTAGAAGGTTGAGATCTGGACTATGACTGGGCCATTGCAACACTTGTTTTCTTGCTGGTTTGCTGGGATCACTGTCCAGTGGCATGACCCAATTAGGGCCAGGATGTAGCTGTCAGACAGATGGCCTCAAATCTGACTCTAGAGTACAGAGGAGTTCATGGTTGACAGAAAGTTAAATCAAGTAGAAAATATTGAGGAAATGCATGGAAGAGCCGCAGAGAGTGACAGAAAAATGTTTTAAACACATTGACACGCAAAGGAAAATAGCAGTGAGTCAACAGTATTGCCAGCGCTGGGAAAAAGAAAGAGATTTTGGGGGGGGGGGGGGGGGGGGGGGGGGGACTGTGACTATTTTATAAAGGGAAAAAAAATGGAGAAAGGTGACAGGTAACAAAAGTTAAAAAAAGACAAACCAAGAGTGAGAAGTGAGCAGTCAGAGCAGGTTTCACCAACTCTCATTCCCTGAGATTTTGACTACACAGTTCTTGGGTTGCTGGTGTGTCTGGTTTTTGGAGATCCATTGATCCATGTAAAGTCATTATGTGGCCAGAAGGTCAGCTGGTCGTCTCTGACCTGGCATTAATCACTCAGTAATTGAGGGGAAATGACTCTGATTTAGTTTCCGCCCATGCTTGGAGTGGTATGGCTGCTAGATATGACCGGCGCTTCACTCATCAGAATCCATCTCATTATGCATGTTAACTAAATGTAAATAACCGTGAGTCAGCTTCAGACAAACCAGATGTGGTACACCAAGGGTTAGACCACCACTACAGATAAGACATTGGTACCAGAAATCGAGGCCAGGCAGTCAGATCGGAAATGGTCAATTGCAGCTTATGTATACTCAAATTCATGTCATTGATATTCAAATTGAGGTGTTTGCATAGAACTTGTTGCTGCGTGTTGTGTTGTTAAAGCAAAGGAATGACTGTGATGTTTGTTTACAGTCATTCACTTCAAAGGCTTTCCTCCCAAACCTCAAAAATAGAAACGACCCTTTACCTTCTTGATCTTGTGTTACTACTGACCACGTGGGAGTTGCATCATCTAATTGTTTGCATTTTTAAGTGTAATGTAATGTAGTAGAGATGGGAAAAAGTCCCACAAAGACATGGAGCTTATTCACTGTTAAGGTTTCTGTGCCTTATTTGAAGATAAATACGCAGATTTTATGTGGTGCCATTAAATCGTCCCGCAGTCTTTGCCTTCTGTGTAGCACATGTCTCTCTGTGGCTCAGTAAAATTACTCCACTACGTGATCAGTAATGTAGCAGGGCTGAATTTCACGCGGTGGCTTGGCTTCTCTAAAATGCCACAAGGTGCCTACTGCTGTGCCCCTGAGGGGAGGTGAGGGAGAAGCTTGGAGGGGAGGTGGTCGCAGATGTGCGTAGAGAGATAGCGACCACAGAGGTAATAAAGACTATGACCTTTACAGTAGACAGACTGTCACTTCTGGTTTGGGTCTGGACTGTGCAGTCACTGCACTGTGCTCATTTCTGTGACCCAAAGCCAGCCTATGTACACCCACCTGAGCCCAACTTTGTTTTTTTAATTCCTCCTCTTCCTCGTCTCCAATCTCCCTCTGCTTCACAAACAGAAGCACAAAGATTTGTCACTACATGGAGTTCAGCTCATCTGCCTGAAATACACACTCACTTTTTGCAGCTCTCTACAGACGTTGTCCTCAGAGGCAGAGCAGAGATAGCAGCCTAATCAGGAGGTGATGACAATGCCGACACATTCAACAACAGCACATAACACCCTCCCCAACCCGCTGCACTGCTGTCAAAACTGAGGGCTGCTCCTGTCCTCCTTGATATGTCAAGCTTCTCCTTCATCCGTACATTTGGTACACAGTGTTCCCATCACCAGCTGGAAGAAGTTCAGAAAGTAGAGATAAACATGACAAAAAAGAAAGTAATTTTTCTAAATTTAAAACTTTCTATTGGAATACTTTGCAACTGGAACACCTACCCAGTGATTAATGCACAAACTTAATGGTGAGCTGTTAGCACAGTGTTCACACTGCAAACAAAGTCAGAGTTTATTGATTATGAATATTCAAGCCTCGCTTTTCCTTGTGGCACCTCAGAGTATCATCAAACCCTTGATTTGGAAATAAATGGCTGATTAATTCTGCAAAGAAAGGGTTATGCACCGTCTTGAGTTTTCTTCAGCATAAATATCTCTAGGTAATTAGAAACATTAAACCAATTACTCTAATGAACTGATTTTGTCCCGTTGCCCGTTTGGGCTCAGTACTGAAAGAAAACCTTTTATCTGTGAGAGCAGTAATATTGTGATTTATTCCACAGCAGTAAAATGAATTAAGCTGAGAGCTTTCTGGCTCATACACAGACATTATTAATGAACTCCATTGGCATTCATTTCCTCCTCAGCTCCACTATCACTGATGAGGAGGGAGCACTTTTCTTTCTTTCTTTTTTGGCATGCTTTAACTTAAAGTTTATTTTCTTAAAACAGCCGACACATGATGTAGTTTGTTGGGGTTTTTTTGCTGTCTTTTTAAACAATCACAGGGTATTTTGTTTCTCAAAGTGTACCATAGAACTGTGAAATTTGAATTTACCATACTGCAGACTGGCAGCACCAGATGCTCCACACACACACACACACACACACACACACACACACTTTAAACTCTCACAACAGTCACTCCTAAATCACTTCCAGAGCATGAAATGGGAATCAAGCCACTTTTCTGTAAAACAAAATGCACCGACATGGAGAACAGACAACACCTTGTTCAGTCTTGCACAGTCTAATCATCCCCACCCAGTGGAAGTGCCGGCACAATGCATTGCAACAGCTCATTTGGCAGCACTGCTGACATCTTCATCCCTAATATACGCTTACGGGAAACATTGAGCCAGAGGTGCAACATAATTTCTTCAAGAGAAATCAAATATCCCCCCTGGTTAGCAGAGAAGTTAGCCCACTCTAGTGAAATCTTCTGCCAGGCAAATTCCCTGAAAGCATTAATTAGTTCCCCACCATTTAATTGGAAACCAAAGCCTTAACAAAGCAACAGATGCTTACAGAATGTGAATCAAGTGTGGCAAATGGAAAATGGCATCTGTGTTTCATACATGCAGGAGATGTGGCTGGCCATTGTACTGTAAAACCAGGTCTTACTGCGGGGCTCTGAAATCCCTGCATGACAGCACTGTAATTTCATTTATCACGCCTCAGCACGCACCAAATCAGACATGGACGCTTACTATTCTGCCACTGGTGTGCAGGTTTGTGGCGGGAGCTGAGGTGGGGGGAGGGTCAAAGAAACAGCAAAGAAACATTGGTGGGTGGGTTCAATTCGATTTCTGGTGTTGTAGGAGTCCTGAAGTGGAACAAATTTGGCGTGTGAGAGCAGAGAAAAGAAGGTGGATACACAGGGGATTATTGAGAGAAATGGAGGGAACGACAGGTGCAGACATGCGAGGGGTTTAGAGGAGGAGCAGGGAACCCCAAGGAAGCAGAACAAGATACAGTGGTGTGAAAAAGTGTTGCCCCCTTCCTGATTTCCCATTTTTGGTATGTTTGTCACACTTAAATGTTTCAGATCAAAGAAATTTAAATATTAGACAAAGATGACACAATTAAACACAAAATGCAGTTTCTAAATTAAGGTTTTTATTATTAAGGGGGGAAAAAGACTGGTTGGGCCATCCTTAGCAGCAACAACTGTAATGAAGTGTTTGGGACAACTGGCAATGAGTCTTTTGCTTTGCAGTGGATGAATTTTTGCTCACTCATCTCTGCAGAATTGTTGAAATTCAGCCACATTGGGGGGCAAACACTTTTCCACACCAATGTATAATATTCTTAAACACGCTGGTACTATGACTAAAAAGTTTTCTGAAAGTAAATGGTGATATTAGATTATTTCTCTTTTGAATTAATAACAGGGTGGTGTTACAAAGAATATTTAACCACATATTTTTAAGCCTAAAATGTGGATGTGACAAAAACTGTGGAGAAGAAGGGAACTTGGGGATGTTAAGATGTTATTCTTAAGAGTTAAGAATGAAGAGTCCATGAGTTCAAAGGTCTTGAATAAGTGTGTGGTTCAAGGCATGAATTATCCTAGAAAAGCAGAAGATAATGGGAATGACAGGAAATTACAAGCACTAGAACATATTTACAAAAAACAGACTGACCAGATGTTGCTCTGTTCCAGTGACTATTTGGCACGATGTCCTCATAAACACGAAATGAGACATCCGTTTTTGTTCTTCTTGTTCAGCATTGTGAAAAAATTTGACTTTTAAAACAAACAAACAAACAAACGTAACAAAACAAAACAATAGCACAAAGCACCAGAGCAAATATCACAAGTTTAAACTTTGGTAATTCAGAGTGACGTGCGGCTGTTAAAACAAAAAGGGACAGTCATGTGAAAAGAAAAGTATTCACAGGACTCTGTGCATCCTTACTGCTGCCATAGGATTTAAGAGGATAAACAGTAGCCAGATGTTGCACTTGAATAAGTGATCGTGAGCATCTCTAAAAGACATGATGGCAGTTTGCTGTTCGTGAGCATTCAGTTGGGTGTTGAAACAATGCCCTGATCTTTTTATCTCCCAGCCCAAGAGCTTCATCTCAGATTTCACAGGCCTCAGTGAGTGTGTTAAATATTAAAAGCTTATGACAGTACAATTACGAAAAGACTGAAGGGCTGCTAAGAGAAAGTTGTCACCGGACGGTTTAGGTTTGCAAAGTTGCATCTAAAGAAACCCCAAAACCTCTGGAACAATGTCCTTTAGACAAACAAGACCAAAGTGGAGATGTCTGGTCGGAACGCACACGAAACCCAGCATATCAGCACATCATACCTGGTGTCAGCACCGTGGTAGAGGGGTGATGGGACACAGGACCTGGACAGCCTTATAGTCACCAAGTTATCAATGAACTCTGATGAATATTAAAGTATTCTAGAGTCAAACGTGAGGCCACCTATCTGACAGCTAAAGCGTGGCCTATATTGGTACAGAACATGAGAGTGATTCAAAGCACAGTAGCATGCCTACAACATAATGATTGTGAGGGAGAGGAAAAGAAAGAAAAAACAGACTAAGGTATTGCAGTGGTTCAGTGAATCCAGACTGAAATGCTGTGGCAGTACCTTAAGAGAGCTGTACATGAATGAGTGAATGGCTGTAAATGAAGCGAAGCAATTTTTTGAAGAAAAGTGGGCCAAAATCCCTCCACAATAATCAGAAAGACTGACAAGCCAAATTAATCCAAGCTAAACATAGTTATTCAAGCTACTGAATCATTTTTAAGTTTTCTCACTAAATCATCAACAGTATCGTTTACTATAACTTCTACTTCAGTGGAAATATCAGTTGTTTTTTTGGGGGGGGTGGGGGGCTGTTCCGAGGTAAAACAATAAGAAAACAAATGAAAACAGATGTGAGTAGCGCATAGAGAGCAGAAAGGATTGAGATTAAGTGTTGGTGTGCAGTTCTCTGTCCAGCTGTGGTCATGTGGTGTGGTTTCCAGTAATATTTTGGACTTGAGTCAATTCACACACTTGGTTTCTGGGTAGCCTGTGGTTTTAAATGGTCTAAACTAAAAAGAAAAACTTACACAATTTGTGCCCATTGCTTTTTTGCTATCTGGTATGTCAACATGTTTAACTGTTAAACGACCAAAGCTGCTAGACTCCAGAAATTGTGTTTTGCTTGTCATATTTTAGCACCGATGTGGGAGAGGACTACAGCTTCCTTGTACTCGTACTAAATATGACCATGCAATGACGATGACAGTTAAACTTATAACAGATTTGTTTTGTTTAGACTACACAACCCATTTAAGTAAGGACAAACCTAAATAAACTTTGTGATGATGTAAAACGACAAGATAACCTGACCATTGTTGGTCCTTTGACTTCAAAACTGAACACACAAGTAGATCACGTCTTCAGGTTGGTTAAAACCAAGGAAAGGTGGCAATCTGACAGTGAAGGTGAAAATGTGTGTATACCATCGTTTTGTTGTCTCTCTCTTTCATCAGTAATGAAAACCACACACAGGGGACAGGTTTGAGAATGCAGGCCAAACTGGGTCAAGCTGGGCTCCTCTTCTGGTTCCAACTGATCCCTTTACCCAGCAGGCACTCTGCTCACGATGGCATCAGTTATTACATGCTTAAGTGATTTTTTTTTTTTCCAAAAGTCAGTCTGATTCGTAGCATTGCAAGGGTTCAATTTGGTACTCATGCCACACAACTAGAGTGTCGGAGTGGCAACAATTTTTTTTTGTGTTTGTTCAACTGCTAAGTAGAATTATGAATAGAGACATCTTTGATGAAATTAATTTGCTGCAAATAATGGTTAAAACACTGTTAAAAGAGACAATGAACGCATTTTTATGCATTTATTCATGTAGTTATTCCACTCTGATTCAAAGGCTCAAGGCTGGGTCAGCGATTTAATAGCCAAAAATACTCTAGAGTTTATGTGGTTAATGTTTTTTTTTCTTTTCTTTTTTAAATCTCCTTCAGGTTTTCTCTTCATTTTTGTACCATCCTTAAAAATGCCACAAAACTTTGAAAAGTGCATTTTTGTGAATAGCTCCAAAACTTTTCAAGTTGTTCATATACCCCTCATAAAAATGTTCCCCGTCATCAAAGCTTGTGAGGTCACAAATTTGCAACAGGAAACCACCAACATTTTTTCCCCAAAGGTTTTATAACCATCCTGTTCAAACAATCTTTTTTTTGTTTTTTGTTTTTTACACAGCCAGAGAACAAAAAAGATTGAACATAATAAACTCCCAAACCTTTTGTACAGAGAAATCAAACTAAATGAAGAAAACATCTCTTATATTAGTCCATGTTTTATCCTTTGAATCCCCTCTTGCATTTGCCATTAAATTGGGAAGGGAGACACAACGGTGTCAGAATGAGGCTCTCTGTGTTGTACGCAATGTCAATCAGTCTATTTCACTTGCTGGTTTTATCTGTTTTATATGGAATAGAAACCAGCAAGTCTAGGCCATTCAACAAGTAATCCAGTAATGTCTATGTTGGTGTGTGCATGTGTGTGCGTTCAAAGGTTATCAATCTGAATGTGTAAGGAGTAGGCAAACCTAAAATTAAGTGTATGCATGTCTGTGTGTGTTAAGAGTCTCAGAGTTTAAGCCAGTCCGAATCCCTCGGAGCATTCCTGAATGGCCAACAGCAGCATATGTCTCAGCTTCTCGTAGCTCTCGTAGGCTGGAAGGTCCAGCTGGTTAAAGCTGAGGATGAAAAAGAAAACATTACAGTTTTAAAGTTTTGCTCTTTTGAACCATCTACAAATATTTGTGCCATATCAACTTTCAACATGCTTACCAAGTGTGAGCAGATGGCAGGCGGTCAGTGGATCGATCATCACGGTGGATCTGGAACTTCTGGATGCCGTTCATGCCTTCCAAAGCTGCAAAACCCTGGAGGGGAACCTTGGATGTGCCAGTGACAAACTGCAGGAACTTGGCCCGGTCTGCTTGATCAAATGACCGCAAGGCCCTCCAGAACCATTGAATCTAAAGGCGAGAAAGAAAGAAAAATGCATCCAAGTTACAAACATACATTTCTGTTTCAGTTATAGTAAGAAAATGTGATTCTTAAGCAATATGCAAGTGTCTTGTGGTCAAGAAACATTTAAGATAATTTATAAGGCTTTTCAATATTCCCAAATCATATTCAGCGCTATGTGTGAAAGTTCAAATGAAACGCTTTATTGAACCAAATGTGTCTGCATCACTTCTACAGCTGGAAACTTAAGTTCAAGCTGCTCCATATTAACAAAAATAAATAAATAATATTCGCTGTTCAGCTACATGCTGATGTATTTGTTAAGTCCTCCAGGAGGAATCGTGCACATATCTTACCAAACAATTAAAAACACTGCAAACATTTCCTTATCCCTACCTGGATTGAGCTGGACTGGTACTTGTGATATTCAGTGTTAGCCTTGAGGTCATCGATGTCAATAGCTGGCAGGCCAGAAATGAGCAGTTCCAGCTCCTGCTCAGTGAAGATGGAGATCAGTCTCTTGGGGATGATCTCGTAGAAACCCTCAAGAAAGGCTGCGAGTTGCTTGCGGATTGCACCTAGAAAGGAAGTCAAAGTATTCATGAAAAGCTCTTTCTGCAGAAGTGAGAGTTTGTTTATTTTTCAGTTAAGCACCTGAAAATTCAAAGCATCTCTCAATAATGTATGGTTGTAGCTCAACTTTGCATCTTTAATGCTGCTGCAGTGCTGCCACCTAGTGGCATCATTTAGATTGCATTATATACTGGTTTAACATGGCAATAAAATGGCATCTGCTGATGACTTATTGTTTTTGCCTACACTAATTATTTTAGCATTTAATTTCACTGATGCATTACAGCATTAGTATTAAGAAAAGACTCACCTGTCATCTTCATCTGGCACACCAGGTGCACATACTCCTTTTTGTTTTCCTCTGTGACCAAAATATTGGCTCCATTTGGTTTGAGGTCTCTGACTTCACATACCCCAAACTCCTGGACCTACACATACAGTCAAAGACAGTCAAAAACATTGCCCTAGATAGCAGTAGCATTTTTAAGGGTTCAGGTAATTAAACCTTAACAGCACATCTATGAGAACTTCGAACCTTTAAGGAACATATTAAATTCCATCAAACAGAAACAAATACATAAAGAATAGACACCAACCTCTGTGCTGAATGTCAGCTCATAGCCCAGGGTGGAAACATCATTTTCCAACAGGTAAACCAAGCCCTGGAAGAATGGGTAATCCTCGCTTTCCATGTCTGTATACCTAGGAATACCACAGAAATGTAATCATATTATTGACACGTTCAAGAAAAATCTATAGCTGACTGGTTCTCCGGCTGCCACAACATTTAGTGTTGTATTTAACTAGGCATGGGTTTGTTGAGATCATTACACTAACTGGTGCAACGTGTCAACAATTAGGTCACTTGGGTTTAAATGCTAGTAGCTCAAATACCTGACGCTCTTGCCCAAGATGTGCTTGTAGAAGCTGCGGGTGAAGTAGCACTCCAGTAACCGATTATCATAGACTGCCTTAGCCACGACACGACCCACAAACTTAAAGTAGCTGAGATGGTTGGGGTTGCAGTGCGATGATGGGTTGATGGTATAGGTGACACGATCCCCTGGTGAAGTGCGGAACAGGGCATACATTGGGTTGAACATCTCCCGGGAGATGATCATGTACCATTCCCTCAGCAGGCCGCCAGCATCCTGACCCTCCTCCCCTTCAAAAACAATGTACCTGTAAGGGAAGGTGAGTGGATCAAGTTGAGTGGGTTTGAATTGAGGAGACATGCAGATAGACAGAAAGAGTAATGAAGCCTTACAGCCTGTTCTTCATGTCCTCTGGGCTCTTACGATGCAGCTCCCTGTACGAGTCCTCAAACACATGATCTCTCCTCACATGTACTGCCATGTCCTCCTTCCTCAGGCCTTCATCCAGCCGCTCCAATTCCTGGCGGAAGTACCTACAGAGATAAACAGAAATTCCAGCATGTCAACGATGGAAAAAAAGGAGGGAAAACAGGAGAAAAAAAGGGAACACTTCAAAGTACAAAATTTAAGCTGAAGATAATTCTCCTTACTTCCTCTTAACATCAAAGTCTAGGATGCGTATGTAGTCAACCAGTACTGCAAAAGGTCCATCGGCCAAGTGAGTGGTTGACTGCCGCAGGATCTGATTAAGTACTGTGCGGTGAGTTTCTAGAAATAAAGAGTAAGGACTCCCATTAGAACATATACCATGAACTAAAACAAAGCTTTATCATTCTCCTTATTTGAATATTTTAGGCTTACCAGCAAAGCGGAGAAACTTCTGAGTGTCTGGTGGCAGATTTGAAGAGATGTGCATGGAGGATGGTTCCCTGGAAAAGAATGGGTCTAGAGATGAAGGTGTGGCAGGTGTAAGAGGTGCTGGAGACAGTGGTGGAGGTTCATCTTTGATGTGAGAAAGCTGGCTCTCCCGCGTATCCCTCACAGGAGGTTTGCTCTCTCGCTCTGTGGCATGGACTAGAAAGAATGCCTCCACAGCAGGCTGGAGAACTGGGAAAACAGCATTAGGAGAACATATTACTTAATCCCTGATAGCAATTAGTAGAATATAAAAATCACAGTATGTACATTTCTGAATTTCCACCTACCCAGGACGGCATGCTGGTCATGCGATTCCTCCAGTTCTTTCAGACACTCCCCGAGCATATCCCATAGTTCATCCAACAACAGCTGCTCACTGAGCAGAGGGAGATCTGGAAGTCTCTCTTCACTCTCTGATTGACCATTTCCTTCTTCATCTAATAAAGTTACAATATAGACCGAATCATTGCATCAACGTTGCTGTCAGCTGTCATATACATTTCATTTTGACTGTGATTAAAAATGTATTTATCTGTATTGCAGCTGCTTGTTATAACAAAAAGGTTTGTTTTGTTTTTTTCTTTTAAAGGAACTCCAATTAGATGTAAGCATCTTCCACTGAAGCAAAAATCACAGTAAAGCAGAGAGTGTTTTAAGGTACAATTAACAGGCTGCTTGTGAGTCATACCCAGAGGTGCAGGGTCTTGCTCTAGAGGAGACGGCTGGTCCACATCCATTGGAGAATCATCTCTCTGTGCTGACTGGGATTCTGAAACCGACTGGCCTTCAGACTACAGAAAATAAACCAGGCAGAAACAGAGGCAGAAACAGAATGTGAACAACAGGGGGGGGGGGGGGGAAACAAAATAATGATTAACATGATGGCTTGTTTGAAAATAATTAGGGATGCACAGATTTATTGGCCAATAATCATCTTGTTTACTGAAACTGAGCTATTGGCCAATAGAGCAGTGACTAATACTTATCTGTTTTGTATAACAAATTTAGGTACATTTATGGTTACATTTTTAATAGGCTGAAAATTAAACAGTATATACAGAATATACTCATCCAGTCTGTTTTTGATACAGTATTGGCCAAGAACATCAGAGCATCCCAATAGTGTTCAATCTTGACTGAGACTGTCATGCAAAATGACATTCCCATGATCCACTGACACAGCGAGTAAGGAAGGAAAGGAGGGAGGGAGGAAGGGGAGGGTGGGCCAGAAGCATGAAGCAACATCAGCCAGCAAACAGACAACTTCAGTGAAACAAATCAAACCATTTGGAGCAGGCAGCACATTCACATCTAGGCACCATCAAAACTAGACTACATCAATGCAAAGAATGATAAAGAGTGCAATGAATCACTGGCCCATCTGTCTCTCTGTTGGAGCTGTCAATGTTCATCATAGCAGCAAAGCAGATGTCACAATGCATAAATCAATTGAAGTAGCAGACTATAGGGTGAATGTAAAATGTAATATGTTTACAAATAATTAAATCCAATACAAAGGTTAGAATTGGAGTTTCCTATTTTTAAAGGCATATGCAATATAATTAATGGGTTGGCTAATTGATTAAAATGTCCAAATCCAAAACAGGCAAATTCAAGGCAAATGACTAATAGTATTTATCTTGATTACCACCACACCAAGTATGAATAAATTCACTGTGAAGGTCACACCGCATAGTCAATGATGACTTTTAAGCATTAAAATGATGATTGACTGTGTGAGTAAGAATGCCTGCTGTCAGTGGAGCCCATGCTAACCGTGGCAGCAGCAGCCGTGCCAACAGGGGCAGCAGCCCCAGCAGGAGGATGGGGGGCAGCCATTGAGGATCCGGCAGCGACGGCGGCAGAGGCAGAAGGGGCGGTGGGTGGGGGGGCCTGTTGCAGCCGACGTGCCCGTTGCCCCTCTCTCACCATCTGGATGATGGCATCAGCCTCGGCCTCCAGCTGACGCACCGCAGCCTGGATGCTGCTTGCTGAGCCCAAACTGGTGGAGCCTTGCCAGTCACAAATGGAAGAAAGGGGTTTTAATCATTGAGACACGATGACTATATTGTACACAAAAACCAAGAAAGCACTGCATATGTAGCATGTTTTTTACCCAAACGCCCTGTCTGTTTGGCCTTCTTGTTGGCGCGCCTTGTGTCCTCACGGAGCTGGATGATAACCTGCAGCACTCGCAAGAAAAACTTCTGTGTCGATGTCTTGGATGTTAGTGAGCTCATACAAGGCAGCTGCAATTCACGTCCCCCAAGAGTGCGCTTCTGTGCCGCAACAATCACCACACTCTCTGACCCGTCAAACCTGTGTCCCAATCAACAGACACATACAAGGCATAGGAGTTTATAGTCATCATTACAATGCAAAGTTAATGAGTATAATTTTTTTTTCTAATCTGCATGTCATCTGTGCTGACAAAATAATGTCACTGACCGATGAGAATTGTCATGAGCTAACCTGCTTGTCATCTTGCCCTTCAGTCTAGCTGATATGGAGGAATCCTCGGGAGGTGCGTCAGGGGAATGTGAATCAGCTTGTGCCCGTCTCTGCTGCTCCAAATTGTACTCTCTAAGCTCGGCCAGTAATGTCCCTAAAAAAAAGAAAGAAAAAAAGAAAGAAATAATGTTCCAAAAGTTTGTAAAGAAAAAAAACTGCACTTTACTGAAAACAGGAATATGAACTGGCACCTACGCTCTTCCCCAAAACCTACCGATCTGTTTGCAAAGAGTGTATCCGAGATGTCTTGCGCCGCTAAGCAGCAGTCTGAGTACAGTGTCTCTGGTGGAAGCGTCTCCTCTAGAAAGCTGCAGCAGAATGTTAGCTGCATCTTCCAGACCTTCCTCTGAACACGAGTGAGATGTCAACACCTTTCGCAGAGGAAAAGAATCGTTTGTGAAAACACATCATTGCAAAAATAAATGTTGAAAACAAAGAACAGAAAAATATATAAAGACTTAATGATCTCATTTGTTAAAATGTCTTTATGAACAAGCAGTAAGACAATTTCCTAAAACTATCGATGATATCGAACATGTTATGCTGCATTACTTCTGCATGAATCCAGGTTCCAAGAATACACTGTCATGAACAAGCTGCTGTTTATGTTCCTAAACACAAAAAGCTACCAATAAGGGCGTAACCAGATGAGGTGATCTGTCCATACTGCAGCCAAGCATGTATTTAACAAGTGCGATTGCTGTGTACAGTTCCCTGGCCTACTTGAACAGCTGGGCCAGCACTAACACCCAAGGACAGCACTAAAACTTCCTTGATGGCTGCTTACACATATATTTGGTAAATGGACTGGTTCTTATATAGCACTTTTCTACTCAAAGCGCTTTACACAACTTGCCTCATTCACCCATTCACCCAAAAACCGATTATGCCAAAAAACCTTTGGCACAAATGTGACAAGAAAGGAGTTGAGAGTTAAGATCTTTTTTTTAATTTTGTATGTAATCTGACTTAAAAACAAACAAACAAACAAAAACAAACAAAAAACCTTTTCTGCTCTGATTTTTTTTCCTCATCACATAAAGTAATATTATCCATCCATAATAATCTACTGAAGACTTAAAAGACATAAGCTTTGGTGTTTTCTCTTAATTCTGGATGAAGAAAACACAGTCAACATTCTCAAAGTAGTCTGGTTAATTTATTTGGCAGTCCAGCATTTTATTTTTCCCTAATAGTGTTTAACACACAAACCACTGCACTTTGGTTACTTCTTAAAACACATTTTTACTGAAGAATTTACTGTAGACTGGGAAAGAAAAGACAGGCTTTTTTTTTTTAAACAACATCCTACAATGTGTTTTAACATTTGTGTCTCTGCCAAGAGAGAATCGCAAACATCAGGCAACTCTTCCACTAACAGGATATTAAAAGAAAAATGTGTTTTCAATATCTGAAGTCCTTGCCTCAAAAACTGAAATGCCTGATGATCTAGAGCTACTTAATGCAAAATATTACTGAATTTTAGTTTTGAGCCCAAAAACTAAATGTATCCTGACTTCAACTTAACTCAGTTTACCAACAAGCTTGCCTTAATTGACCCTTAGAAGTTATTCAGAGAAATATCTAGCAAAACCCCTCGACATTTCTTTAAATCATTTCATCATACCTCCACAGAGAGTTGAAGCTGTTTTTCTGTCAGTCCAGTGGAAGCCAACTTTTCACTCTCTGTATTGCTAGCAGCACCCCTCTGTTTTCCTGTTTTGAAAAAAAACAAAAACAAAAAACATTTTCATTAATAAAAATGAACATTTTCTAATAAAATCTCTTGCATTGTAAGATTTAAATTTAAGATTTGATCACATTTTATTCAGGAATAAAGTACCACTACCTGTAGAGATTGTTCCAGTGGACGTGGGTATAGAGATTGTTGTAGAGGATGTCTGAGAGGTTGCTATACTTGTCCCTGAGGATGTACCCTGGGCTACAGCTCCTACAGAAGCCCCTGGGCCTGCCACAGTGGACTGCATAGCGCCCACTGCGGCGGTGCCTTGTGTTGTGACTGAGGCTGTGGCTCCTGAGCTGGTTGCCGTGTTGGGGTTAGGAGCCTGTGGAGTTGGGTGTCCAGCAGGCACCTCTGTGGCCTTGTTGTCAGGGAGGGCAATGGATATGAGGGAGAGCAGGCGCAGCAGCTTTTCAGTGAGCAAGGAGCTCCGTCTGATCACAGGGTGGGACAACATGTTCATCAGCTGGCCTAGAGGAGAGGTCTCTAAGCTGAACTGGGCTCCCTCTGCCTCTGCACTTCCACCTAGAGGCACCGTCTTCATTGAGGCTTTGCCCTTACGGCTGACATTCATGTTGTCAAGCTTGACCAGTAGGTCCCAAAAATCAGTGGAGATTCCTAGAGACTGGAGGGTAGAGGCAGTAGACCCCAGGGAGTTCTGGGTGTTGGAGACATTAGGGTTGCTCTGAGACTGTGACCCTGACCTGGAGCCTCCACCTCCACCCCCTCCTCCTGAGGAGCCTGAACAAAGACGAGAGTCTAGGTCAGAAGACGAAGCTGACAAGTCCTTACAACGCTGCTGCGTGAAGTGGCTGGGGAACACCTACAGAAGAAAAGAAAAAACAAAAGGTCACTGAATAACTTGCGTAACCAACTTCATTTCAAGTCTTAGAACACAGAATGGACAAAAGATTTAGATCAATATAGCTAAACCCTCACCTTGGCTAGCTGAATAAGTGTGTCCAGCACATGTCGACAGACCACTGGAGCAGCTTGTGGGTGGATGTGAACAGTGGAGCCTCCACCTCCAGCACATGTGACACTCGTTGCACCCGCTGACACACCTCCCAATGTCCCAGAACTTGAAGAGCCTCCAGCTGAATGCCTGTCAGCATGCTTCCTACCTGATGCTCGCTGAATCTGGAAAATGTTTGTTCGGCAACCCAAGGCTGCATCCATAGAAACAGAGAGCCAGGAAAGCTGACTGGAACTGCGAGACTCCACCCTGTTCAATAACTCTAAGGAGGAAGCTGGGGATGAAGAAGAAGATGATGAAGATGAGGAGAGGGACGAGGTGGCTGTGCCTTTTCCTCCGCAGCTTCCCTGGCTGGTCCTCTTGCCACGAGAGTCCTCTAGACGTGAGGTCTCCACGCATACCTCACTCTCACTGCTTCGTTGGAGGATTGACAACAGGCTGCGAATGACCCACCCACGTGTCTGAGAATGGTAGCAGAGGTTCCTGAGCACACGGTGCAGACGGCTGGTGTTGAGTTTCGGTTCATCCACAAACAGCAAAACCAGCAGGCAGGACAAAGCCTCGTGGTCCAGAAGCAATCGTCCACGCAGGCGCAGCAGGGAGTCGACACTTGAACTGGATGGTCTGAAGAAAAAGTAGTAACAGTATGTCACCTGTCAAAACTTCTGTAAGATTTCCTAAATGCCAAACCGACATTTTATTTAAAAAGGAAAACATTTCAAAAAATTAGATCACTGTTATTATACCTGTGGTTTGTTCCTCCACCCATCTGAAATGTCCCTCCTCTCTGCACAGCCAGTCGGGTGTACTGGACGCCACGATTGCTTCCTAACCGGCTAGTGAAGGCCGGTGAGCGCAAGATGGCTGAGAGGGCTGAAGACGAACTATGACCAAAAAGCCTTTCATGCATCAGTTGTCTCTGACGTGCCTCTTGCTCTCTACGTAATGCAGCAGCTTCAGCAGCAATGTCTGGAGGCATGACAGCCAACACACTGTCCTCCATGTCTTCAAGAACACTGCGACGGAGCTCTGATGGCAGTGTCTGGATGAAAGTTACGGGATCTAAAGGTGTGTCTCCTTGGGGAGGCTGCTGGGCTAGTTCCCTACGCTGCTGCTCTGCTCGCTGCTGGGCAAGAACCTAAGACAACCAATGGCATGCTTAGCAAATAGAACCAATTGTCAGTGACTTCTTTAAGGATTTGTTTGAAATATCTATGAGTAAGCATTTTGCTTACTCACGCAATTTCAAAAAAACCATAACTTCTCACCTCCTCCTGGATGGCAGGTGGTAATGCTGCCAGGAATTCAGGGCTGACCTCTGTAACCCCTGGCCCTCCCAATACAGGTGCAGTAGAGGATGGCAAGCTTGTAGCAGCTGGAGGACGGGAGGGTGGTCTGATGCCAAGCTGATTCTGCAGCACCTCTCGGCGGATGTCCTCAGGAAGAGCTGCCAAGAAGGAGGGATCTACACCCTCTGGCAGGCTGATGCCTGCCATCATAAAATAGAACAAAACAAACCCCCAAAATGAAACAATTCAATTAATATTATACAGTTTATTATTGCAGGGTTCACTACAGAATATCAGCCAGACTGCGTCCAATCCAGGCAACGTAAAGCATCAAGTTTGTGTTGGCAACAAAAGGGCTCATCTTGCAAGATATGTCCAAAATTTCACATTAGAATTTTTATGGTTCTTCCATGAAGGTTGTATCACTTTTGGCACCTGACCAAAACAAACACACTGATGTTTTTCATACCACTAAGCTGTGTAATACTATAAACATGACAAACCAGAATGATAACAACAAAGCAGCTAGATGGAATACTAAAACGGATTAAATAGGAGCCAGCATTTCACAAACTATTTTGGTTACCACTTTTTGTTTATCTTAAACATGCTAGTCAGTTACTCCTTTCCAATGACGTCACACACATAAATGATAGCAGTCATGATTGATTGGGGAGCAATGTATAATCTGTTGTCTCTCAATCAATAAATGCAACATTTTATGGCTGTCCAATCAGACATAGTAACCATCACAACAGATAAAAATGTCACGTAGTCTGACGGTGGCATACGCAGAGATTCTGCCCTTCAGTCATATATCCACTAACCATCCAAATTGCTGTTTACATTCAAGTATCTCAAGTTTCAATGAAGACTTGGCAGGAATTAAATAGAGGGTACAAAAGATTACCATCAACAAGGAGCAGCAGCAGCAAAAATCTGTATCTGGCCAAATGTGAAATATGGTCACAAAACAACCAGAACAGTTTTTGCAAAGCATTATAATTACTCCAGCAAAGATAGAAATACTATAAAAGGTCAAAACTTTCGTCAAATTATTGATATGTCTGAGGTAAGCATAATGACTGTAATATGGCAAAAACATTTTTGTGAGGTTAATGTTAACATGGACCTCTGACTACCATATTCTCATCAATTCATCCAAGTGAACATTTAACCCAAATGTAATCAAATCTCCTTCAGGTATTCCTGAGGCATGACATCCAAGCCAATAAGAGAATACAATGGCATTGACCCTGCAAAAGCATAAAAATATTAACAATTGCAGAAGTTGCAGAGTACTTTACCTGCAAGTGGATCCTCCTCCTCATTGCTTGTAGAGGGAAGGGGCTCTTCCTGGATGGCCTGAGACTGGCTGTCAGCACTGTCACTCCTGGGCATAGTTTCCCCAGGAGATGAAACAGAAGTAGAGCTGCACATATTAAAACAAACAAAAAAAACAAAACAAAGACTATTATTGCTATCAAAATTATGTGCAATATCTATTGATCTCAAAGTTCTAACTGCATGAGATGCCTTTTGAATCCTATGTGGAAATTTAACAAAATCATGAAATAGCTGTATTTGTTTCATAAAGTACCTACCTAAGGTTTGAGGTCGGAACAATTTTAAAGATACATATAGACCGTGATTTTGTTTTCTGTCAAACTTCCTCAACATCAGTCCAAGAGGTTCAAATGGCAGAATATACTGCTTTTAAACAGAGACTTGGTCAGTAATGAACTTCTAGTTTCTACCCACCCAGTTTCTGCATCAGTTTGCCTGTCAGTCAGGCCACTTTCCCCACTTCCAGACAGCTCCTGAGAAAGCTGGGTGGGCTGGGCAGGGTTGGGGGCAACTTCTTCCTGGGTGGCAGAGGCAGGGCTGCTGGTATCCATTGGTGACCCTTCCAGTTGTGACACACCAGCTGCTGCAGGCTCAGAGTTCTCTACAATGTCTGGACTTAGAGAGGCTGTGAAAAGGAAAGAGAGCTTATCATTCGGGCTAAGAAGTTCTCTGATCATTTAATGCACTACGTCTGAATTCCTTGGTTTCATTATGCGTTATGATAGCTTCTACAACATTATTTAAATTACAAATATGCTTCCTTACTGTTGGCCAGTCTGTATAAATAGAGTTTTCAAAGTTAGTCTACCTTCCCTGCCTTCATCCAACGTTCCTCCACCACCACCTCCGACTCTCTCACCGATTGCAGGTGCCGGGGACATTTCCATCTGAGATGCCTCTGCTTCACTGTTTGGCCTCTCGGCTGTCGACAAGGGTGGAAGGCCAGCCCCTGCCAGAGCAGCCAGTGAGCTAGCATGCGACTCAGCCAGTAAAAGGTCAGCTATTGGTTGGTGGACCTGCTGACTAATAGCAGTCTCCAGCGAGACTAAGGCCTGTTCATGAGGAGCAGGTGTGGTTGGAGTGACTTCTCCAGATGGTGGGGCAGTGAGGAAGCCCTCTGAAACCCTGGGTGGATCCAGACATGACACAGTACCACCCTGAGCCTGCTCACCCTCTGCAATATTCAAAGAAACACTTGTGTGAAGAAAAGGGACAGTTTAAATTATTTTTATTTGAATAGATTCAAGTCTTAAAAACAATTTACATATCTGACAATGCCTCAACATGACTGTTGCATCTTAATATCACTTTTCTGCTATATCTGCCAGCTACTTGTGCACATGTTCCTGTTAAAAATATGTAATTACAGTAAACATTTTCCATTCACACAACTGCTTCCAAAAATTTTTTAAAACCCTTTTAAAAAAGGTGTTAATAATATTCAAAAAAGAAAAATCAGGGCACAGAAATGTCAGAAATAACATTGTGGTGATTAGCTGGTGAATAGCTATTTAACAGATGACAAAGGCCTCTGCTGAGGAAGGCAGTAAGTTGTATAGTTATCTCCTTAACGGGGTGCACAATCCTGATCCCCAACAACAACACAACTTACTACCTCACCACAGCACAGACAATAAAAATAATACATTGAACAAAAGATATACATGTTGTATATCAAAAATGTAAATATTTAGAATAAGGTTCTTAAAACAATGTAGCGGCAATAATTCTCAGTTCAAAAAATTTACGAGTTAAGAGATCATCTCCTATGAAACAAATGAAGATGTCGAGCTGGTATGGCGTTGCCATAAGAAAGACAGTAGACTGTATAGTTATCTCCCAGATCTGGTGTGATCCTAAAACTATACAAACTACTACCTCATCCCACAGCACGCACAGCAAGCTGGCCACTTGCCTCTGGGTTGTCCAATCCACATAGGTCAAGGAATTTAACATTAAAACAGAAACAAAAGCAAAATCTTTATAAATGTCAGTACCTGCTGTGTTCTCTGCACCATTAACCGTCCCCAATCCAGAACCCTGTGGACACAAAATGCTGACGTTAGAAAAAAACAAAAAAACAAAACATGAGTACATCTACCAAAAATGCATGCACTATTGTATCTGAAAATACATCCTTATGCACAGGCAGCAATCATCTGCTAACCTGCAGGCTCTGTTCTCTGGCCTGTTCTGCTCCAGAGGCCCTCCTTTCATTCTGTTTGGACTCTTCCTCCTCAGCTAGCTGCCGCCTTCTCTTCTCTCTGCGCTCTTCCAATTCCTCATCTCGCAGACTTTCCAGATGCTGCAGGATAGGCACCTTAACCACTAAAAGCAGATGGGGCATTCAAATCAAAATAGTTTTCAATTTAAACTCAAAAGGTTTGTGAAATGTCACCAAGTCAAACTAATTTTTGGTCAAGTTACTAAAACATTTTGTTTTTCACTGGTCACCAAAAAAATGTAATGAATTCTAACCATCTCACTAAAAATCAGATCACAACTATGTGAACTGCTGTCTTTAAATAAAATGCAATAAAAAGCCTATATGCTAACTATAGATTTGTCTGAAATTAACAGGGAATGTCCAACCACTTGACTACCATATCCAAATTATTTATGGTCCAGTTCTCAGGAATATAAATATTTTCTGAAGGTACCAAAAAGATGACACACACATACACACAATAAATAAAAGAAGTCATAAAAGTCATAAAAATGTTTTCATTAATCATATGACTACCTTACTACCACTGAAAAGAAACCTCTAGTTTACCTGCAACACAGTCGTGCATACTCTCTGCATCCAGCACTTTGCACTCATCAGTCCATCTAGTCAAGGCAGTAGGAATGCTAGAGAGGGTCCCTAAAGAAACAAAAGGATAAAAATGTTACGCATTTAGGTTAATAATAAACCCGACCCTTACAATGCTCTGAAGTCTATGGTAATATATACCCGCTTGACCTCCAGTACTGCTCTGCTCATGGAAGAAGTCGTCCAATAACTCATCATCAGAACGAGCTATGATATGCACATCCTCATTTCCAACCAAAAGGCGGGCACGACCACGTGATTGTAAAGGCAGAGAACTGGAAAGCTGTAAAATGTCTGCTGCTGCACTGGGACCTAGCAGTCTGAAGAAGAAAGAAAAGAAGGAAATGCCTTTTTAATGTTCAGGCAGACAAAGAAAGCTGGTTTAAAACAGGAGCTGCTTAATAGAGCCACATAAACAAACATGGTTTCAACCTTTGTAAGATAAGTGGAGGGTTGGGCTGACGATTATGAGGGTAGTGGACATGGATTGTGTGTCCACTGTTGGCAGTGAGCTGACGTAGTGTTCGCTGGCTGCGGCCCATGCCCTGCGCCAAGCGGCTGCTAGTGCCTGCCACACCTAGGGTGAGGGATCCGTGGTCAGCATGACGCACCATCAGTGGGTGGGAGCTAGGGATGTTGCCTGGGGAAGGAGGGATGTCAGCTGATAGAGAAAAACAGAACACAGCACGCAGACATTAGGGAGAAACCTCTAGCATAAACCTAAAAACGTTCATGAAAAGTAAAACTTATTTAAATTCATTTTCTGTATCTTATGATTTGTTATTTTTAACCAGCTACTGAACAGAACCACTTAGTAGAGCTAAACATTTTGGTAGCAGCACAACAGGTATAATTATTATTATTCTGCATACTGGTGGTTTTTGCAAGAAACATCAGTACGTGTATCAAACTGAAGCTTTTCTGTTAATCAGGAAGCTCAATTTTACAGAAAAGAAATAAAATAAAAAATAGATTTGCTTAGAAAGGACTCCTTTGGGATTAAGGGCGTGAAAACTACGTGACCTTACAAAAACTATCAGATTATCCCGCTTACCATTGTTGGAGAACATGTTGTCAAACTCTATGATGAGGTCATCATCCCTGTCAAACCTTTCAAAGCGAATGTGTGGTGCAGCATTGATATCAGGGAAGTCTTCGTCCAACTCCATCTCCGAACCTTCATCATCATCATCCTCATCTCCTTCTTCATCATCCTTAACAAATGGTACAGGAAATAAATCTTAAACATAAACAAAAATCAAGCTTTTTAACGAGCTTCACTGCATTAATCCCTACCTGATCTTCCTCCTCCTCTTCTTCCTCTTCCTCCTCTTCATCTTGGCTGTCTTCATCATCATTGCTGCCACTAGAATCTTCCTCCTGTGTGTGCTCCTCATCCTCTGGTTCTAAGATGTTCATGGAATCTGATGGAAGAGCCAGTCAACACTTTACATGTACATCTCAACAAATAACAGTGTTCCCTTTCAGTCAATTCACTCAGTACAACACATAAGTATGAGATATCACACCCCCGCGTGTCCTAGCTAGAGAAACCTTTATTCACGCCTTAAAGGCACACAATGACCTGTGATGACATGTGCATGGCCCTGCCTGCACATATACCCCCTTACATCACAGTCATCCATCAGTTGTTATGCTCTTCACCTAGCTAAAACAATTCTGCATAGTTGCAGCTTGCTGCTGCTTGTTAGCTCTGTTGTCTGCTGCTTGAAGTTAGCTTAACTGCCCCTGGTGGTGCTAGCCATTAGAGCAGGGCGATATGGCCAAAAATATTTATCACGATATACATTTGAAAATTTGCGATAACGATATAACTGACGATATAATTAATGCGAGACAAAATACAACTCCACAACTTTACTAGCGCAAAAAAACACCATCCATTTATTTTCACTTAAACAAGAAGCTGTTTTTTTATGTGCATTAAAGCTATATAAAAATTTAACAGTGCAAATGCAAATTCCTTGTTGAAAGTGTAACCAAAAGGCATTTCCAATAGAAATGGGCTGACATATCCAGAGCATAACCATGTATAATATCCACTGAAGTTAAAAAGAGGTGCTTTGCAACATTAAACTGCAGTGTGCCAAATAAAAAAGTCAAATATGTATTTTGCACGGGATTATAAGGAACATTAAGCGAAACAAAGCAGTCAGATAAATCAAACTTTATTCAACTCATTCTTCTTGCTTCCTCCACTTCTGTACCATTGATTCATTAATGCTGTATTCCATCACAGCTGCTCTATTTCCATGTTGTTGCAGTATATTAATGACTAACCTGGTATTGTGGATGGATTATCTCAGTTGTTCTCCTGACTGAAGTTTGGTCCATTTATAGCATCCTGCCATGCGATTGCATTTGTCTCTAACCATCAGGAACCTTCACGTTAACTTTTATCGAGTGGAAAAGCATTCATCTTGCAGCTTCACTGTTTATGTTATGCTAACATAGCTGTGTCGCTAGCGATCACGTAGCACATCATTATATACCAGCTAGCCCAACTTCAGTAACCCTACAAACGTCACTGCTGTTTAGTTTCCTGTCTTCATTTATGTTGGAAGTGATAGCAGAGCTGTACGTTTGAATTTTTTCAGAAATCTCAGTCAGATCATGCTATATCATGTTTAGGTAACTAGCGAAACTAGCGAGCTAACTTCCTGCTAACTTCTAACTCCGTTAAATGTAATACATTCTGTTTTCATGGATGCCTGGATGTTAAACTTCATAGTTACACCTGGTAAAGCAGCAATACTGATCGTTTTATTAAAGATGAAAGAATTTAGACAGTTTTTAACTCTCAGTGACGCTGCAGTGTTCGTTTGACTTTGGGACCTGAAGCTGACGGAGTTTAGGACCCAGATTACTCCAAGATTTACGGGCACCTTAGTCCGACAAATACGGCAATAACGACGGCCCGCTTGCATGTTCTACAAAAAAAAAAAAGTGCTTTGTTGTGTATCTGACGGACAAACACCAAACCAGTTCCACATCACTGAAGTTGCAGCATTTTTACAAACCAATTCTGGTTCATCCGTTTCACTCAACAATCGGCCATGTGCGTATGAAAACAAAGGCACTGCACATGCGCGTTTTACCCATATTCTATCGCGATATTTCATTTTCTTATCGTTGCCTAACATTGTACCGGTATTACCGTGAACGGTATAATATGGCCCAGCCCTACTAGCCATGTTCCCAGAATTCGTCTCCAAGCTAACCGCATCATGGAAACGCGTCACTGTGCATGACTATTGACAGTACATAGAGCTGGAAGGCGCTGAGGAGGCTGGCTTTGTTAACCCACCTCCTATGGAGTCTTCCCTGGCCCTGTCCCACAACCATCGTGTCGGTGACCCTGCAACTCTGCTGTCCAAGCACTGCAGATTTTCCGCATCGCAGTTGAACAAGATTTATCATGCTCAGGCTGGCACTGTCCGCGTCATGAGCCCCGTCACTATGCTCCAGACGTACCAGGCGATGTGCCTGGGAGAGCTAGAGTTGCTGGTTCCTGCAAACAGCCCACTGACACCTCTCCATAACAAGGTCAAGTCAAATGTGCCTCCTAACAAATGTGCAGAATCATCGTTAGCCCCCCTCAGAAAGAGGGGCGTCCGCATCCTAGCTCATCTATATGACTGGGCTCTTGTCGCTTGCTCCAGAGCGACACAGCTGTCATTGAGTTTCTCTATGAACTTTCAAAAACACCTCACTCTGTTTTAAAAGAACCAGGGATTAAGTTAAGCAACCCAACGCTAACCGAGATTCAGCAGATTTCTTTCCTCGGTTTGGAAATATGCTTGCTTTCCAGCCGCACACATTTGTCGCAGCACATAGTGGCTTTGTTTCATTGCAGCCTCGCTCAGTTTCAGCTCATATGTAGACTACACTTCCAAATGATACTATGGTTTTTGGGCATGATGGCATCTATGATCACCACTAGGACTGTTATAGATCCACAAGCTCTATTGTGGATGTTTTGACATTACTTAAGGAGCTGCTGGATAAGGCCCTTTCGTTTTCTACAATTAAGGTTTATTTAGAAATTATATCTGCTTGTTATATTGGCTTTGATGGGGTGACACCAAGTGCACATCCTCTTGCCATAAAATTTTTTTTTTTAAAAAGACCCATGGTTAGGTCCAGTGTCGCTGAACGGGACTTGTCTTTGGTGCTAGAAGCCCTTTGCTGCCCCCCTTTTGAAACCGTTGAGTATGTGAAATTTCTTTCATATAAAAGACTGCATTGCTTTTCGCTTTGGTTTCTGACCTTCATGCTCTGTCTGTGCATCCCTCCTGCACACAGTTCTCTCCTGATGGCTTCAAAATCATATTGTGCCTGAATGCCGTATATTTACCAAAGGTCATTCCTGCAGCTTATAGCTCAATGGAATTTCAGCTTCTGAGCTTTTGCTCCATTTCTTTTGCATCTAAGGAGCATAGGAGGATGCATTTTGTGTGCAATGCATGTGCTACATACCAACATTGAGTGCACTCAGAATGTGCGTTTATGTGACCAGTTGTTTGTCTGCTTTGCTAATCCAGCCAGGAGGTAGAGCTCTGTCTAAACAGGGACTGTCTCACTGGATTATAGAAGCTATATCACTGGCGTACCAAGGGTCTCGCTTTGCCCCAGGGCTGCGAGAGCTCATTCCACACAGGGGCGTGATATCCCATACTTATGTGTTGTACCGAGTGAATCGACTGAACGGGAACAGAAGTTATATCTATAACTGTTCATTTTGTCAAAATGTTGTACCTTCCCGGTTGGCCTGAAGAGTTGATGCTTGGCTAATATTGGAGGGGGCTTCATCCATCAACACGTCCTCTTGCGATTCATCTTCACCACTGCGTCCAACTAATCAACAGAACAAACAAACGCTACATCAGCTCTGGGCTGTTCTGCCTGTTTGTAATCAAGAGTGAACTCAGTCTGAAATCATACATAATTAAAAAAGAAAACTAAACTAAATTATACTGCTTGTGCTTCAATGCACTGATTTGTTTCCTACACCTATTATGGAAAGGTTAAGTTATCACAAGCAGTGCAGAGAACTGCTCCATACTTTTCATTGCCCAGCAACACTCACTGTCACCCCTGAAATGAATCCAGTTGCCTACCTATAATTGTGCTGTTGACCGTGCCAGCATCTCTCTCCAACAGCTCATCAATCAGATCCACCAACTCATTCTCTACCTGCATGGAAAGGAAATGATATACAACTACACAGTCAGCCTTCACATGGTGCACAAAATGAATGGGTATCTACACACTTATGTTCTGACCTTTAATTACAAATGTTACAGATCAGGGGATCTGAGTGTAGTTTGAGCTATTGTGTGCGTTGTGTGTAATGCAATGTTAATACATTATTTACCTGCATAGCCTGTGTGCTAAGAACCTCTGGCTGGCCAGCAATGACCACTGCGTCTCCCTCGGTTTCTCCATCCATCAGATCAGTGTCTGTTCCTTGGACCCTGTGGCTGCCATCCACTGGCTCTGCCTCACCGGACTCTCCTACAACAGATGGCCCACATGAGCGTCATACATTTGAAAAGTAGGCTATTAAAGCATTTCATCTCTCTCATATGGATACCTTGGTCCTGAGTGTTGCTGTTGCTGTCCCTGGTAGTGCCCACAGGGTCGTTTTCAGTCTTGTTCTTGCTGGAGCCTCCCTTGCCCCCAAAGAGACTGCTAGGCTGGTTAACAATTCGTGAGAGAGTTTCCAGTGGCTTCAAGGCAGCATTCACTGTGTTGGCCATGTTGGGACTAAAGCAAAGGACACAAAGGGAAAATAAGGAGCCCTTTCAGATTAATTTATTCAGTATTAATAACTGCTGAAAAACCAACTTGATTCTGAAACAGAACTACTCACAAAAATGTATTATGACAGAAGTGAACTTAAGTTATATGAGTACTAACTGGTAAACCAGATAACTACTGGCTAATTTTTCAGGAAAAGTTTCTCAGGCTAATCTTATACCTGGACAAATCCAAGCTGTGTGGCACACGTGCCAAGTCATTGACCAGTCCTTTTTTAAGGAAGAGCCTTATAATGTTGTTCATGCCGTTATGTTGCGTCTTGGCTGCTGCTGTGCTATAGAAACTGGATGTCGAAGGGCATGACTCCATGATGGTGCTAATGATACACATCACTGCCTGAAGCCTGTAAAATAGGTTTTGCCAAGATGAGAGAAAATGGGTTGGCATAGATTTAGAAAAAACAAAAACAACAACAACAACAAAACCCCACACACAGTCAGGGTTGTATGACATTTTTATTCCATTTACCTGGCATGTTTTTCAGCACCTTCTGGCATCGCTAGGGCTCGACTTAGGGCAGCCTTTACCTCATTCACTAAGGACACCTGGGCATCAGTGCCTGTCCCAGCAGCTGCTAGGCTGGCTAGAAAAAGACGTGCCAAGGCTGGGGTGTCCTTGTCCTCTGAGTTCTGGGTGTGAGGCAGCAAGTGGTCGAGCACAAAGGCTAGGACACTGCAATCCTGTTAGGATACATGCATGTCAAAATGAGTTGAGAGGCTTGAGAATACAATGTGTGAATGGCTGAGAAGAGTTTGTTCAGCTACCCACCTCCTTAATGAGCTCAGACTGCCCAGCTGTATAACAGTAGGAGGCGATTAGCGTGGCGATTCCCACGTAGGAGCGCACTAGCTCAGCCAGTAGTCTCAGGATGGTAGAAGTAGGCATGAGAGGTTTGCTTGCCTTGACCTTAGCTGCTTTACTCTCATCTGAAGTGGTACCCTTCTCTCCCTCCTGCTCCTTCTTCTCTTCCCGCATTTCTTCTGGTGTGGAGGCTGAGGAAGTTAGCATAACACAATAAGTTATGCCTTGTATAAAACTGAACTCACAAGAAGTGAGTTCACAGTGAAGTTCACCGAGTTCACATGAGGCAATGTTTCAGCCTTGTGATTTATTTTGCACTTAAAATAAGAAAACTCTCTATTCGCAGGTGTTAAGAGGAGCTTTGAGTCTCACCTTCTCCTTGTGGAGTACCAGACTGGGAAGACTCTGCAACGCCTCCATCAGCAGCAAATACTTGAGTCTGAAAAGAAGAAATGGTTTTATTATTAACTTAGAAACAGATACAAATGGCACACTCCAGTGCACATGCACAATAGGATTATATGTCACTGAAGACTCACGTTGATATGGAATGCAGACTGGGAGTCAAAGTCACTTCCTTGACGGGTGAGCCGGTACTGCTGGTAAACATCATCACCAACATCCTGCAAAATCTGGCAAAGGTCTTGACCACCGGGTACAGCTGCTGCACGTTCTTCTGGACGCTCGGCTGAGACGCACACAAATGCATTAATACCCGAAATGTTCAAACGACTTTTGGTGCAAATTACACAAAAATTACTCAAGTCAATATCTTGTTAAAATGTCTTACGTTCTTCAGGAGCATGGTAGGCAGCCAAAGCATTAAGCATGTCATAGATGACCTCTTTGATGGTGTCAGGGATCGGTGGTAATGGTGATAGTTTCAGAGGAGTGGTCTTCACCAGCTGCACAGCATTAGGTCCCTTAATTCGAAGGTTCTCAAACTCATCGTCAGAAGCTGGAGGAAAAAGAATGTATGCAAGGAACATATATTACAGGAAGCAATGTGTATTATAGCTCAATTATTTTTAATTTACTTAAAAAGAAACTTCACATATTGGAGAAGTTTGCACACTTACTGGTGCCAGCTCCACGAGGTGCAGGTAGAGCAATGCGGATACAGTTGCTAGCAGTTTCAGTAAAACATTCAGGGTTACGGCAGGCAGCCGGCCCCAGGACACGAAGCACATAATTGATTTCTCTGGAACCAAGGCTGCCTGATACTACTCCTGATGTGGTACTACCTGCTCCACTTGTTACTGCTGATCTCACCACCTATTTCAACGAAAATTGGCTTATGTTATTAGACAATATAGTTTAAATGATGCTATAGTTTAAATACCAGAAGCTTTTACACATATTGAGTTTTATTTAAAGTTTCAGTAAGAAACTAGATTTACCTTCTCCATGGTGTGTCGCAGTGTGGCTGGGTCTTCTATGATGTGTCTGAACAACAGAGTAACCAGTGGTGTGAAGCCATTGAAGCCAGAGCTCTGTGTCAACCCCAAAATCATCCGTGTGCTCTTCAGCTCAGCAAACATCATTGCATAGTGGTGATTGCGTGTAAGGCGCAAACAGAGGCGCAGTGTAGCATGAAGGGTGTCTGGGTCCACAGGGACACTAATCATACTGACACAGGCCCGAATAAGAACAGTGGTCATGTCCTCAGTTAGGCCTTGCACAACAATATCAGATCCCTGAGAGTAGTCAGACTCCAGGGAAGATGAGGGGCCAGATGTTGCCTCCTTCAGCTGGCTGGAATCATCCTTAGGAGCGTTCATCTCCACTGCTGTTCCCGAATCTAAATCACTCTGGCTTTCTTCCACTTTGCCCCGGTCGCTCTCCTCTCGCTCAGAATCAGTAACACTACCAGTTTTGGAAGGCTTGGGGATGCGAGGCACTTTCTGAAGAGTGAGCATAACTGGCCTCCTATTACCAGTCTCTTCATTTACCTGCCCAATAAAGTTGTGTTAGAAAAGGGAACCAGCCAAGTCTATTAACACAATTAACCTTAAAAGGGATATTCTCTGGAAAAATACAAAAGGAATATGTATACCTGCACCATGGTGTTAAACTGCACAGTGTATCTCCGCCGTCCAGCTGTGAAGCGGACACTGCTCTCTCCAGCCCTCCATGCTGAATCAATGGTACTGTTGTTGGAAGCACTGTAGCTGCACCAACGGCCTGAGCGGTCATCAAACCATCGCCAGTTATTCCCATTTGGCTGCAAATACTAGAAGGCAACCAAGACAAATTGTTCATAACTGTACAAGAGAGGTGTAGCAGAATAACACAAATACCCTCCAACAAAGTTTATGCAAGAAATCTTGATATAAATTTAAAAACAAACAAACAAAACAACTTAAATCAGTATTTGTGGATAAAGGTTTGTACAGGATTACATACATTTTGTCCAATTCCTATACACTCACTACCTGTAAAAATACCTTTGTGTATAGTTATAGCTAATTCTACACAAGACTCTAATAAAGAAATCCAAGAGTAATCAATATGTATACAAGCAAAATGCTGCTCTTCCCCCCACCCTTACCCTCCTCATATATACTCGTTTTTATTGCTGTGCCAAGGCCGATCATTTCATTTTTTACTTCACTACTATAATTTGTAGCTGTGTTTTTTACATTTTGTTTTGGCTTTGTGTTGTTGTTTGTTTTGTTTTTTTATTATTTTTTACCTTGTTCATTTGTTCCCGGCGCTTTGAAGAGACTGCCATCTTTTCATAGAAATCAATGATCAACAGCACTGGTGTGATCCATCTGCAGAAAAAAGTCAAGCTTTTTAATCATAAATAAATTCATCACAAAAACATATCAGTGCTATGATGATGAAAAGCTGGTGTCATATTTGCAAGTGATAAGATCTTTGTAGGGGTGTGCAAAACTCACTTCGGTGTCTGGATGTCTTTGTGTTCTTTAGCTGCTTGCAGACAAGGCTGCACAACCTCGAGCAGCTTTATGAGCAAATCAAGAATTCCACTGTTCTCAATAACTCTGGCACCCAGCAGCTTTAGTTCCTACAGAAAAACGAAAACAAGTAATTCCATGAGATGCATAGGTAATCAGCGACACTTCATTTGTCTACTCAAACCCTTATAAGATTTCAACATTACTGTTCAGACTCATCTTAAGGTGTACAAAGGACTTAAGGACACTGTGCATACCCTGCCCTGGTTCACTTCAGATGAACTGGGGCACAGTGTGCATGTTGCATGATTTGTAGCCGCACCAAAGCGTGAAACTGTAATGCTTCCTCTATGAAAAATTGCTGTTTGTATGTGGCGCTATAAAAGGTACATGAGAGGACAATGTGTCCTGTCTTCCAAAATATGCCTCAATTTGATGGAGAAAAAAAAATTCATGAATTCATCAAACTCTTTGTGCTTTTCAACAATCACTGTGTGCATGAAGTACAGAGAGTGAGAGGACGAGGAAAAAGGAGTCTGAACTCTCAGACATAGTGAAGCACACTAGAAAAACAATCTTACCTAGTCTCAGAACTTCCTCCTAATCCATTTAAACAAAAGAAAAAAACCGTGTACATAAATGCCGCCGCAACTTAGTACTTGGTAAAAGCACTTTTGTAACATGGACAGCCCCCCCAAAAGAACAAAAACAAAATAATATTCTTGGGAACGGTCCTATAACCTCGGCCCACGTTCCTTTTCCAAGTGTCTCCTATTCCTGTAAGCATTGCACAAGCACAGCCATTTTGTCTCTAAAAATCCTCCCTAAAAACATCATTCCCAAAGCGTAATGATGCACTCAATCTGTGTCACTGTAAGGATAGTATTATGGGGGTTTTTTGTGGAATGGTATTACCTAAGATTACATTATCTATGTTTTGTTTCACTTTAATGAAGTGTGACTCACAAACACAAAATCTGAAATGTGGCAAGAGTTCAATCTTTATATTGTGTGAAAGACGAATTTGCTGGCATTTGCCTTTCATTGAGGAATCATGCCCGTGTGACTACTATACCATAAAGGCTTGAATGGTGGAATGCTCTAGCCAATGGTTGTCATCCAATACATTTTTCATCCATATTCATCCATAAAGGAACTTTGGATTAATATTCAGTGGCCACTGGGGCTTTGGTTGTTTTTGGTAGTGGTGGTTGCTTCCTTCATTTAAAAATGAATGAGCCTACTGTGCCTTAGGATAATTAAATACTGCAAAAATGTATTTCTATCCTTGCCCAGATCTGTGCCTAGAGATAATCTAATCTTGCAGGTCTCTCAACCTAATGGATTCCTTTTCACTTACATAAACCATTAAACTGAGGTTTTCCATAACAAGGTGTGCCTTTCCCAATTCTGTCCAATGAATTCACTTAGGCGCACGTCTTCTTCAATCCAGTTTAAGAAATACTTAAAGACCATATGGTGTTAAAGTGTAAAAATGCTTCTGTAATTGGAATTTCTGCCATTTTCAAATAAAACATTTGTAGCAAAGAATTGATTAAGGAGTCTGTAATAATCCAAAATGTAGAAACCTTAAGCGGGCCTAACACTTTTCAAATGCACTGTATGGATAAACATTCTATGACAAGAACCTAAAATTCTGGTACCTCAAAGAGCAGCGTGAGCAGCAGAATTCGTGTTGCCAGCTTGGAGGCCTGGGGCAGTGTGGCCATCTGCCTGGTCCACTCAGACACCGTCTTTGTGTCACTGGTAGTCAGCGGCTCAGCTGCTTTGATCAGCACGTCTGCTGCCTCCCACACCTACACACAACATGTCAACAATCAGGCTTATAACAAGTTTACAAACGGCTATTGTTAGGGTCACTATGATGCTTAACTTTTCTTTTTCTTTTTTTCTTTTTTAAAAGAAGTGACGACAATCACATCTTTCAAATGTACAGAGGTGCTTAGGAACTGCATTACTGCCTTACCTGCATTCAAAATGTACTAACAACATTCCACCTGAGAAGGTTCAAAGTAAGAGACTTGCCTACCTTTTTCAAGTCCATGAAAAACCTGCATTTTAAATTTAAATAAACTTGTAGAGCAGGCTACAGCATTAACATCTACTGACCTGTTGGACAACTTGGCCAAGGATGAGATCCCTGTATTCAGGGCCACTTCTCTTTATGGCAGTCATTAGCAGGTCGCACAGTCGGTAGACTGTGTCAGGTAGCTCATCCAAAAGATGGAAGCAGCCAGGCAGCATGGTGTCAGTGAAGGCATGTAGCTCCTGGGGGTCCAGTGGCTCAGCCTCCATGAAACGCTCCAAGCATCGTGCCTCCTCCTCTTCTGCCCGTTCCCTGGCTCTTCTGTCCTCCTCCTCTCGCCGTCGTGCTGCTTCCTAAAGGAGACACACCAACGATCAACAGTTATTTAGCTAAACAGTAAACTAATCCTTCATTCAGTTTCAATTAGCAAAAAATGTTTTACACTACGCTTTTTTCTTGAAAAAAGAAACACACCTCAGGAGAGTCGGAGCGCTGCTCCATGCTAACCTCTTGCCCGAGTGACATGGCAATTGCTCTCATCATCTGGTCTTCTTCGGACATAGTTAGATCCTAGATGGAATAAGAGCAACAATGTTAGCTACCCAAGTCTCTCTCAAACATTGTAAAGGACTAAAGTACTGCGTGTGTGTGTGTGTGTGTGTGTTTGTGTATGAAGCTTACTCTTACTGCTCCACCAAGAAGTGGAGGAGGGTGTGTAAGGAGGTACTCGGTGGCCTGCTCCATGGTGCTGGTGTTCAGTAGAGCCTCCATGGCATGTTCTCTTGAGAAACCCATATCCATCAGCTGGAACACCACACACGACAGAAAGACGCAGAGAGAGATGAGGTTGTGAAAAAAGAAACTACAAAAGGACGTTACATAACAATGTCACATAAGGTGAGTGATAGCAAACTAGTTTGCATGCTGAAGAAAAAAAAAAAGTCATGTAAGTCATTCTTTCTGAAACATGACAGAGGCCTCTATAAATTATCTCTCTAATCTCTCTCAAACCCCCAACCAAACCTTGTCCCAACACTATTATTATAGCACTGAAATTTGTCTCTCAAGTCCTTATTTTTTTCTTCAATATGACTCTTTCCTTTATTTCCTTACTCTCTCCAAGTTTTTTCTCAATTTCTCCCTTTCTCTGGCTGCAGGGTGGGGGTGGTGATGTAACATTTCCTAAACCCAGAATCATCGGCATCTAGATATAAAATTACGCAGTTAACCTGTACTCTCACATCTACCTGCAGCACTAGCATAACAAGCTAAAAAAAATATTGCTGCTGGAATAATGTTATATAATGGAATAATGTTACATCAGACAACTTATGAAAAACAAACAAACCAAAAAATAAAAAGTATCTATCACTACAGTGAGAAGTTCCACATATTTTGAGCTGGTAGATTTTTACACCAAATGCCCTTCCTGAGGCAGTCCCCCAAACTGTGACTAAAATCAGGTGAGAAAGATCTATTTGCCACAGCTTTCCCTACATACCTGTGTTAGCTGAGCCTGGTTAACTTGGGGCTCGCGGCGAGGCGTAGAATTGGTAGAATCATCAGCTGATCCTCCTGTTGGCCCTCCAGAAGTTGATCCACTCACTGGTGGTGCCTCTCCACTTGATGAAGATGCTCCTGGAGCCGTGCCAGGTCCCAACGAACCGGCAGAGGTTCCCTCATCATCTGGGCGCACTGTTCCCTCCCTCTCTTTTGCCAGGCGCTCCTGAATAACAGGCTCTCCTCTTAGTATGTGGCAGAGAATAGCCAACATGGATTCAGCCATCCTACCCCCATACACCTTCAGTGGCTTCCGATTCCACAGATTGCGAATGCAGCTGAATGCAGCCTTTATGAAAGAGAAACTGTGTTACAATAATAAAACACCAACAGAATCCGTAGATTAATACAAAAAAATAAATAAAAAATTCTACCATATTTAAAGCCTACAAAAAAATAAATACAGTATAAAGAATTTCTAGGGGGCATGAAGATCATGGACATTTGTTACAATCCTTTTCATGTTTCTCCACACAGTACTAAAAATGCAGAAATACAACTGAGCAACTGTTTTTGAAAACACAGGGATAAATGCTCATCTCTTCCATCTTTTCAAAAGACAAAATCTCTTAGAAATCACTTAGAAATTGGTTATTTTAGTTAATACTGACCTTCTGGGTGACAATAAGGAACCTTAGGGCACTGAACTGTGGCATGGTGGGTGTAACTCCAGGCATTTTAGCTGGCAAGGAATGGGGTGAGTCCAGCACAGTGCTTGGATTCACCATCTTCTCCACCAGCATTAACCAGGCATCCAGGAACTCCCCTGTCCCATCTGGTAGATCAGCATGCTCCAGACCCTCAGATACAGGTACCTTCCCTCCCATTGACAGTGCCCAGTTAAATGTCCTGTTAAAAACAAAAAAAAAAAACAAAAAAAAAAACTCAACCAATTAAACTAAGTAAATGTCAAAATAATATTTTGGGGGGGATGGGCAAACAAATGATGTCTGTAATTATTGAAAAAATGAAACATGAGTGACGGTGGTATATTGGTTAGCACAGGGGTCGGCAACCTGCGGCTCTTTAGTCCTTATAGTGCGGCTCCGCGTGGTTTGGGAAAATAAATTAGAAGTATTTAGCTGAAGTGTATTTTATTTATGTTAGTTCTTCTTTAACTTGTAGTTCTAAATTGGAAGATTATTGTGATATTGAAATATAAAAATAAAATTATATTCTATTATTTTTTCATCGCTCAAAATAAGCGTCACACTCGCGGAAGCCGGTATACCCACCGAAACACCGTGCATTTATTGAGACTTTCAACCCCAATTATGGATCTTCGGATCCACATTATGTCAGCAGCTATTCTCCACCGTGAACTATGTTAAAAACAAACACCGCTCACGCCTCACAGATGACAGCTTACAGTCCTGCGTAAAGATGAAAGCCCCGATTTGCAGACGCTGTGCGCAGAGGTTCGGGACCAGAAGTCCTATTGTAAACATATCACGGCAGACCCGACGATGTTTCCATGAACATGCTTTTCAGCATCTCTTTATTGACCACTTTTCACACACGGTTGCTGACGCATACAACCGGCTGTAGCTTTTCAGCTCACAGTCTGACACACACCAACAACAACACAGCAGGATAGATAGCACAGACGTAAAGGCGGCGAGGCGTGATTGCGGGTGCCGCTCAGGTGCGTCCGCCTCCCCTGCAGCGGCGCTGCAGACCACGCCCCGCCACACACATTAGCCAGGTAAAATACATATTTAGGCAGAATTTTGCAAATATCTATTTTTCATTTTTTAGCAGTATAGTGCTTTTTTTTCCAATTATTTTTTTTTAAAAGTCAGGTCAAGGCTCCAAAAGGCCAAAGGCGATATAACAGTTTTTGTTTGCTACATGGATCATTTTAGTTCAGCAGGGTGTCTTTCCTTTTGTTATATTTCTTTAAGAGTTCAAAATGTGTTAATTACATAAATAAAATGTAATTTTCTCTGTAGCACTTCATGGATTTCATAAGCAACACACCTTAGTTGTTCACACAAAGCATAAAAGGTAAAAAACAATATATACAGTGTTATCTTCATTTTAGATGTCAAAAAGTATTTGCGGCTTCCAGTGTTTTCTGTTGCGTGGAAACCGAGTCCAAATGGCTCTTTCGGTGTTAAAGGTTGCTGACCCCTGGGTTAGCACCATCACCTGACAGCAAAGTTTTGGATTCATATTCATTGGCCATCTAAGGCCTTTCTACATAAACTTGCATGTTCTCCCTGTACCTGTGTCGGTTCTCTCTGGGTACGCTGGCTTCCTCCCATAGTCCAAAGACATGGACGTTAGGTTAACTGGCGATACTAAACTGGCTGTAGCTGTGAATCTAAGTGTGAATGAGTGTCTGTTTCTCTATTAGCCCTGCGATAGAGTGGTGAACTGTCCACAGTGCATTCTGCCTCTCGCATTACGACAACTGATTCAGCCCCCTGTAACCCTAAATTGGACAAGCGGTTAAGAAAAATGGATGTGGGGATAGATCACGAAACTAGGATTAAATTTTAATGAATATGTATGGTCTTAATTGAAGTAAAGCTTTATCTGCATAATTAGCGATCAGGTCAGTGAGAAGGAGTGTCAAGTAGAACGTAAAGTAGCAGAGGCCAAATGCCTTTAGAAAGTTTCAAAAAAATGAATGCATAATTTTAGAGATGAAGAAAACCTGCATCACAAATGGCGGGGGACAACCATTTATTTCAAGAATTCTATGAGAATTTTCAAAAACACTAATAAAGGCCTTGTGGCTGCTGGCTGCAGCTACGCGGTGGTCTTTTAACACACAAGAGTCACCCACTTCCATAAACAGCAGTCCTACAAACAACGAGGTACTCGTGTTCTTTAAAGAAAAGGGCCCAACTTGTGGCAAGAATTTCACTGCATGTTAAAATAAGCTTCTCATCACAAACAACATACCATTTCTATTTTTGCCCATATTTGTGCTCTAGATATTACCAAGTAAGCTTTAAACAACTTGATTGCACCATACAATATGACTCACTCAAATAAGGCATCGTGTCCTCCAGAGCAAAAGAACTTTTGCAGCATAAGGTGGTAAGGGTACTTCCTTTCATCAAACAACATAGGAGATGTGAAACCCACTGAGCAGATGAAAAAAGTCAACCTGCCAGGGAGAGAAAAAAATAAAATATTGTTCAATATCATTGCTTGTGACAAGCACATAATAGCAAAAGAGGTGGCAGTGCCAAATTCCTCTTACCTAAAGCGAGGGGTGGGTGTGTAGGGTGGAGGCTGCCAACTTAGACCCTTGGTGAGCAGCTTGGTGAGAGCAGAAGCAGTGGCCCTGGCAGCAGGTGTTGGGGTAGTGCCTGTACTTGTGGCATGGTGGGAGCGACGTTGGCGCACTGGGGAGCCCACGCACAGTTTTACTAGCAAGCCAAAGAGCTCGGCCAGAGCCCTACCTAACCGAGATGAAGCTGCAAAGACACATGTGGGTAGGTAAGACAAACTTTGACTTTCAAAAAAAAAAGAAAATAAAAGAAAAAGCAAAGTGTTAAATATTGTAAGATAAAAGGAAAAAATAACAGACACAAAAATATAATATGTGCGCCTTGGACATACTCCTACCAGAGAGTAAAGGCTTAATTTGTTTGATGCGGGTGGCCATAGCTGGAGTAAGTTTGGACTTGGTCTTTGGGTCTGCTGCAGAGGGTTCATCTGTCTCCATGGGAGCCAAGGTATCCCCATCTAGACCCATGCCTTCTAATAGACCACCAGCAGAGGAATCCACAGACACTGCCTCTGATTCTGCTGGATGAATGTGGACAAGTATGTATTTGTTGAAGGGTGCTGCAAGGACATCCTAGTTTTTAAGGAACAAGTTTAAATGGTTACATTACCAGTTCTCCTGGAGCCAGAGGCTGAAGATGCTGTCGTGTTGCCAGATGGCTTTTCCTCTTTGGGAACAAGTTTTTGCATGTCAGCCTGGCCAAACTCACATCCTGGAGGCAAACTGTTAAGAAACAAGCAATAAGTTGTAAGGGGTGATAACTACAAAGTTTAGGTAAAGGAGTAAAGGATAAGATTACTCACCTGTTAGGGGTGCAAAGGGACAGTAGCACAGTGCTCTCCCATACCAGAGAGCAGTAGAGCTGGCTGAGCTTGCTGAGAACACTCAGGCCGAGCTGAGAGCCCCACTGGTTTACTGAAATGGCTCTGATTTCACTCTGTTTAGAAGACAACAGAAATATTTAGAGCTGTTGAATCAATTTGGGTCTCACTTGTCAAACAAAGGCTGAATTTTCATTCATTAGCAAAAGAAAAGTAAATTCTATGTTTTTGAGATCTAACATTTGGATTTCAATGTGTTTCTGTCCTCATAAGGCATCTGCATATTGGACTGAACAGAAAATAATTAGCTGCATAGGCACTTGCTTCTAATAGTTTTTGGAAATCACAACATGGGTGGAGAGCCACCTTCTGAACTGAAGTGTTTTGAGGTCAAGTAGTTTTATTTTTTTCCTCACACACACACACACACACACACACCATCTGTGTTTACCTGTCCGACTCTGCAGGTATGGACAAACATGAGGATGTAAGCATGCGCTGCAGTAAGAGCATGTAGAAGGGGTGTTGCACGAGCTGACAATGTGGCATCTGTGACGTGGCCTGCATTAGCCAGTTCTCTGAGAAGCACAGACCCACCAGGCACCTCAATTGGTCGATGAAGTGGCTCCAGAGATGTCAAAATACTGTCCAGTTGGCACAGGCCCTCCTGGAGTACTTTAGGCTCATGTGAGAGAGTCTAAAGGGAAGGATTGAGTCATTTTCAAATTGCCCATGAACTGCCTATTAAAACAAGTGTACGGAGTGCAACAGCAATGTGCATTCCATGTGTGCCAATTTCTTAAAAAAAATAAAGAAATAAAAAATAAAGAAACTGGAAATAAATTCCAGTGATCTTTAGGTTATGCTCACCAGTATCGACTTGCAGACACCAGCAACTGCTTGGCAAGCAGCTGAGGTGGGAAAGTCTATGGGCAAGTTGGGCAGGCCCAGAATAGAGACCAGAGGCAGAAGCCCCTTCTGGTTGACAAATTCTTGACAATGGTCATCTGTGGTGTTGTTGCTTAGAATGGATTCCACAAACTTCATCTGGAGAACGTATGCACACCAAATTATGGACTTAAGTGATAAAGGTAACCACTGCTTTAATAGTTTACACCATTTCCAAATTATAGCTTAGAATATATTGCACCATAAACCAGACAGTACAACCACTGAAGCAAAGACTTACCACATTAAGAATGTAATCCATTAGAGGAATGGGTATCCGTTCCTCAGTGCCAACCACCCTGCAAGAATGCACACATTATCAAAACTTCAACCATCAACCGTATATTTGAAATTTTGTCAATTAACCTGGAAAAGTAATTAAAGTCTGTAAAGACTGTTTTTTCTTTTCTATTGTGTTATGAACTCAGAGTCATACAGTTCAAGTGGCACTGACTGTCTGCTGCTCTCTGCTTCCCCCTGCTGCTGGCTGAAAGTGTGAAGGGCCTCCTCTTCCTCCTCATCCTCACTTGAAGCTTCTTCGGCAGCATGGCTGGAGCGTGCTGGTGGAACTGCAACAGTACCATCTGCTTTCTGGATAGATGGTTTCTGGCAGATGTACTCAGGAGCTCGACCTAGGTTGCAGATCTCCTCGAGCAACTATAACAGCAACTTTGCTTTAGATACCTTGACAAGTTCTGTTTCAACACTTGAAATATTTTTAAATCAAATTTGGACTACCTTAATAATGGCAGTAGTAGCATCTGTTTTCAAAGTGGGCTGGTGCCTCATGAGTTCATCCACAGCACTACCCAAGTTGGATGCAGTGTCACCTGAATTAAAACAAACAACATGTTATGCAATGAAATGTGGTTCACAGGCAAAGACAAAAAAACACCAAAGACAAAAAATAAACAACAGGGGGACCTCACCCAAAGGGTCAGAGCTACGCCGTCGTCGCATTGCAGGCAGGTAGTCAGGAGACAAAAGCACTTTGAAGAGTCGCTCAAAGGGCTGGCACTGAACGAAGGAGTGCAAGCCTCTCGCATTCAAGCAGAGGGCACTGAACACATTGGGGAGAGAACCCAATACTTCGCGGGTAGCAGGAACCTGCAAAAACGTTTGAAATGTTTCACTGTTTTTCAAGTTAAAGGCCCACTATTAGCCTGTGTTTTTTTGTTGTTGTTTTTTTTTTTTCTTTCTTTTTTTGGGGGGGGGGGTGTTTTTTTGTTTTCTTTTGTAAGAACAGTGGTTGCATGCATTGAAATGCTTTCCAGTAATGTCAACCTGTTTATACAATATATATTATGACTGAATGGATGTTATAATTGTCAAATTTATAAATCAACACATGTGCAAGTCTGATTCCTGACTTTTGGATAATAGGTAACCATGTTATATCATCCATCCATATCTAAAAACAAAGAAATAATTAATTCTAAGAATCTATTGAGTGTACAAAGACACAGACATCAAAACTGATATTGAACTGCCACAAGTGGTCAAAGACATTAAGAAAAGAAAAGAAAGAGCTAGAAACTCACATCTTTGATGAGAAGGGCATGCAGCATGACATCAGTCAGACCATTATCCTGCAAAGAGGAGAGCAGAGATGGCTCCTGGAACACAAACACCGTCACCACTTCTGTCGCTAAAAACCAGAAAGACAAAAACAAAAATGGGGGTGGTGGGGAAAGAAATCATAATCCAATAAAATATTAAATGGATAAAAATATTGCAACACTGATGAAGCAGAAAGTTTAATATGAGAAAAATGTTGCATTTCTGAAGTCAGATGAGGAGGACTCCGTAAAGTGAAAGAGTGTAACTGTGTACTCACCTAGGAGGAACAGTGAGGGGCCGTAATATTCTGCATTACTGATGATGTGCTTGAGTGAGGTAGGCAAGGACCCATCCATTACTTGGGAGTTAAAAAAAAAAAAAGTGGGTTCACAATACAATACAGATGTACAGCAACATATGTAAACAAGATTAGTACAAGATGTATGATCTCAAGTTCATCGGTACAACAAAGAAGTGGATTCCAATGACTCACCATGGCGGATGCCATCAGAAAAGGCAGGGTCCTGGATGGCTTTCTTCAAGAAATTTAGCATCGACTTCAACAGAGCTGCCCTCTGGGGGATACACTGCATACCTAAAGAGATGAGAATCATAGAAACTGAAGAACGCAGGAGTGATAAAATTCATATATTCATTTGTGTGCGATGTGCGTACCTGCACGAGGCGTGTTAGTAGTGCTGCTCTGTGCTCGGTGGTCTCCCTCAGCTCTGGAACTAGAAGATGTTGATGGTCGAGGGCTGCTTTCCATAGCAACTTCTGACACTGTGAGAATTCACAATGTTTCCATATAAACAACAGAGGAATATTTTATATTTTATATAACCCTAACAAACAGACTACTGCTTATAAAATCTGGCCACGACCAACCAAGGACTTGATTAGGAAAACCATAGCTGTAAGTTAGGCACGATCCCATTTATTGATAATATAGCTGTAATTTCTCCTTGTATAGATTCCATAACCAGTGATTTAACCCACTCTCTGAATACAGTATTCACTTTAATGTAACGTCATCACATAAGCAGGGGCAAAACAGCACTAAAAGCTCTTTGACAAAGAATTTAAAAAAAAAAAACAGAAAATGTATAAAGCATCATCATTATTGTTATACATGAGTATTATAGTGTAAAAATAAATATGTACAACTGTATTTAAAAGTTCTAAAAGTTTTAGAAATATTTCAATTTTCCCTACTAGGGAGGCCTTTCTAGTAATTGGCATTTGGTGAAATGGCCCTTTATTGATTCAATGTTTTGGAGGAGCTACTAGAATTGGCTTGCATGTTTTAATGCTAAAAGCACTATACTTTTTTGTACCACATAGTGCAACAGAACATCACTCAGTGCATAGTACATTAGTCTTAATGGGTGTCACTTGTGTCACTGATGCGCATACAGTCATCTAACAACAAAAGCAGCAGGGCATGTAAACAATAGGGCTGCCACAAACGATTATTTTGATAGTCGACTAGTCACCGATTATTTTTGCGATTAGTCGACTAATCAGATCATGCATCCATTGGACGTAAAACGTACAGCTTATTGCACCAGCATGCATCTGCTCTTATATAACTATCATTAGCTTACAGCTTTAAGTGTTTAAGATGTGTGCTAACTAAAAATAAAGACAAGATGATAGTTTATTAAATTTTAATGAAATTTGCAGATTGTTTCGGTGGAGTTTAATAAACTCAGCCGTCTGCTCCTTGCTATCTAAAATATAACAGGACACCGGAGTATATTCTCGAGCATCTCACTCTTCTGATAATCAGTTGTCTGCTTGACGTTTATTCAGCTGTGTAAAAACTATAACTTTATTCTCAGCCAAACTGATTTACTCAGGAACAAATAAAATACTGAAAAAAGCCAAACAATAACATTTTTAAGTTATCTAAGTGACTTACATCATGTTTAACCTGAGTAGCGAAAGACGGCGGTGGGTTTGAAAACGATTTGCCTGGAGTCCGGTGTTCTCACCGGCTCTAGTGAGCCTTGAACCCCGGCTAGCTATCGAGCTGGTGGGTAACAGACGTCTCCGAAAACATCGGTGCGCTTTTGAAAATATGTGGTGTCTTGATAAACTGAGCAGATATTTGAAGTTTACACAGCTACATTTGCGCCTGAAAATATGTTAAATGTTTATTTTGTGACACAGAAAGAATAATAAGAGTAATATTAAAACTAACTAGCTGCTGCCATTGTTGGAAACTGAGCAGGGCCGCGCTATGAATTCTGGGATAGGTTGGGCCACGAAGTATACACCCCACCCATCCTTCAAATCAGGGGAAATGAAGGGCGCATTTCTGAGCCGCATTTGTCGGAGTCTTCGAATTTGGACAGTCTTCGTCGTGTCGCTGTAACGTAATCGGCCTACAAATGCGAGCACAGGAGGATGCGATTCCTGAATTTGGACACAGATACGATACCGGACACTGCTTCTTCTTCTTCTTCGAGGTTTAACGGCAGCTGGCATCCTTGTACGTGCAGTGCTTGCCATCTTCTGTTTCAGTCCGTTATTACACTCTTAAATCCTACTACTTATTCCAGAGTCTTTTGGGATCTTACAAAGCTTCAAACGACGCGTCGGCTATTAAATTAGTCGTCGACGATTTTGATATCGACGTAATCGTGACTAGTCGACTAATCGTGGCAGCTCTACTAAACAAGAACAGCTTTAGTGTGAATTCCGCTTCATTAAAATACAGTCAAAGTGAGCACACAAAGCAGGAGAGAAGCAAAACAGTAGACTTTAGCTATAAATGATGGTTACACTAAACACATACTGGTTTGTCTGTTTTGGAAATATCACTATTGGAAATCAAAGTTAACCTATAGCGACTTCAGTCCCTAAGAACTGCACGATTTGGACACAAAGGCGTGTCACAACCCTGCATTATACTACCACCAAAGCCACCAGGAGAGACTGCAACAGATCATCGTCTCTTAACTATTCAGATCATAAATGATATGAAAGTCAGAATACATCAAAACCAAAACACTGCAGCTTAGCTGGCTAATTCAGCAAGTGTGTAAAATACAGCAGCTGTGAATCAGAGAGGACGAAAGTTGACTGCTGGAAATCAACAAAGCCATATCTTGATGCATGCTCAATAATCCAAGTAAGGAAATCCCAAAAATTTGATTCTGTTCATCTGGATGTCTGGATCAAGAAGTCAAGACTTCTGAAGATGTCACTTGGATGAATGATGAAACATTTCTCCCACTGAAAACGCTACATCCAGATGAAAAGAATCAACTTTTTGGCAAAGAAGTCATATGTCCTTGTTTAACTGCCATGTTTGATCAAACACATTCACATAGTGCTTGATTATTTTGGAACTCGTGATTTTCCTCTGATGCCAACTAAAATTCAAAAACACCAACATTCTCTCTGTAAAGGAGTTACCCCGATACGTTTAGAAGATCTGTCAGTTCCACATTCATCCAACAACCCTCTTTTCAAACGAGAAGTGTTCTACTCAAAGAACTGGAAAGGCCGGTGAAGCACTGAGAACTCACTGTTGTGTTTATCAACAAAAATTCTCAAGTCAGCAGCAGCATTCAATTAATAACAGGTTTAAAGTTGCCCTAAATCTGGTCCACAAAGATTGCCCTCATCATTATACAACCTGCACCAGCCTGAATGTTTGACACCATCCAAGGAGTCACAGAATTTGGTGACAACAAATTCTTACCATACCATCCGCATGCCTGAGCAATCTAGATTCCAACCAGGGTATGTGTTTTCAGTAAATAAAAGCTAGCACCATCTACAGCATGAAAGAAGGTTCTAGGTTCACACCTTCCTGGAGCCATCATGCACATAGCCTGTATGCTCTCCCTGTGCCAGGGTGGGTTTGCTCCGTTTGTTTAGAGACATCCATGTGAGGTCAAATCAATTTTAAATTGGATGTAGAGGTGAGACCAACAAAGCGCTACGATTTCGTGGAATAAATCTATCAACGCATGTGTCGTGTCAAGCATTTTTAGTGGTCAGTATAAATAGAAAAGCACTATGTAAAAACCAGTCCATTGAGATCATTTTAACCACCATCCTGATGTTAAACATTAAAGAGGACATGAAACACTATACATATAGAGGCTAATATACACCATTGAGCCCTGCTCTCAAAAAGTAACACTGTAACAATGTAACACTGTCTGTGAAGCTGGATTTAAGAAATACCGTATTTTTACGACCATAAGGCGCACTTTAAAGTCTTAGATATTCTTCAAAAAGTACGGCGCGCCCTATAGTGCAGTGCGCCCTGTGTGTTGTAATGAGGACGTAGTAGAGAACACCATGAGAACGCTAAAGGGTGAAGTGTGGGCGTTGACTGTAGCGGTATATACGATCGCACATACCTGTATAAAAGAACAGGTATGTGCGTTATATGCAGAACATCGTTGTTTTAACAACCCTGAAAATGGCAAAGAGACACGCTTACGAAGCACAGTTTAAACTGAAGGCCATCAGCTACGCGGGGGAACATGGAAATCGAGCAGCCGCGAGAGAATTTAAGATTAATGAATCGATGGTTCGCAAGTGGAGGAAGCTGAAAAACGAGCTGCAGCAGGTCAAGAAAACACAGCTGAGTTTCCGCGGACATTTGGCGAGGTGGCCCGAGTTGGAGGAAAGACTCGAGCGGTGGATCATCGACCAAAGAACGAGCGGGAGAAGCGTTTCGACGGTCACCATTTGGCTAAAAGCAGTTTCACTAGCTGAAGAAATGAAAATTGAACATTTCGTTTTATGAAACGGTGCCATTTTTCCATCCGGACCAGGACTACGGTAGCGCAGCAACTTCCAGCGGATTATAATGAAAAGCTGGCCATCTTCCGCTCCTACTGCAGCAAACACATCGGCGACAAAAACATCCAGCCCAGCCACATCACAAACATGGATGAGGTGCCGCTCACTTTCGACATCCCGGTGAGTCACACTGTGGAGAAGAAGGGGACCAGCACGGTAGCGATACGCACAACGGGGTATGAAAAGTCTTCTTTTACTGTTGTGCTAGTAAAGTGAAACTAAAACTAGTGAAACAAATGAACTGTGAGCTTGCTGTCATTCCGGGAGGCCTGACAAAGGAACTCCAACCGCTGGACATCGGTGTGAACCGCCCGTTCAAAGTAAGGCTGCGAGCGGCGTGGGAGCGATGGATAACCGATGGAGACCACAGTTTCACCAAGAGTGGAAGGCAGCGCCGGGCGAGTTACGCCACAATTTGCGAATGGATTGTAAATGCTTGGGCTAACATGTCTGCTGGCACTGTTGTTCGAGCTTTCGCAAAAGCCGGCATCATTTCCGAGGAGCCGCACGGCACGGAAAGTGACTCTGACAGTGAAGAAAGTGAAAGTGAACCTGGAATGTTTGATGGAGATTTAGCGCAGCTGTTCAATTCAGACACAGAGGATGAGGACTTCGATGGGTTTGATTGATGATAAAAATGTGAGTACCAAACTCAGTTTTGCTCCTGCTTTATTTTTAAATACGCACGCTTGTATGCTTGTGTGTTGTTGACGATGACGATTACTGGTAATAAAAATGTGAGTACCAAACTCAGTTTTGCTCCTGCTTTATTTTTAAATATGCACGCTTGTGTGTTGTTGATGACGACGATTACCGGTAATAGAAATGTGAGTACCAAACTCAGGTTTACTCCCGCTTTATTTTTAAGCGGGAGTAAACCTGAGCATACGGTACTTGTATGCGCCCTATAACCCAGTGCGCCTTATGTGTGTGTTCAATACAGTAATGGCACACATAACTGTGACTGCGCCTTTTAGTACAGTGCGTCTTATGGTCGTGAAAATACGGTAAGTGCTTTTAGTTAAAAGTTTTAAAAAAACTTTTAGAGCAATCTTCTGTTAGTACGGAACATAACGTCATGTGGGTGGTTGGTTGTTTTCTAATCAAGTTTTTGGTATATTATTGAAGTTCAAAACATTCCATATCTTCACTTACTCTCCATGTCTGTGTCCATGTCCTCAGACTCTACTGCTGCACTAGGCCTCTGGATCTTTGGCTTGATGACAAAAGGGCACTCTTTTCTCGACAGGTCCACCTCATGCTATATTAAGAAATTGATAGAGAGAGGAATGAGCAAATGCAGAGGACTGAGTGACTGTATCTAAAAGTGGCTAGGTCAGGAATATGCCTAACAAACCTCTAGTCTGCAGATGAAAATGGAAAGGCCGCTGTGGGACTGAAAGGCAGCCATGTCAAGGTTGGTGATGAGGTCCACAACCCGCACTGCTCTTGTTACAAAGGTGATCTGGTCCTGCTCGTCACCCAAGAACTTGATCACCTATGAAGTACAAGATAATCATTGATATATTTCTTAAAGACAACATTATGAATGGCTACGATGTACTATAGGGCCTGTATGTACCTTAAGGAGGGCTTCCATCATTCCACAGGACACAAGGGCCTCCCCTCCAGCATCATAGCTAGCCAAATGGTAAAGGAATGAAAAGAGTGCTGTTGCAAACTGGTGTGGGTAAGGTTCCATCAGAGGATCTAGAAAGCGGGGGGGGGGGGTGTTAAAAGCTCTGATTTTATTTACCAAATTTCTTGCACATCACTCATTAAAAATTTGGGCCATAATTTCTGCTATGTTCTCACCAATCATTGCTTGTATGCAATTGCGAACCAACACGGGCAAGAAGCCATGGTATGAGGCAGTGCCGGTGCAGTCGATGATGTTGGAAAGCTTGGGCGTCCTCTCCAGATGGACAATTGAAGTTAAAGTGCGCAAAGAGGCCGCCTTGATATCCTGAAGAACAAAATCCAATAAAACACTTCAGAGAACAGACAATGAAAAAGGACAGAGATTGTGCAGACCTAAGAATAAAGAAGGCACTGAAAGTAATCATCTTCTGACACAGTCACAAAACACATCAAAAGACATTTTATTAATACAATGAAAGTACATTTAGTGTAATGACAGTGATCGAGCTTGAAGAAAAAATAAATAAATAAATAAATACTTTCTTACCACAAGCTGTTTGTCTGTAATCTGCAAGACATCCACCAGCTCCTCTATCAAGCCATTATACAGAATACTGTTGGCTGACTCTTGGAGTGCATTTGAATACACTGGTGGGGAGAGGCAAAGAAAAAGAGAGAAAAGGTCAGAACATAAAACTAGGACCAAAATCATGTCACTTTCTTGGGAAAAAGCTTTCTGCTCACCCAGTATAGAAATAGCATGCAGTCGGGCTTGTACAGCCTGCAACCTCTTCTTGTGATTTGAGAAACCATGGGCTAGTCGAATATGAGTAAACAGTAGGGTCTGTTTGTCTTTTGGGATGTTGTACATCATTGTCAGTGACTCCATGATTTCTGACGGGCTCTCTGAAATCTATGAGACAAAACAAGCTGTGTATTAGGTCAAGAAGCCAAGATGTGGCTTTTAAGTTGTTAATGATGCAATTCTAATTTGACTGTACCTTGTCAAGCTGCTCGATGTGAATATAATGTAGTGTGTTACTACTTGTCTGCTGAGGGAATATGACATTTGGAAATGATTGGGACAAAGTCAAGAAGTCAACAGAATATTCCAAATATTATTCAGTTTTTACTTTGATTGCTTAAGTAAATGTTGATGCCTATACCTTTCTCTCTACTTTGACCTCAGGGCCCGGTTCAGCGTAAAACTCAAAGTGAAGTGTGGTGGCACTGGGAGGATACTTCTGCAGTGGGAATATAAACATAATTTATAAGTAGGCGTAATTTAATAGTTTTTGACAGCATCTATTTAGAAACATAAAACTTTCTGGCCAACAGTAATATGTAGGTGATAGTTATGAAACATCACTCACTCAAAAAAAAAGAGAAAGAAATCTTACCATCATAGGCAGATCCCTGCAACATTCAGCCAGACCAAAGCCATTCTCCTTCCCACCCCAACTCTGCAGAAAAGAACAAAGAGACTAAACAATTCAACTCCGCTTCTTGAGGGACAGCTAGAATCACAATGATAAAAGTTCACTAGACCTCAGCCAAGTGCTGTAGACGGGCCAGGAGAGGAGTCCTTTTTTCAGATCCCAGTCTTGTGATGTAGTTGGATCGCTTACTGAACACATAGAGTAGGTTCAGCACAGACAGGACCACCTGCATGTCACATGATGCTAACAAGGTGGTCAAGTGCTGTAAAGGGGGTGGATGGTAGATAAAACAAGAAATATTTAAGTTTGTGAACTTCATTTTCTCTGACATATCCACAGCACAAAAAATAAACATAAATATGTATCAGTAGTACTGAAGAGCTGAATTGGTTGAACCATACCTCTATGGAGCTGTAAAGGTGCCTAGAGAAGCTGTACTCAATAAGCAAAGCTGTGAAGTTGAGCACTGCCAAAAGCAAGGCTTTGAGCTGTCCATTCTCTGGACGGTCACACACCAGCAGCCATGACATATTCTCTACTGTCTGGCCTGCATCACACAGAATACCATCGAAGCGGTCCAACAGATCCACCCAATGGTAAAGCTCACACTGTTGAAAGAGATAAAAAAATAACAAATTTCAAACAAATATTACATATCATTGATTTAACTTAATGTCCAAAAAAGTTTTAGATTTTGTATTCTACTCTCAAATTAGTAGTACTTCTGACCATTAGGATTCTGTAATGACAGCAAGTCAGACCAATGGCAAGTGCCTATGACATTCATACATAATTATTTTTATATTTGCTTGTAGCTCATAAGTTTTCATAAATTTAATAAAGTCAAAGTCAATTTATTTCTCAGGTTTAAAGCTTGAACACATCAACCACCTCTCATTTTGTAGCATTAAGTTAGGATTAAATCCCCATTCCCTTTTGCATTCTGTTAATCTGTATTATTACTACACTTGCTAAGACATACTACACGCTGCCTAAGAAAGGACAAAGGAGGAGGAAATCTAGACATTTTTCGACTGTTTTCTATAATTTCATTTCAGGGAGATGTTTCTAGGAGTGTGGTGCGGAAATGATGTCATGAACTTGTGTCAGCAGGTATTGTGAAATTTCTCAAATATATTTGATGATATTCATGATATTCCACACAATTCTAGAGTGATGGGAACCTTGTTATAAGAGTTTGTGTTTTATAAAAGACTGAAGTAGTAGCATCTCCTTCAGCCTAATCTTCTTACCTTGCCAATATTCCAGGTCTTGATATGCTGCAGTTCAACCAATAGCTGCTCATCATTGCATGCCTTGAGCTTCTCTATAAGTATCCTGCAGTCAGCAGGCTGTTGGTGCAGAAGGTTTAGAAAAATATTTGGTCAAGCACAGTTCCTGGATCCTTATGAGTCTTCTCAAAACACAATATAGCACCCTAAACAGATGCTCTATGCTGATAGACAGTAAAAATCTCCATTTACACTGAACTAACAACTCTGGGCAAATACAATAACCCACAATACTTTCACTCAAGTTGTTTAAATATGAGAAGGAAGAGAAAAGAAAAAGATCAATTAACAAGTCAAAAAGCAAGTCAAAGTCAAACTGAGCACAATCTAATAAACTGGGCTTAAAATTGTACATAGAAATACTATGTGTGTATTTGAGCTACTTTAAGCTGGTAATCACACTCTTTGAGAAACAAAGTGAGCCTGACATTAGCAATGCTAGCACCACAGCATTCTTTAATGCCAATACCCTTGTGCAAAACATGGTTGAATGCCATTTTATTCTGAAACAGTTTAGATACAGGCATTTATTTTCTAAAACAAAGAATTGCTAGAATCCTCTGCTTTAGCAGGGCTGTGACTTGTTTTACTTTCCACCTAGCTTGTTTACAACTTCCCTTCAAAAAAGTGAGGGGTGCTGCAGTCTGCCTAGTGGTGGAAGACTGTTCAACATCTTTGAACCAACAGTTAAAAAGCATAGTGAATTACTTGGTTTAACTGACCAATACTTCCATTTCTGAATAGCACAATCCTACAAGAAGACGTGTCCTGTCCTGTCACTGTTTACTTATCACGGCAATCAGCTGTGCAGGCATTAGCATCAAGGTAAACAACAGTATGGCCGTTAAATGTTTTAAGTCTCCAGCTCTAACCCCTTACCATTCTTAAAAACTCCAACATTAAAGTAATTCAGTTCAATTTAACTAAATTCAGTTCAGAGAGTTCAAGATCCTTCTAAGATAAATACCAGAATTATTCCTGTAGAAATGTTTGGTGCTCAAAACAGTTTTAGCCAGACCCACAGTAATTAACAGCATTGGAATAAAGTTATTTCTGTATCCAGTTTTATGGCAGTATCATGGCAGTAACATTACAGATAAGAATTTCTTACAATATATATATATATATAAAGTAAGAAGCATCTTCAATAAGTTCTTTTAGGCCCTGCTCCCATTATGAACTCTTATCACAACTGGCTAGAGAAAAGTCATCCTAAATATCCCAACTATATGCAATTTAGGCAGCAGTGAGGTTAGGAACTATGAAAGAAAACACAGCCAGCATCAAATATACTCACAGCTTCCGTAGGTGTTTTCTTTAACTTGCTTCTGTCGACCTTCATTGTCGATAATCTCTATTTGCTGCTCCTGTTGAAAAATGTTAATGTAACCCATAAAACAACATCTAATAATGAATTTCAGTGTGCTGTGATGCAGATATTCTTCTATAGCACTTGCGTAAATATACATTTGGACTTTACATATCTAAATACTCCCAGCCAAACAGTTATTCAGATATTGAAATATTAACATTAAAATGTCTTAAAAAACAAAACAAACAAAAAAACTAAAAAAATAAGATACATACTTACAAAAAAATATTTGGCAATGCCCACTTAAGGGCATGTTCCAGTTGCTCTATCTGCAAAATCAAACCTTACATCAAAACAGTGTCCCACATGCCATAATACAAAACAGACATTTTTTTTCAAAGTACACAATGGGTACATATGTTATTAAAAAAATGCTCCAGGTAAATATGTAAATTATCTGGATAATATCCAGTACATAATATAACACAAAAAAGTACCTGCTGGCTATATATCTAGGGAAATTCGTACATTACGTACTTGAAATACACATAACAAAATACAGACAGTCGACTACAAATCTCAACATTTGGCAGGGCACTCAATGAATAAGCAAAGGTAGATGATATGGCGATAATCCTCGAAAATCTGTTACAGCAAAAAAATGATTGATTACCACCAGTGGTTAAAAAGGTGATGAAAACATTGACATTTTCTCAGGCTCTCTAAAAGTCTGATAATCACAAAGCAAACCGGGCAGAGCATTAGCTGACGGCTAGCGAGCAATGTACGACACAAAGTTAATCAAATTATATTGGGTCCCATTTATTGGCCTAAAACATTAGCCCGACGTTTCATCACTTTCAAATTCAGGGGAGATTTAAGCCTCTCTGTTTGCTTTTCCATCAACTCAAACGACTCGAAGCTTACAGGTTAAAGTTATAGCTACCTAGCTAACAAGCTAGCGTAGGTAATAGCTTTACGTTATTTACCTAACGTTAACAAGTTCCTATTCAAAGCCCACACTGCAGTTATAGGGCATAAACGTGATGCGTTTTGTTTGTAATTAGGTAGCAACACGTCTAAGAAAACAAGAACCCCTGTAAAACTCAACGTAGCGACGGAATCGATCGGCAACGTTTGCTGCGGAGATGTTAACCCCTGACCAGCTAACACCGAGCTACCGGTACCGTTAGCAAACGATCTTCCTCTGAAATTCTAAGTCACCAAACGTTTTTTAAAAAGTCAGCCAAGTCATAATCAAGTCATGCGTGTCATCAGCGATAACCATTCACAATGTAACTAAACAAAATTCAAACCGCTAGGACCATTTGTGGCACAGCTGTCAAACCAGACCTTACAGATTCACCATCCTGTCCTGACCTGACTCTTGACTAATTTAGGTCGGGGCTGCACAGGCCGCAAAAAGGAGCCCGCACTCCCTAGTTCTGTGCTGGCCCTACTCCAGTTAAGATGAATCTGTAAACAACTCGGTGACTAGCGACAAAGAGATGAATGTGTGCAAAATACCTGGAAACACTAACGTGACTTTTTTTTTCTTAGGCTCGGAGTTCCTGACTCTAAAGCTACAGTCGTTGCACGCGCTAGCTAGCGAGCTAGCTACCGTTAGTTGAGCAGTGAGCAGAAACGCAGAACAACTCGCTGAATCATTGTCGGACTGGTCTAACGTGACACTGCGAGTTTTGTTTTTAGTTTGCAGAAGGGAAAATTGACTACCGAATCAATTAAGAAGTTTGTTCGTCCGTCCGGAGTATTACAGTATCCCCGCCTGTTTCCATAGCACATAGGCACTAGCTCTTGGCACAGTCATGATGAGTGTGGGTAGTGTGCAAAAAGTGAATAACGCTACGGCTGGGAATGAGAAGCCACTGCTGTCTGTATCGATGCAGTGCGTATTTATAACGGGGCAATGGGCCCTCTGTGGGATGCACCACCAAAACATCTTATCATATTAAGTCGACACAGTTCTTCAAGTTATTTTCATGAAAGCATACCAGGTACACCAGCGTAAGCGCCGACATATTCATACGAACTTACATGTGTATCAAAATATTGTGCTAGACACCGTGAACGCTTAGAAAAACACAAGCACATTGCATCAAAACAACTTTAGGTATTTGATCCATGAATATTTACAAAATAAATAAATCAGAATTTTTAAAAGCCTGTTTACGAAACCTGGACAAGTCAGGAGTATACACTTTATTTCAGCTAAATAAGCTTAGAGGTTGCTAATTGTCTAGTTCGATTGATATTTTTTTAAGATTACTCACTGTTGCATTATGTGTGTAAGACTTCTCTGATGAAGTAAGCAAGTACTTAATTCAAACCTTTAAGAGCTAACATACTGATGTTAGAACACCAACTGACCTTGCTCAGTTACCCAGTGCTACATTATAGCTTATATGATTTAAGTGTAGTTTTCTTCATATGCCTAATTCAACAAAATTCAGTGTCATTAAAAAAAAGAAGAAAAGGGGAAAAAAGGAAGCATTGTTTTCTTTTGGCACTATATTTGTTTACCAAATTAATCTGAATTATTCATACATTATTTATTGATAGGCAAATTCAAAGTATACAAAATGAGTGGGGACTAAATTAAACCCCTGCCACATCTAGGCATTATCTTAAAGGATGTTTTTGTTTTAAATATTTTATTGCAATATCAGTGGATATTTTACTGACATTGGTTGTATATTGGTGATTATTTAAAATAGTATTTACAGGTTTTTTTTATTATAAATATGGATGTCTGCCAATATTGATTACAGCACAGACATAAAACAAAAAAGTTTCCAAAAGCTCCACACACCCTGTGAGAGGTTATGGTTTTTCCCTAAATTAATATTTGGGTATGATGAGCAGCACAAACACTGTCACTGAGCCCAGTTGTTCAGAGCTGAACAATGGCTGAAAAATAGAAATCACAGTAAATCTCACCAAGACCATCTGGTTAGACAGATATAACCACATGGAACCAGAAAAGAAGGTCACATTTTTTTATTTAGGAATTTCAATAACTTCTGCTAGTTTGAGTTGCAGAAAAATATTTCAAATACACCAAAGTGTTTACTGTCAGAAATACCTTGCTCCTCTTCTTCTTATTGCAAACTGGAATGTGCCAAAACTCTGCCAATGGCTATAGGGCATGTTTTGTTTTTGACATTTACTCTGCTTTTTGTGCCATATGAAGACAAAGAAATCATTATTTAAAAAAAATACTGAACTGTTTTTATGTCGTTCAGCCCTTCAAACTACCAAAGCATTTAGCCCGTGGAAATCTCCTCTAACACAACAGATAAACATCAACTACTGCCATCTCTGAATGCCATCTTATTTGCCAACAGGCGATGCAAAAATCGACTGATACAGATATTAAGTTGTTACATCAATTTATCCCTGCAGGTATATTCTTCATGTATAGTGTGCATTGCCAGCTCAGTTCAGTCAAAGCAGAAAAAAGAAGGGGGGGGGGGGGAGGGGGGGCAGTACTCACCAGAATCTGATCTGGTTCAGTGGTTCCACCTTTCTCATCATTGATTTACTATGCTGTTTCTTTACACAATCTGAAAACATATGACAAACAATGAAATTAGTTTTGAATGAAGAAAAGAAAATGGAACTGCTTGGACACTTGAAACACCATCTCTATTTCTCCAAACGTCCGTCATGTCACTGTTTCAGGAAGAATTTCATTAAAACTGAAAGATTTTCTACTTTGTAAAATTAAATATAGTTAAACACTTAACTTATTTCTGTTTCACTTAAACTCTGAAACAGGGCTGTACCTCCAGTTTTCTAACTTTGGGGCCTTAACAGTTTCCTTTTATACATAGGTTTCAGGATGTATGTGGTTTTGCACATGTGAATGACATTTCTAACTTATCTGTATCTTCCTTAAGTCATTATTTTTAAACAAACTGAATTCTTTGATATCTTGTTACTAATTGGACAGTGTGCATAACTGCTATGGGAGTTTTTTTTTCTGTAAACATGGACTACAATCAACAGATCCTTACTGTTTAAAATTTTCTCAAGTTCAACTTATTTGTCTGCCATTAAACTACAATGTTCAGCACAGACTTGCTGTTGATGTGCATGCCTTATTTATGCCAACCAAACAGAACTTTATTTATGAAAAATCCATGAGAGAGAGTAGTAGTCCGCATAAAACAATTTCCATTTCGGCAATCCCTCTCATTAAATCATATGGTACTTTAATATCACAACCTCCATATCACTGAACAGAATTACCCTAATTACCCAGATTTTAAAGTACATTAAAATATTTGCAGAAAAACTTGTCACATCTCCACTTTTAAACTTTTTTATACTTTAATAAGCTGATCACCTTTAATGAGCGAGCTGAGGCCTGGCATAAATGAATTATCCCGGCAATAGTTTGATTCAGTAATAAAGAATACAAAAACCCATGAGGCACTCAGGGGAGATTTAAGCCAATGACGGAGAAGTGGTCTACTTCTTTGTCATACCATCACAATTAACAGCGATTAAGAGTATGATGAGATGGTGGGAATCTGACAGGTAACAAATATTCACATTTCAGCAGCTCGGTATGTTTTCACCAAGTGGTATCACCGCTTGATCTCAAGACTTGTATATGCTGCTGCTGTCTGAAACAGGTCTCTCTTGTAAATGAGATAGTGAGACTCACCGGCATCACATTTATAAATAAAGTTATAAATAAAGGATAAATAACATTTGCAAATGTAGCCGAGTGCAATATTTTCTTTGACGAAATCATGCTGATTCTACCGATGAACGCACATTTAATCTAAAACCAACCTGCAGCATTTATAGCTGCTGACATTATGGAATGTTGAAGTCATCATCCGAAATACAAAGTGAAGTAAAGGCTATTATCACTCCCAAGTTAACTGAGTTAGCTCCAAGTTGAAAGCGTGTTCATTCAGCTCCTATCCCATTGTTTCTAAGTGTTGTTTAAGTAGCTTGCTACGCAGTTAAAGCTAAGTCAGTAGTGGCGCTAACGTAGACAAAGTTAACAGCTAGTCATCTGATGTTAGCTAGGTTTACTAGCACTTTTGGCTAACATTTGCTACTTCGGCTTTAATTCAGCTTTGACGGCTAACGTTAGCACATCACGAAAAGTCAATCTGCAACACACACTTTGACTCAAGTTGTCTTCATTCCCCCCAAGAGAACAAGCCGCAACAGAGGGAGAAAACTGGCTTTGAATTACTTGCACAGAGGTGCAAATACCCACACACAGTGAACATGACTCTGCGTGTTAAGTGTGCGGCTTCTGTGTTTGAGGGTTTCGCGCGAGCTAATCGGCTAGCCGTGAGGGCTCCGAGTCCGCACAATGCTCTATCCATGGGATCACGGCTAAATTAAAAATGGCGGTTTACACTGCAAAAGACGCATACATTACCATTAAAAATACACTATTTTGGTGGCTCGGATCCCGTGACGAGAAGCAATCAGCAATTTACGGACGATAGACGTCCGTCACCGCTTTGCTAAACCCCGTGTCAACACTTTAGAATAAGTCTTTCTGCCTACCTCGAATGCGTGTTACATTTGCTTCTCCATCTTGCACTAACGAGTGGTAGGGCAGTTTGGTTCTCGCGAGAATACCTGCTGTTGCGTTTACACAGGGCACTCCCTTGTAATTGCTATTAAAAAAAACAACACAAAACAAAAACAAATGCTAAGGCATTTCAGATTGGAAGTAAATGGTATTTCCAGTCTCGACTTTTTAATTAAATGTGCAAACGAAAGCACACAGCAAAAGTCTTCAGGCTTTCTGAAAAATATAGTTTAATATCAAAGTGCATTCAAACTCACTGACATTTTTGGAATAAAGACTGGACATTGTATTAACAAATGTATTCAACCCTAAAATTAAACTGTGGGATGTTAAGATGTTAAAATAATGATAGTACAGTAATTCATAGATCAAAAAACCATGAGAAAATATGTTAACACCCTTTATTAAAAATACCCAAGTAGGTTGCTAATCTCTACAATTAATGAAACTGTACTTTTATTGGAAAAAAAATCATTAAGTGTAGATGTTTTTAATACAACACAACATTCCTTGTTTGTGTATTCAAAAACGTTCCTAAATGACACCTTCATGAATGCACTGACACCTTGGTTCTCCAGCAGACATGAGAAATCAGAAGACCCACCGGTAGTGCTTTGGTGACTCAGCAATCATCAAATAAACTCAAAGAAAAAAAGAAATTTTGCCCAAGGTATATTTTATCTTTTCCTGGTCGTATTTAAAACACATCATGTTTAAAATGCACAGTTCACACCAACACAAGAGTGAAAATCAACAATAATTAATATAAAACTAAATGGATGAAATTTAACAAGGGCATTTTCCAGCACGCTTCCAATAACACTAACAAGACAACATGGACTTAGCATGAGAGTTACTGCATACAAATATAAAAAAGAACTATTTCAGATATTTCCCAAATACAGCAATGTATAATGTACAAGTCATGTTACGAAAGATCTGAAAGTTTTTGAACTATAAAAGAATTTAAATTACAACATATATTTACATATCAACTCATGTCCTGCACCTTCACAAAGTTAAATCTACATCTCTGCCAACATTTTAGGACTAGTACATTCTGTGATACAAAAACACATTTCTATTTCTGACCCAAGAGTCCTGCTAACATCTGGGGCGCAATTTACGGCAACATGCAGGAACCTTTTTTTTGTTTGTTTGTTTTTAAGTCTAAAATTGTTCTGCATTTAAGCAGCTATATTAATTACAAATATTACAAGTATTTACAGTGACAACAAAGCAATGGCTACAGTTTTTGTACAGGCATAAAGTGGTTGAAAATACTTGACGTAGGGACCAAGAAGATGAGGTTGTAAAAACATACAACATTAAAACAGGATAAGAGATGGCAAAAGTTCTGCCCTGTTAAATAAATATGAAAAGAATAAATAGAATAATGGTGGTAAGTCCTGGCATTAGTCTAGCATGTCAGCTTTCATAGGTAGAGCTACAATATATGGAGATCTATGTTCTATACAAACATCAGGGGCAAATTTCTCAAAAAGAATTAATACATGTCGCATATTATATGCACACACTTGAGTTTTGTACAACTTTTATTGTAGTTAAAATTCGGTAAAAAGGAAATTAAACAAAAATAATACTACAACTCTGTCAGTATTTGCACCAATGGATCTTCTGCATGGGAAAGGGGCCTATACAAATATCACATTAACTGTTTTCTTTCCCTTTAAAAAAAGAAAAAAAAATGTACGATGGATAGTACAAACATAAATACAACCTCTAAAATGGCCTAAACAAAAGAAACCATTTGCCTTTGTCAATTACCACTTTAAATCAATGTCCACCTGACATTCTGAAATTCAAATGCGATGTCAAATAGGTGGTAATTAACAGTTAATTACCACGTTAAGTGCTTGTCCAGCACATTACAGTGATTCACTTAAAGCCACATATGTGCTTCTGAAAATACCTTTATGCAGATGAGGGTGAGCAGAACTGGGCAGAGTAACTGGTGTAGGACAAGAATTTTTTTTGTGAGGTTCGGTAACGAGTAAAAACAGTAAACAAATTTATCTGGAGTAAAAAATATAGATTACTGTCTCTTTTTCCTTCAGACCTACTTCAGGTCTTTTCTTCATTCTCATTCTTCAAGTCTTCAGCCACATTTCCAACACCTCTCACAAGAGAAGTTTGCCATTGCGGTGAATTTTCAGGATTTTCCCAAGTCTCTGTTTTGCAGTCGCAAGTCCTTTCTTTGGACGTTTCCCTAAATCAAGGTATAAGGGAAACATTAAAAACAAATAAACTTCATAAAATATGAAATTATGCTGTCATAATTAAGTTTACTCAAGTTTATGCTCACCTTGACCAACTCCTGTTGTGCCCTGACTGGATAAACCTGCAGGGGATGCACCGGAGTGAGAGCTGCTATTTTGTGGAGACAGGGAAGGTCTTCTTGATGTAAGAAATACACCCGGAGCCATGGCTCCACTGCCTCTAGGTCCTCCTGAGCCAAAAGGTCCTGGTCCTGCTGTATATTCATGGTCCAACAGACTAGCAGAGTAATAATCCACTCTTCTGTCTGGGCTGACGTCTGCTGCAGACTCTGGGGCAGGTGCTGGAGAGGGTGGGGCTGGCTCGGTCTGAACAGGAGGTGGAGTGATGACAGGAGCAGGGGGACGCTGCTTTTTCGTGTACTTCCTTTTAGCAGGCTTTTGCTGCTCCTGAATCACAAACAACAAAGTTTTCATCTTTTCCAAGGAATATTAGAAGACAAGATTTTTTTTATTAGTTCCCCCCCACTCACTTGTTGTGCCAGCTTGGCAGCAGCTGCAGCAAGGCCAGTTTCTACAGAGGCAACTCTAGCCCCTTCCCTGGCTGGACGATCCTGTTTGGGAAGGGTGGGCATCACCCTGGCTGTATATGAAAATAAGTTATTGAGTGACTAAACATAAGAAAGCTAAAAAAGAATTTGATCGATCCTTCTGCTATGTTTACCTTTTGGACTCCATGGTGTGTCATCCCAGTTCTTCTTCCGCTTCATCTTAGTCTTGTTGGTGTGATCCTCCTCATCAGATTCCAAGGATGGGTAAACTTAAAAAAATAAATAAATAATTAAAAAAAAATGATCATAATTAAATTTTGGCTTGATCAGGAAAATTCATCAAAGTTGTACTGCTCACCATAGTCTGAATCTTTAAAACAAGTTCCCAGAGTCTCCTGTTCATCTGGACTTTCCTCGTCACTAAGGTGACGGGCTGGTCGTTTAATTGGACGTTTTCCAGGTCGCTGAATGACAGGTTTCTTCTCAGAATTTGCTGTCTTTTTGACCCCTCCTGTCACCCATACAGCCTTGCCACCCTTTTCCTTGACGACCCCTAATCCTTCTGTCAGGCCTCCAGATATAGACAAAGGAGATGAAGAGGATGAGGAGGAGGATGACGAAGGGGGGTTGGCCATGGAGAGCATCCCTTGAATGGCATCACGAGTGCTGGGAGAGGCTGGGGCTTCCTCACTGAGAAAAGTACACAGCTCATCACTAATCACCTCGCAATATAAAACTCTTACACAAAGTGGGACCCCAAACCCATTGCAAATTTGTAAAACAAAGGTTTTCAAGATTACTTCATCAACAATATGAGTCATTTTCACCCGCCTCCACTCTTGACAAAGGTATACAAGTTTTCTGGGTGTTTCAGCTGCACAGCTTCACACAGTACCATTTTATTACGATTATTTGTAATATAATATATTATAATATATTATTTGTACAATTAATAGTACCAACACACAGATGATCCAGGCAATCTTACCCGATTGCTGTAGAGTCCAAGCCTGCCACTTGCTTGCTAGCCTTCAGTAAGTCCAGAATGCCCCCTGCACCACCCTTCACTCCATGAGCAGCCAGTGCCTCTTCATCAGTGGTGTAGTCCTCCTAAAGCCACATCAATTGTTTAAAAACTGAACATCAAGTTCTTGTCAACACTCCATGGCTTGTCTTATGAAATAAAGCTTTTGTTTGCTCAGCAGGGGATAACAAAATCAATATAAGCGAGCCGCTCTAATTTATGAAACATTAATTATAGTGTAGTGAATAGTTTCTTTAAATCTTTGGGACTGACCTTTTCTGACTGTTATAAGTAAAGAACACATTGGGCGTTTCAATAATAATCTCACCTCAATGTCAAAGTCAACTTCTCCGGGCTCTCTGATGCGATTAGGGTCAGAGCAGGGTTTGGCTCTGGGCAGCTTTCTAGGAAGACCTGAAGGTACATTTTAACACTATTAAATTACAGCTTTGAAACTACTACTGAATTATATTAGAAACCACATTTTGTTATTAGTCCCAGCATTCAAACAGCTTTACTGAAGTATGATAAATTTTACTTGCAATAGATGAATAAATGAATGAACAGATTAAACACATGTATATGTTTCGTTCAAGAATGCATAATACACTTACCACTCAGCTTCTTCTTCTTACTCAGTCCAGCTGTCTTCCGTCGTGGAGGTGGGGTCTCATCAATCTGCAACTCATCCTCAGACTCCAAGTCGGACAGACTGGATCCCTCCGTCGCAAGATGTTTGTAGTTTCCAGCACTTCCTGCACCATTACTGCTGCCATCCTTCTTACTGAAGCCAGAAAAAACAGCAGGTAAACACATCAACCTGTAGTAAGATCACAGAACCAACAGGAACCCTTGAAATGGCTGTAAAGCTTACCCTTGAATTTTTCCATTGGTCAACACGAGTTTCAGCTTGCTTTTATTTATCTTCCCTTCAAACTCCTCTAATGGTAACTCCAACTGCAAAGAGAGATCATCACTATAAGGATATATGAAAATGAAACTTGTTCACTGAAAATGCTGGATAAGCATTCCCATTATCATCACAACCATCTGCAAACATCATACCTTGTTCTTGTGTTTCGACTTTCCAGGTTGAAATTTCTTGAGTGTATGTTTGGTGTGGATCTCAATCAGATCGAGTTCTCCTGCTTCTGCTTTAAGTAGTCCCTTTTGACTCTTCTTTTTGGTTCCTGGGGGCCCAACACCCCCTGTCATTTCCTTGGGCTTGGGCCCTTTCTTTTTTCCAGGTGGGCGTCCTGAATTCTGAGAGGTGGTGAGGGGAGCTTTGGAGAGTGGCGAACCAGGAAACTGAGGACCAGTGCGGCCAATGTTTTGTTGAAAGATATCCTGAAAAAACAGATTATTTTTTAAAATCATTAAAACACAGAAAGAGTAAGAAAAACATTTAAACATTAACATTTGTAGAATTAAAACAAGCTTTCAGTGATTTCATTTACCTCTACCAGACGAATCTCCTTGGCCAGGTCCTTCACCAGCGCCTGAGTATTGATGGTTTCTGGAATCTCCACTTCATGCTCTGCTAAAGCCTGAGTGTAGGAGATAATCATCAGTCATGTCCTTACAACATTTTCCAAAGCTACAAGTGATACTATGCTCTTTTTATGTTACTATGATTATTATTCTTATCATTATTTCACACATTACAAACTGTCACAATGGGGAAATGGCCATATATCATTTTACTGTAGAAATGTCACTACATCAGACTCTACAGTTACACAAATGATGTTACAAGGAAAAGTTACGGGCTCAGAGCCTGAGGGCAATGCCATGATGGCTGCCGAGGGGTAAGATTAGTGTAATGACTTTGGTCATGCAGCAGTATTTCCTGTCAGTGATCGGTAACTTCCTGGAGTCTCTGCTGGTTGTCTGGCAAGTGCTCAGAACCAAGACATAACAGACATAACACTGTGGCAAAGCCACAGGACGTCATTTCTACACTGATTAAACAAACAAGCTTCAGAGGTATAAGCAGTTTATGGCCATCTGACAGAGACAGACATGAAAGTGGCACTGATTTTCTCATTTAACTCTTCGCTAGGGAGCAAATAAAAACACATCCCAAATTAGCAGTTTTCTTAACAGCATTGCTGCAATTTAATGTTTTGCTTTTAAACAAGAAAAATACCATGCAGTAACTTTTATGTAATCATTTATGACACTATAGATTTTACTGCATTAAAGTTAATGTATTAAAACAATTGTAGAGCTGTATTTCTGCTCCAATCAGTAGCATTCTCTGGGCCAAAACAATAATAATTTTTTAAAAAAACTTCCCATATTTCAAAGTCAACTTTAGAAGGGAAATAAACCAAGCAATAAGAGAATCAGTAAAACCAGGACTAAAATGGGACATTACATTGCAAATGTTTAAGGTTTTACCTCTTTGCGGGTCCAGCTGCGGAAGGCATTGTTTAGGGCCTTCGCCCCATGAACCAGGTAAGTGGCAGGATGCCTGCGATTTTCTCTCAAACCTGTCAGACCAAACACCACAAAGTTAACAATACAACAATTATTAACAGCAAACACAGACCAGTCAAGTAGTTCAAATAAAAACATAATAAAAGCCAAAGCCCTTACCTCTGAAAGTATCAAGAAGGTGCTTTCCTACATACCAGCACACAGTCTCAAAGTTGGGAAATTTGAACAAGTCTGCTGTGCTTAGTCTCTTCTCTATTTCATATGCCCTAAACAATACCACAGCACAAAAAGTTATTTATTGCCACCAGGTTAAAATATCTCTGCAGACAAGAAAAAAAAAAAAAACAACAACAACCCACAAGTACAGTAATTTTAACCAAATACAGAACTTCAGGCTTGAGGAACAAGAAGTGAGGAACCACAACAATTAAGGGTGCAAGTTCCTTCGTCCGCCATGTCTAAACACTGACATTTCAACATTTCAGTCAAAAGGAATACAATTATGCTCAATTAAATATACTTAACATACATAAGTTTATCAAAAAACTAACCGCAACTGCATGTCAATGTTGAGACTATGCAAGAAGTTTCCTCCAAAAGCCAGGCAGTCCACTGGAGTGAGCACAGCATGAATCCACCCTGGTTAAAAAATAAATAAATAAAAATCCACACTATAAGCAGATCATTTTCTCTCAGCTTTGGCTCGTCTCTCTAAAACAAGGCTTTTACACAACTGTGTATAAATATAAGAGTGTATAAATATAAAAATGTAGCTTAGGCATTATGGTGCATACACAAAAACAGTGTTGTAAACACCATTGTAATCTTTACTGCTCACAAAACATTTTGTGGCATGTTATTGCTTTCATAATCTAAATCAAAGAGAGAAAGGATCCACACCAATCACTCTTCTTCTTCACTGGTAACTTTTAAAAGCTGTTCGACCTCTGTTTGGATATTGAACTATAAGCTGAATTGTTGCAATATACTTGGTAGAAACAAGACTCCGCCACAGAAACATAGACAGTTTCTACTTTAATTATTTTCTACGGCTTTTTTGTGTTGTCATCATGTATGCCCATGTAGAAACCAGATGAAATGCCTGATATTCATATTGTAGCTGAGTTAATGTAAGAGATATCTGACAAAACAAAACTCTGCTCTAACAAAAAGAATTACCCTAGTGCTTACCTGTTGGTATGAACAAGGTGTTTCCCTGTTTGACTGAACACTTATAGCACATGTCAACCTGGTCCCCAAAGAACATCTCATTCTGGTTAGATGATGAACTCCATCGCTCAAAAAGTGCCAGGTTGGCAGGGGTGGGGGAAATTAAATAGAAGATTTTCTCACCCTGAGTAAGCACAATAAGGGAAGCTTTTAAAAAGATGCAAAACTATTCATTTAAAACACAAACAAAAAAAAATGAATGTGAACAGAAACCTTTGAAACAATTAAAATTCCTCCACTTACCCTGAGGACATGGTACCATACTGAGGTGCCTCCAAAGTCAATATGGAAGTCTGTGTAGCTATCCTTCACTCCCATTAGGCAGTACTTTTGCACATTGGGACGCTCAAAAACAGACTCTTCAGGCCAGAGGTTTTCCACCCAGGAAAGTTTCCTCACAATCTTAGGAGTCTCCACCAGGTTTGACAGTCTAAGATAAGTTCAAAACTTTTATTTAGTCTTCAAAACTCCACACCAGTAACGACAATGTGTTACTTAAACGTATATTTAGTAGAATGACTGACTGTCTTTTCATACCTGGTCTCAGAGAACTCCAGGCTGATGACATTGAGGACCCTGTCTCTGTTGGGGCTGTTGTAGTACTCAACAAAGTCGCCCAAACGCATCTTCAGATCACACTGGCGTGAAACATCAATTACATCAATCTCTTTATCCGAACCTGAATTTAACAAAATACACAGGTTTCAGAAAACAAAGCAAACAAAAACGAATTTACCTATTACAAAAACACAACCTAACCATAATTTAGATTGTAAATGTATCAAAACTTTACCAATGTAGTGCTCCACATCACTGACGCCAAATGATGATGGAGGTAGGGTCATACCCAGGCCATCCCGCCGCAGAACCATGACAGGTACACTGAATGAATGCTCCTCCAGAAACTCAACTGTAAGTTGGGCCCCTGAAGGCTTTAACAATATTTCATCCGCACTGTCACAGAAAAACAAAAAGTACGTTTTCACTCTGATCACAAGAAAAAAAACAAAAAAACAATAATAGGACAGAGTGCTTTACAGTGTTATTACATTAAAGATCAAAAATCCAGGATGCTAACTAAAATAGTGACACATGGAGTAAGCAGTAATAATTATAACACCAGTCTCCCTTACTAACACACACACATACACAGAGGACTAGCGACTGGCTGGCAACCTAAAGTCCTTGCAAAAACCAGCAACCACTAAATTCCTGAAATTATAATATTTATTCAGTCAGTAGTCGGTGTTGCTGGTTCACCAACCGGTTTCAAGACCAGTGTTAGATAAAGACCAGTAGAATGTAATGCAATCAACTTTAATAGCAATGTATTTGGGATGTTAGCAACTAGTCAACCAGACAACTAGCTGTCACTATAATCTATCTAATAGAGCAGGGCGATATGACCAAAAATATTTATCACAATATACATTTGAAAATTTGCGATAACGATATAACTGACGATATAATTTACACTTGACAAAATACTTTACAACTCCACAACTTTATTAGTGCAAAAAACCCCCAAAAAACATCAATGTATTTTCACTTAAACAAGCAGCTGTTTTTTATGTGCATTAAAGTTATATAAAAATTTAACAGTGCAAATGCAAATTCCTTGCTGACAGTTTAACCAAAAGGCATTTCCAGTGGAAATTGGCCGACATATCCTCAGCATAACCATGTATAATATCCACAAAACTTAAAAAGAGGTTATACACACACAATACGGTAATATTATGTTAAAGCACAGTACGTATCACTCCGCGAGGCTCCTGCCTACGATAGCTGTAATGCTCCGACAATCCATCAAGCGGTGCGGGTTCGTAGCTTAGCAAAGTCGTACTAAAACATTTGACAGATTTTCGAGCACCGTGTACCACATAAAATCGTTTCGAGGTCAGTAAACACAACCAGAATTCATACATAAGGCACACGGGATTATAAGGGGCACTGTCGATTTTCAGAAAAATCAAAGGATTAATTTTAAGTGTGCCGTATTTTCCAAAAAACACGGTAATAACGACGGTCCGCTAGCATGCTCTACCAAAAATAGTGCTTTGTTGTGTATCTGACAGACGAAAGCTTAACCAGTTCCACACCACTGAAGTTGCAGCATTTTTACAAACCAATTCTGGTTCATCCGTTTCATTCAACGATCCGCTTTCGCCCTTCTCATTCTCTGTCGCCGCCATGCTTTTTCCGCCATATGCGTATGAAAACAAAGGCACTGCGCATGCGCGTTTTACCCATATTCTATCGCGATATTTCATTTTCTTATCGTTGCCCAACATTATACCGGTATTACCGTGAACGGTATGATATGGCCCAGCCCTACTATCTAATTGTTTTACATTTTAAATGCTGGTAAATTGTTGTGTCCTAAATGTTATGCAGCCATCTGCCACCAGATGTAGCATCGTCATTAAACACCATTAATCTGTTAATCTTTGCCTGATTTTTTTGTCAACACTATTATTTCTAGTTATATAAAGGTGAGAACAAGCTGCGAAAATGAGCTTTCTCATAGGTGTGGAAAGGCTTTTCCTCAGCGATAAGGTGAGGAGTTCATTCGGGAGGGGCTAAGAGTAGAGCTGCTCCTCCTCCACATTGAAAGGAGCCAGTTAAGGCGGGCTTCTCTAGGGTAAGGTGTTCTGGCCAGCCATGGAGTAGACCTGGAACACGCTGGAGAGATTACATCTATTGGATGGCCAGGGAATTCATTATGCATGGCACAGTGTATCACACTTTTCAGTCGCTGTTTATTTGTTTTTCGGATGTTAATTTGTCACATTTTAATAAAACGTGAACATGTTTTGAAGTAACGTTTTCATATCATATTTAACATTGGTTTAAGTGTTTTTCTTCTTCTTGTGTGTTTGTAGTATTATGTGCAACATTTTTTTTCTTTGTTTAGTTGACTAAGAAATTAGTTGCCAGGATATTATAACAGCAATAGTACATTAAGTTCTTACAATGTGAAAAACACACTACAAACCATGATTTTCTTCAAACTTGGCAGGTGAGACTTACTTCGGGAAGGTTCGGCTCCGTAGCTCCCTAACAAACTGTGCGCTCCCTGTCTTAACAGGCTTACTTGGGTCTCTTCCTCCAGCGGCACCTCCATCTACTTGCTTATTGCCTCCCCGGCGTTTGCGCACTAAGAAAATGGAGAAAACAGTTTTCAACCTGTACATTCCTATGAAAAAGTCAACTAATAATAACACCAACCCTGAGAGTTTTACTTAAGAAATGATAACTTACTAACAGAAGGCCCATGAGTGACCTGACAGTTGGGGCAGTGGTACAGGTCAATCTCAGCTGCTTTGTCTTCCTCTACTCCAACACAGCTACACAAAAAGCATACTTATATCAAAACAAAGAATATCTGTATAAACAATGAATGGCTCCATTACCCAATATAGACACAGAAATTTTACAGTGAAGACAACAGATGTAACCACATAATAAATCTAATAAAGTGGGTCAAATCACGAAAACATCCTACCTTCCATGAAACCAGTCTTGACAAATGTCGCACTCTATCATGAAGCGTGTCACATCATATGGCAGACGACACAGACAATACACGGGCACTGATGCCATGTTCAGTGTGTTTGTACAAGATATTTATGTAAAATATTTTCAAATCTAATGGAAACGAGTGAGGAGAGACTAATTAATCAACAAAAGGAATGATTATTTATGTATTAATGGTAAGGCTGGTGAAATCTGTCACTTCACGTTCAGATTCTTCTACTTGATGCACATGTCCAGAGGTTTACTTGAAAACCTGTTAAAATAAAGGGGGAAAAAAAGAAAAACAAAACAAAACTTGTTAGCAGCTCACCATAATGACCCCACACTCGCTAGTAGGGAGCTGATTAGAGCAACATATAAATCCTGTTCCTGTCATAACGAATAAGTTTAGTCGTTTACTTGAATGATCAGCATTTTGTTTCGGTGGTACATGAATTAATAAGTATCGGTGCATATTGGTCAAATACTAATCTTTGCAGATAAGCTCAGACTCATCTCGGACGAAAATTCAAGATCGCTTCTGCTCAACAGCTGTTAACGCTAACGTTAGCTCCGTTTGTAAACACTCTATGCATAGTGAATGTTGTGCTGCTAGCTTTATCAACGCACTTATACATACAGCAAGTAAGCTAACGCTAACGTTAGCCGCGTTAGCAAGCGATGTAGTTAGAGAAGAAAATTATTTGCCAAGATGTTAACTTAAGCAAAAGTAGCTACGAAGCGTGAATGAACCCTTATATGTATCTGATGCAGCTGGTATATTTCAGCCAGGAAAACGTTGTTGCTGGTTAAGACGTTTGGATTTTTCTTTCCACGATAGCAACTCACCAAAATGTAGCTGCGGCTGGGCCAACTATTGAAAAGCCGTTGTAATCCCTACGCAAGCTCGGGGTTAGCTGCGGCCTTATTATGCAACGTAAATTATTAACAATTTGCTTCACCACATTTTTGCTTATCAACTTTGTAATGCCCAAATATAAAGGCCAGGTCCAGAAATTCACAATGGACCAGAAAATTGTAGCACGATGCGACCTAACCTAACAAAACAATAACAAATAACATCGTATTTAACTGCATCGACGCCATTTCAAAGATAGTAACGTCAGACCGTTGTTCGTCGTTGTCTGCCGTGGCGGGGACAATAAAGTTGTAGACAGTCAAAAATTGAGTTGCGTTCAGGAAACTACGTTACGGTGCGGAAATTCAGTTCTATGCGTCAGGAGACGCTGCAGACGTGTATTTTTGCCGTCATCTCATAGAAACAGAAATGTACTACATAATTATCAGCATGCGAGTACATACGATTTGTCAAATAACTGCACACTCTCATAACGTTTAATTTTATTTTTTGATCTCTTTTCCCTTCACACTTTATGTCAGTCAGAATACAAACTATAATTTGAAACGGATATTTCTTTTCAAGTAAAATAAATAATTATTGCCAACATTCAGTAACCTGATTTTATAATTTAAAAAGTTTGTATTTACGTCATTATTTTTCACTTTGTCCTTTTATTGAACCTGTGTTAAGAAATGCAAACCACACACATCAGTCTATGAGTGCAACTGGTGGAGTGTCGTGATTAGGATTGTGATTCAAGTGTACATATATTTTATAATTCAATTATCTTTTTTTCTCTCTTTTTAATTTGCCTAAGGCCCTTCATCACTTATGAAATTTATTTATAAAAAATGTTTTTATTCCCTGACACTCTTTCTCACATCCTGGCATTATGATTAACAGCGATTCCAGGTCAGGAATGCACCAAAGGTCAAGTGGTGTTAGCTGCTGTGATCTATGAGGCTCCTCTGAAGAATGGAGAAAACCTAACAGACATATACACTGCCAGTCAGACTACCAGTTTGGATACACCTTCTCATTTAATGGTTTTTCTTTATTTTTACTACTTTCTACATTGTAGATAAATAACGAAAACATCAAATACATGAAGCAAGACATATGGGAGATATGTAGCACGAAAAAAATGATAAATAATTCTATTATGTTTTATATTTTAGATTCCTGAAATTAGCAAGTCTTCGCTTTGTTGACAGCCCTGCAAACCCTTGGCCTTCTCTAAATGAGCTTCTCTAAATGAGAGAATGTCAAGAGTGTGCAGTAATCAAAGGAAAGGGTGGTTATTTTGAAGAATCTAAAACATAAAACATGTTTGGACTTTTTTCACTTTTTTGTTTACTACATAATTCCATATCTGTTCATTCAGTTTTGAGGCCTTAAGTGGGAATCTACAATGTAAATAGTCATGAAATTAAAGAAAAAACAAACTTTTGACTGGTAATGTAGCCCAGGTTTTACTAGTTTTACAAATGATTATTGTGTTTTATCATCATAATAACAGATATATATAACATATATATGAACATCCCACGTGCCCAGTGAACTTACGGTACAAATAAACCTCCCATACACTGGTGTCATTTGATGTTTGACATCATTTATTTTGATTAGTTACAAAACATAAATAAAATCAACAGATGAATTAGTTAGAATTTACAGAGGCTAAATCACCCGCAACATACATTATTCCTTTAGTTTTCTTTTCTGCCCAAATGTACTTTTTAACCATGGTTCTCAATCGTGTCATTTTGGGAGCCCCCAGATTTTCTGTTTAATTTGTATTAATTTTAATTAATTTTAATTTAATGTGACCTAAAGCTCAGTGGGAAGGTGAGGTGTCATTACTTTATGTACTATCTGGGCTGCAGTGGTTCAAAACTAAAATATGATGGCAAAAATAACCAAAAATGATCTGAATATGATCCGGAATGAGCTTCGCCTGTCAGAATTAAAGCAAGACAGGGAGTCCCATGTAAACATGGATGAAAACCAGTTTTCTAGTTTCAAATAACCTCTGATTTGTAGCGGGGAGAACACAATTTTACAATTTGTACAACCTCATTCCAAAATACAAAAATAATCTTTGTCTTTTCGATAACATTTTGGTAACACTTCAAGGACAAAGTCAGCTTCTCTTCATGAGTCATAATCATTAAGCTGTAGCTTGTTAGATGCATGTTAGTATCAGACATGACAACACACACACCTTCACTAATAATGAACTACAGTACATCTCTGTGAAAATGTGGGTATTCTTGAAAAGCAACAAATACTGAGTACTGTGAATTTATATTCTAGATTATGCCGCTTCTGAACAACCATACCACTTAGCATGAACTATTCCTCTTAACCACTCATGTTTCATGCCTTTGATTTACATTTAGCAGTCTTTGCCTGTTAAATCTCCTGTTTTCTGTGGCACACGATCTATTATTAATAAATCAGAAATACTGCTTTGACTACTGGCTATTTATTAGACCAAAAAAAATGTATTAACACCTAACCATCGATGGTCTAATGTGTGTATGGCTGATAAGCTGTCAGAGTGTACAGTAATATATCTGCTGGTGATATATTACTCTGAATGTCTGCATCTACAAAATGAGTTTAGAAATCAAGAAATGAAGGATGTTTGACTCGAGTAAACCTTTAGTTGTGTGCATAAAGCACAGTGGCCCACATTTCATCTTCTGATCACTGAATTCAAACAGGCTATATTTAATAATTAAATTGCTCACAATTGAAACAAGGAATTTGTACAATGCCAAACAAAGCTGACACATGAGCATGTGAGGATCTCACATTGGTGTTGAACATCAAACTTAGAACTGGTGTATGACTGAAGAGCTCACTTGTTTTGTTTCTGTTGTTTTCCTTTTCTTCTTCTTCTTCTTTTTTTTTTTAGAAAGTAAGCCTAAAACATAGGCAGCGTAAACAATTCCACTTGAATACAGTGACATTTGAGAGGTTGCTTTGATGCATGAATTAATGCAATATACCAGGACTATTACAACACTTTGTCACACAGAAAAAAATAAACTCACACGCTCACAAAAATGCAGTATTTTTAGAAAAAGGCAATATGAGAATACCTTTATAATTTAGTTAATGATAACTTGGCAGTTTTTTTCTTTTCCTTTTAAATCTTCGTGTTCAGCACTGGTATAGATGATATGCAGCAGAAATAAAGGAAAATGTCAAATGTGAAATCATATCATATTGAAAGCAAATGTATATGACTTGTTACCTCAGTGGGCTGCAAACAGTAACTGTGAGATTCATGAATATACAGCAAGTGCAAGCAGTTTGCACTAGGCAAGTCAAGCCAGCCATAAAATCATGCAGTCCTGGGTTGAATGCACCCAAATACTTACTGAACAGCGATGGCAGATTTGAATTTACCATCATATTATGGATTCATCTGGTCATATTAATTTTGTTACAAACATAAAACAATATAAAATCAAGCACATGCTGTACAGGTACACGACACCTCGACAGTGTGTTTGTTTGCACTGCAGTTAAATGGATAGCCGGATAAGTGCTGACCTCTGAAACATGCTGCTGTCAGTTTGGGTTTTTTTTTCTGATTGCCTTTGAAACACTTGATCTGTAGGCTTACAGTTTTAAAATATGATGAAAAAAGTCCCCTATGCGTCAGGTATTAGTCATTGTGCTTCTACAAAAATATTTTATGCCTTAAAGACAAATGAAAACAATACGTGCTGATCAATTTAGATGATCATTACTAATTGCACTTTTAAAAATTGATAGTCCTTTCACTGTAAGCATTGACAAATCCAAAGAAAAATGTCAACACCGTCAAATATTTTGTCCTTCTCGTCTCTGCTTAGGGAGATTTCAGGTCCCGCTGAGTTGGTTTGCAAACAAAAATGTTAATGTTATTTTGTGTCCAAAGACAGAAGTGATATGTACTCAAATAATCCACCCACACTCATAAATGCACACACTCATACATCAAAGACTTTATACAGCTCAATACTGATTCAGAAACCCCAGCCATGCTTCACATTACCCTCTGCCTGTACATACTACAACCTATCACCTTTCTTTCACATTCATTTCCCATCACATCCACAACTACACTAGAACCCATATGTCATTGCAGTCACAACTCTCTCACACGTACACAAAACTAACACTCTAAATGGATCTGCTTTATGTCCATCTCTTGGACCTTCATATTGGCCTCACACTTCACCTGGTTTCATTTCTGTCCCAGTGGAAGAGTAGAGGTGGGGGGTGTTTGGTGAATTTTGGCACTGGTAGGTAGAGCAGCAGTAGAGCAAGATGAGGAACAGGTGGAAGAGGGTGAGGAACAGGAGCAAAATGCCCCACCAGCAGCAGCAGTGCTATCTGTGGGTGCAGCGGTTCCACTACCAGGCAGCAAAGATGTAGCTGTGGACACTGGTGATGTGGGCATTTGGGAAGGCAGCAGCGGTTGGCTTTGAGGCTGGGCGATGGGTGGTGTCTGTGATAAAGACTGAGACTGCATGGGAGTTTGCATCAGGGGCTGTGGTATCTGCTGGCAGAGTTGGGACTGTGGATAGCTAATCTGCTGGAGGGGGAGAGACTGATGAAGGTGTAAACTTTGCTGCATCTGCGGGACTTGAGCTATGTGTGTTTGTGGTGGAGGTCCTGGAGAGTGCAGGGTGGACAGGCTTCCTCCACCCGTGTAATGGGAAGAGGGTGCCACAGTCAAACTGGCAGGGGTTGTGGGCGCCTGTGCCACTGGAAACCAACCTGGGGGAGCCACCTGCACAAATATAGTAGTAAATACTTAGAGACTATGACTACAATAACAAAACAAACCTTTTGGTACTGTTGGCTCAAAAAACTGTCAAAAACTCTTAAAGCTTTCTGACTTAGTTGTATCACCTTTTCGTCTAAAACATTGTTTGGTAATTCAAAATCACACTCAAAAAAGATTTTTTTCCTCTCATAAACATTAAGCAACAGTTTTCAGTAAAATGCATTTGAAATATATAAAGTTTCTTTATCCAAATAATTAATTATTAAGAAAGATATGCCTGATATACCAACAACACTTTTCATGTGTAGTCCTACCTCAGTTCCCTGGCTCCAGCCTCCCAACTCCTGCACCTGCTGAATCTGCTTAATTTGATTCAGTGAAGGCTTAGGCGGGGTGGTGCTTACTGTCTCCTTTGTCCAATTATCAACAAGTTTGTGCAGCTCATCTGTGAATGTACTTTTTCTTAGAGGACTGTGATCTGTGGAAAAACAAGGCGACTTGTCATGGCACCAACTGACATTAATTATGGTATGCTGACCCGATTTTTAGCACTACTAGGATAAAACATACCTCTTTTAGCAGGTAGCGTAGTAAGGTGCTCTGGCTTGCAGTACAGTGACAGCCTATTCTTTTCACTACCTGAAAAGCTGCTTGACTGTTGAATCCCTGGATGAGGCATACAAGAAACAGTTTCGCAGAGAGCAAATATAAAAAAAAAACCAAGAAAGTGAGGAAGAAATAGTAAAAGCCTCACCAGCATGTGTAACTCCATTGTTGTCTACATGAGAGTGAGGCCTGGGCCGAAACTTTGTTTTGGTTGGCCTGGGCCTGCGAGGTGAGAGGGCAGGGGGCGCTGCAGGAAGAGGAGGGGTACGAGATAGGGAGGCAGGCAGACTCTGTCTTTGGTCTTTGAGGGAACGAAGCTGTCTGTACAGCTCCTGGAGCTCTCTGTTCTGCTGAGCCTGAAGGGAAACCACCTCTTTGATGTGCCTACAGAGAAAGAGAACGGTTATGTACTGTGGGAAAGAAACAAAAATAAACGGAGACACAAAGAAGAAAATTCAATAAAGGGAGAGGCAAAAGTCTTGTACAATAATAAAACTTCTTTCCCTTGTTGACTTACTTTTCTCTGAGCTTGTGTAATTCTCTTCGCAGGTCTTCATCCTCCAGCTCACTCTCATCATCATCATCACTGCTTCCAAGGGGTGAGTGGCTGTGGCCAGGACCTCGAGGAGCGTGGGCCATTGATGGAGTTCTCTTACTTTCTTCTTTATCTCCTTCCTTTGCCCGAGATTTCCTCCTCTCCCTCACCAAATCAGGAGACACTGGCGAGCTGTCAGTCTGCCTGTCATCTTTCTTAGTCTCAGTCTGGGTCACAGAGAAACGGCCAACTTTTCTGTGAGTGCCACCATGGCCCGATGGTTGATCCTTTGGAGGAGAGGTCTGGGGCACTGGAGTCACCTGGTGATTAATAATGTGGGAAATCTTCATTGCTTGTTTAGACCAGGGCTGCAACATTTTGTCGGCATAATTCATGACTCAACTATAAAAATTAGTTGATGCGAAATTTTACTGTCAACACTTCATATACTAATACCAAGTAAATGTGTTTTTGTAACTGCAATACACTACAGGAAGCTATGGGGAAAGTATCACCTATATCGTCTGCCAAGACTGCAGACAATACTAAGGAAAAAGAATGTAGTGCGAACTGCAAAACAGGAGGTCAGCAGAAAATGGAAACAGAGATTTTAAAAAATGTGAAAGCATTTCACAGAAAACAAGCAAAGTTAAATGCAGACTGTGCAAAGCGGAGCTTTCCTTTCACAACAGCAATACTGCCGTGCACGAACATTTAAAAGGCCGGCCCCCTGGAGCTGTGACATCAACTCTGAATGGGTCAGTTTTAGAAAGCTAAGTTAGTTCGTCACACTGATACCTTGTTTATGTAAATGTTCGTATTGTCATGTTTATGTTAGCTTACCTGTCAGAAACTTCTCAGGATGATGCTTGCTAAGCGTTTCCTGGGTCATTATTTTGACCCGGAAACATATGAATATGAAACATTAATCGATGACTAATCAACTAATCAAAGAAAAACTGGCAGATTAGTCGACTACCAAAATTTTTTGTTGCAGCCCTAGTTCAGACTGTCCCAAAGACTGAGACTAACAAGAATCAGCTAATGTGCTCCTACCTGAAAACGTCCTTTAGAAGGCTGAGGTGGATTAAGTGGTGCTCCTGCCTTCCCATCTTTAAACAGCTGACTGCTTGAATGTGCTTCTGATAATGAGAAAGGGATGAAAACAAAAGGGATAGACAAGGACAAAGATACAAAAACACAAACACGTATAAAAAACACACAAATGATGATACAGACATACAAGAAAGGAACAGAAACAGAAAAATGTACATGACAGTGAGACATACAAATGCAAAAAGACAGACACGGAGAACAAACACAAAGGCACAGTGTTAAGAATTGGCCATTCAAATCACACAACATTGTGACTTCTTTAACATGCATGCAAGTCTGTAAATTGTGTAAACATACTTTCTGTGGATGTCAATTTTAAAATGAGGTCTTTGTGAATTTAAAGTTGTTAAAAAAACTTCGTGAGGTGTGGGGAGTAGTGGTAAATGCATTCATTAAAATCAAAAACATATTTTAAAATACCAGTTAAATACAGTATAGCCCACCCACACATCCACTCTCTCATTCTCACCAAGTCATCACTGCTCCACCCACTCATTAGACAATATAGCCCAATATCACATTTAAGATCTTTCTCAGAGCAACAGTGATATTGGTCAGTGTGTTTGATATTTGGGATTACGACATTAGAGTGTGTACATGGATCACCACAGCCATTTTTAAGGGAAAAATAAAACATAAAATATATACAGCCTGGTATATGTGTTACTTACAGGTAATGGTCCATTATTAGTCACGCGTGTAGAACATAACATACATGCTCATGCATGTGCTCTTGTAACAGAAGATCTAAGCTACTGCTACACACTTTACACACATAAACACGATTACATGCAAGATGACTGGAATACTTGAAAAGCATGATAAAACTTAGCCATATGGAAAGCCTAAACATGTGCAAAAGAGCCCGGCAGTAACTTACAATCCTTTGGTAATGCACACACTGTATTCTAACATATTATGACCTTCACTATATATTTTACACTTACTTCACTACAGCTACATCATATATTATTGTTTTGGAGCAGTGCTACTGTGTATGAGTTTACAGGATAAGCCTATATGTATTCTGAACTACAAACAATTACATAACATCAGCTTGGTAACTTAGCATCTATGCTATCTGTGTAATGATGTGAGTTGCATTACGCTGTCTACACTGAGTCAGCAGGTGCAGGTGAGAAGATTGTTGCTGGCAGTGCCTGTGGACTTGGGACAATGAAGGGAGGTGTGATGTGAAGGAATATTTCCTTGGCACAGGCACAGCTTATCTTTACTCCATAGTTCATCAGCACTGGGAGGACATCAGATTTCTGATGCCAAACTCTTCCTATACTGTGCCAATCTCCCACCCTCCTCTACGCTCCACTGTTCTCGCCCCTGAGTGAGCAAGTCATGCAAAAAGAAAGACTGCCAAGAAAATGAAATTTAGTAAAAAGGAATTTAGAAAAAAAAAATCAATAAATAAAAACAAACAGTAATGTATGCAGTGATGTCAACACTAGGGACTTACAGGGGGGACTATAACCAAATAAAAAACATACATAAAACAGTATTATTTAGCTGGAAACATTAATGTCCATTAACATTAACTTTAAAGCCTTAAAGGTTAAAAAAGTTATTTTGCTATGTTAAAATTAGTACTAGATATTAGATTTAGGTCCATGCCCCAACATCCCATTCTCTCTCTCTCGCTCTCGCTCTCTCTCGCGCGCGCTTACTCCCTAAAAGGACGCTACCTTGCTGGACTCTGGGCTTCTTGAACAAGCTGGCGGAGTGACGCAGTTTGCATGCCCAGTTTTTGAATTTTCGAGTCCAGGATTTCTTGCTAACAGGATTTCTGATACTAGGACATGTCAGGTTTAGGCCAAAATATCCACCTCCTGCATTGTGCTGCTGCTGTCCGTGCCGGAGGGGGATCGGTTGCTGATTGGGGGGCCATGATGCATCTCCAATGGCACTGGTGTCAGAATGTGAGGGTACAGCCTAGAACAGTTAAGACAATTAAGAGTGGCTGCATGGAGTTGAGACATAAAAAAAACGCAGAGATACTCAAACATTTATATAATACAAATAATCGCGGACAGCTGAAACATAGTGGAGTCACATTTACACACTGAAACAGTACAATAATTATAATTCACTACAGTGAAAGACAAACTGAAGGAGAATTTACTTGAAATCTAATCTGTGGTATTCACTCACAAGAATGGTTGGTTCTCCTGGTACAGGTGGGCGTTGGGGCCCAGCAGAGTCATCCTGATTGGGAGGCAGAAGAGGGGTGGGTGGGCTGGATGAGACAGAGGTGGTGAGGAGTGATGGGCCAAGCTGTTGCTCCACTGGGTCCAACTCCATAGAGTTGGGCACCTCTTTGGAAGCTTTCTCTCCACCTCCTTCTCTCTCTGGGTCAGGAGAGGTGGAAGATGAACGGGAGGTGGTGGAGGAAGTAGTGGAGGACGAGGACTGTGGGGAAGTATCTGAGATGGAGGCAGGTGGGGGGAAAGATGAGTGGTGGATTGACTGTGGCTCTGATGACTCATCACCACCTGCTGATGTGGAGGCAGCTGATGTTGGGCCAGAGGTAGCTCCCCCAGCCAGTGCTGTCCCACTGCTGTACTCCTGATACAACAAATTCCTTAGCTTTTCATCCAAGGTTTTTATGCGGTTGTCTACAAATTCAATTTTGGGGGGGCCTTCGCTGTCTGACTCGGCTACGGAGGAAGGTTGAACAGGGGATGGCGTCATTACGTGGGAGAATGTGGGTAAGGGGGTTTCAGCAGTTCCCAGATGCAGAGGTGGCAGAGAGGAGTCAGAGGAGGGATGAAAGGGGGCAGAATAACTCCCTGTGTCCTCTGTAACACTTGTCTCTCCCGTGGACACCTCTGACTCTGACATCTGTAAGGAGGACTGCTTCTGTAGTGGAAACTGCAGCTGTTTGAGGGGTGTGTCCACAGCTTTAACCATCTCCTGTTGCTGCTCAGTATATTGTGATTGTTTCTGTGCCTGTATGTGTTGTGATAACAGCTCAACAGGCACTTGGGTTTGTTGTGGGACCTGCTGTTGTGGTACTGGGCAAACATTTAGCTGTGTCTGCTGTTGAAGAAACTGCTGACTAACTGATAGGGGTAGCATTTGGTTTTGATCTGCTTTCAAAATTGCAGCACCCATAAACATCTGATGCTGTTGCTGCTGTAGCTGCTGCACCATTTGCTGCTGCTGTAAGTGTAATGTCTGTTGTAGGTTTAACTGTTGCTGCTGCTGCTGTTGATCAATGTGGGCTTGTTTGGGGGGCAATGGACCAGCAGGACTCATAATCTGCTGTTGTAACTGCTGTAACTGAGGCTGCTGCAGCAACTGTGGGGCATACTTTGATGTCTGCTGTTGAACAAGGGGTTGTTCGGTTGGTTGCTTAGGAAAAGGTGGCAGAGGCAGAGACTGTTGTAACACCTCTGAATGACAATGCTGAGACATTCCCTGCACCTCAGTCAGCTGTTGTTGAAGTGGTATTTGTGTTTGAATTAGTTGCTGCTGATGCAACTGCTGGAGAGACTGCTGAAGTGCTCGTTCCTGCTGTAGTGGTACTTGTTCGTGGTACACCTGATGTTGGGACTGCAGTTTCTGTTGTGGTGATGGTACTTGCTGCTGTGATGCAGACTGTAGCTGTTGGTGTGGTTGTTGTGGGGCTGGTTGGGCTACTTGGGTGTATGTCTGCTGCTGCTCTATGCCAAGTTGGCTTACAGTAGAAGGGATGACTACAGCAGGAGAAGGGGAATGAAAAGAGGCTGACGACTGGTCCACGGCAGACATACGGGGCCTTGAAGCAGAGATCAGAGTATCATCTACACTTTGACTCGCAGTGGAACAAACACTGGTTCCAGGAGAAGTCAGGTTATCAGGATGAATAGTGATGGGTGAGGGAGACACAACAGCAGGAGCAGTGGACAAGCTGGTGAGGTTAGCATCAGGAGCAGCAGCCGGTGTTGCTATAGTTAAAGGAGCAATAGAAATTTGGTCAGCAGAAGCTGAGATAAGGCCAGTTGAGGTGGTGACAGGGACAGAGGCTGGTCCAGGCCTGGTTTCAGGTGCTGTGTGATGAACAGGGGCTGCGGTAGCAGAGGGGCTCATGGAGGTAGGTACTGAAACAGTGGAGTCTGGGGGGGAGGTGGCAGAAAGGGTGGGGTAGGAAGGAGAGCCCATTCCAGTCAAGGACTCCAGACTTTGGGATCCTTCACTTTCTACAGCCGCAGAAATGAACACGGAGTTAAGTTTTTGTTATGTGGCCAAATGGGCCATGTTAATAAGCCAAAGTAATAAAACCGACTCCAGGAGTGCTCACCTTTCTCTCTTTTAGGAGACTGGGGAATCCTTGTCTCTGCAGTGGGTGATGGTGTGGTTGCTCCCTGACTGGAAAGAGAGTCTCTGTGGCGGATAGTCTGGTTAATAAAGAACCGCCAACGTCCCACTGGGGAGGAATGGGGCACTGGGTCCACTGAGAAACAATAAAGATTGTTTACTGCTTTCTACTAAGTTGAGAAACATCACATAGAACATATTCCCATTCTACCAGAACATTTGTATATGCTTAAACTTACTGGAGTAAGTGGGAGTGCTGACTTGTAACTGGTCAGTCGATCCAGTCTAGTACGAAAATAAGGATTTATCATTTTGTATATATATTCACGTTTTCTCAGATTCAGCATTATTCAAACAAAACAGAAAAACTAAAGAGGATAGACTGATAGTACCTCTGAATGTGTCTGAAGAATTTCATGGGCTTTCTTAACTATCGCTCTGAGCTCCTCAACAAATTTTTCTTTCTCCACATCAAGGACAAAGTCCTCCTCCACCTGCAAAGTTTTATCAAATGGCAGTCATCAAAAATTAAAACAATACTTTTCAAAATAAGTGCAAACTACAGGAATATACAGTAATGTACCATGTAATCTGCTATGTCCTCGGGTGCATCCCCTTCAATGTCAAACTTAAATGTCACCATCTTGTTGCTGTGAGTCTCCAACTGACAGTCCACCATATTGTCCCCACTGCCGGACACCTATTAAGTACAAGACAAATAATCACATTTATTCTTTGCTATTAATCTTTTAATATCCATAAATATACTTTAACAAATATAGTAATAAAGTCGGTGTTGGTGTTTAATATATTTTTTCACCTGAAGCATGCTCAGTTGAAACTGGTGTTTCTCAGACTTCTGGCTGGAAGCTCGTCTCTGAGACTTAAGTTTCTCTAATTTTCCATTCGCCAAGAGCTGCAAGGGGTCTTCGCCACTGGCTGGTATAGACCTAAAGGTGTCATGGAGATTAGAAATTGTATTGTAAATCTTAAGTGTGTATAAATGTATAAACTCAATTATGAAAAAGTAGGGATACTGTATAAAATAGAAATAAAAACAGAATGCAATGATTTCCAAATCTCAAAAATCAGGTCATTTTGAATTTCATTGGAGCAACATGTCTCAAAAAAGTTGGGACAGGGCCCTGTTTACCATTTGGTAGCGTCCCCTCTTCTTTTAACAATAGTCTGTAAACATCTGTGAACTGAGGAGACCAGCTGCTGAACTTTTGGGAGAGGCATATTGTCCTATTCTTGTCTCATGTAGGATTCTAGTTGCTCAAACATCCTGTGTCTTCTTTGTGGTATTTTTAATTTCATGATGCATTAAATGTTTTAAATGGGTGAAAGATCTGGACTGCAGGCAGGCCTCTTCAGCACCTGGAGTCTTCTACTAAAAAGCCAGCGCTGTTGTAAAAGATGCAGTATGTGGTTTAGCGCCGTCTTGCTAAAATATGCAAGACCTTCCTTAAGAAAGATGTCATCTGAATGGGAGCATGTGTTGCTCTAAAACCTGTATACATGTTTCAGCACTGATGGTGCCTTTCCAGATGTTCAGGGTTATTATTACATAGGCACTAATGTAACCACATACTGTCAGAGATGCAGGTTATTGAACTGAGTGCTGATAACAAACTGGATGGTCCCTTCCCTATTTAGTGTGGTGCCTCAGCATTCATGTTTTCCAATTAGAATTTCAAATTTTGTTTGTCACAGACCATATTTACACTTTGCCTCAGTCCATTTTAAATGAACTTTAGCCCAGAGAAGATGTCTGTGTTCCTGAATCATGTTTACATATGGATTATCCTTTGCATAATAAAGCTTTAACCTGCATTTGTGAATGGCTGTCCAGAATCATCACTGGTAATAAGAGCAAAGTTCCTGTCTATGAAGCAGAGATCAAACACTAGTGTGTCCGATTCCAAATGTGGCACGTTAGTCAGAGGCCCAAACAGAAGCAAACTTCTCATTGTTTTCAATACCGGCAGTTCTATGCACGAGGAATCTGACCCTGAGGGTCGGACTGTCAATGAGAAGAACATCCAACAAAAACCACCTGAACTATGGTTTCTGTCAGCATGTTATTGCATGTCAGCACACAGTGCAATGGACTTTTCTGGCTGAACCAGAACAACCAAAACCAAATACTCCTGACCTGCCAAAGAAAGATCACTGAGACTATGCATTGTTACCCAAAATGAGATTAAAGATAAAGGCTTGTCATTTGGCCACAGTGTTTAAAATCTAGTGCAACACAGGGAAAAATGCAGAGGAGTCTTCCACAAATGATCTAAAAACAGCAGCCATGCTTGAAGCAGTTTAAAGGCTCTCGCTCAACATTTAATGTGAAATTGTATAGGATTCAAATGTAAAACATTATTACATCATAAGACTCTTTTATGATTTCTAAAAAACATAATATTTTTGCACTACTACTTAGCTGCAAAATGAATTCAATTTAAAAGAAAAACCAAGTCTCTGAGCATGTTTTAAGTCCTTGTATGGCAAATTACAGCTTCACTCAGTACTGAGATTACATTTATATGGAAATCAGACTGCAATGATATCACTTACCCTGATGAAGAATGACGATCTGCACTTGTCTTACAAGGACCATCCTGTAGAGTGACATATATACAAAGACACACACACAAACCATGCCAGCATGAAGAAAAGAATGCAAAAATAGATTAGCTATGTTAACGGCAAGTAAAGCAATAATGTGATTATGACAAATGACATATAGGACATGTTCTATGAATACACTTAGGAATCAAAATTTGTTAGTATGAATCAAAAAGGTGCAGTCAAAGCTTATTTTCAAATATTTAGATTTAGCAGTATTCTTACTTATTCTGCCAGTATGTCAGTAAAGTTATTGTCAAATTTATAAAGCAAACTTTCATACTTCTTGTACCTGAGCAATGCCCAGCAGGGAAAGGTCACAGTCTTGCAGCGAGCCTTGGGTCAGTTTGGGTTTGGGGGCATTAGAATCAAGTGATTGTAGAGTAGTAACAGGCAGAGGGGAGGTGGGTATAAAGTCGACTTGCCCTGGTAAGGTTACCTGGGCTGCTGGTGAAGATGTAGGCAGCTCTGGAGCAGGGGCAGCAGCAGGATAGGTGGATGGCAGGGATGTAAGAGATGATAGTGTAGAAGGACATGAGGTATGCAAAGGGCTTAGGGGCACTTGCTGTGTAGGAAAGACAGCATGGGGCAAAATAGGCTGCTCAGATATAGGTGTCTCAGAGTGTGTCTGAGTGTGTATCTGTGTTTGAGAGTGTGCTTGGGCCTGATTGCTGGCTTGTGTTTGTTTGTGAGCTGGTGGCATCTGCTTGGGATGATGCTGTGGAGAAGGAGGGGCACCTAGCACTAGGTGGCTATACAGAGACAGGGTCTTGCCCTGGGACTGAGGCTCAGCCACATTATTGGGGCCTAATTGTCCAGGAGCAATGGTCATTAGAGGTGAAGTAGGTTGACACTGTGAGGGAAGCTGACTCTCGTCAAAGGTTATCAAAGCTGGTTTCAGAGGAAGTGGTTGCTGAACGGGAGTTGAGCTGGGTAGTGCCGGTAACTGGGTCTGTGGGGGTGGCATGGCGAGAGATTGCTGCACGTGAGAAAGCTTCTGCAGCTGTTGTTGGTACTGCTCAGTATACTGAGGAACAGCAGGCTGGCAGATGGACTGAATTACTGAAGGGTCACCCTGAACAACTGGATGTAGTGATCTTTGGCCTGGGACTTGTGCTTGTTTGGTCTGTATAGGATGAACAGGGGCAGCTACTGAACTGAGACCATCTGTTTTAGTTCCACAACTTCCAGCTGAGCCAGGTGACAGAATCATCTGCTGATACTGGATTACTGGGTGCTGTTGTTCCAGCCGTTGGGTAATATGAGTTATATCAGACTGTACAGGTGGTATGGCTTGCTGGGTAGGGTGAGGGACATACTGACTGGTCAAAGGACCAGCAGCAGACTGAGCATGCAACTGGCTAGCTTGCTGGCCTTGAGTTTGTTGTTGGATCTGGGGCTGGGTGAGCGCTGGCATTTGAGCATTTTGCTGAATAAGAGTTTCATGTTGAATCTGACTGGGGATTGAAGCAACTGCACCTGGAGGCTGGACAGTAGTTTGACTTTGTTGGCCCATCATTTGAACATCAGCCTTTGGGACCTGGCCATGCAGTGGCTGTGACTGAGTAAAGGTTGTGGTCAGAGGATGAGCCTGGATTGGCTGAGAAGTTACCTGACTCTGTGTGGGAGTAACAGGCCCAGGGTAACTACTTTGGGAAGGAACCTGCTGGCTCTGGATGACTTGTGTGTGTCCCTGAATCAATGATAATGGGGTAGTTACCTGGCCCTCTGTCATAGCTTGAGGTGCTTGGGCTGCAGACTGAGCTATAAACCTGGCTGGGCTCTGGCCTTGGTTCTGGGGCTGAGCCTCACTTTGTCCTTGCTGTGTAAGGATTTGAGCTGGGACACTTGCAGGCGTCTGAACAGTAGTAGGAATGGTCATGGGCACTTGGCCCTGAGATATAATATGAGTTTGGTGATGAATTACCTCAGTAATGACTGGTGCGCCAACTGATATGTGAGGTTCCATTACAGATGTGTGCTGCTGTGGTTGGGCAACAAATGCCTGCTGCTGCTGCATCAGTGCTACTTGCTGCTCTTGCTCTATCAGCTGTTGCTGAGAAGCATGAGGTGTAAACTGAGTAGAGTTCAGTTGTGGGATGCACATCTGCTGTATATCGGTTGGTTGATGATGAATCTGCTGCTCACTGTTGCTTTGTGGTATAGGGACAGCTTTGTGTTTTTCAGTTTGCTGAAGTTGAATGATGGAAGCTTGCTGCTGCTCTTTAAACTGCTGCTTCATTAGAGCCTGTTGCTGTAATCTTTCTGCTTGCTGTTGTAACAGGACTTGCTGTTGACGCTGCTGCTCTAACTGTTGTTGCAACAGAGCTTGCTGCTGCTGCTCTATCTGCTGTTTGAGTTGCGCTTGTTGCTGCTCTTGTTGCTGCAGCTGAGCTTTCTGTTGAAGCTGCTGCTGCTGCTGTAGCATTAACTGCTGTTGTATCAGTGCCTGCTGCTGTTCCATTTGCCGGATTAAGGCCTGCTGTTGCAGTTGTTGTTCATTCTGCTGCTGCATCTGCTGGGGATGCTGCTGCAATAAAATTTGTTGCTCGTTTTGCCCACTTTGTTGCTGATTCTCTGTTTCCTTTTGTGTTCCAGTTTGGCGCTGTCCAATTAGTTGATATAACTGACTCTGTTGCTGTGAAGGAGGTTGCTTTGGTTGTTGTTGCTCTAACTGATGCTGAAAAATTGGTTGCTCTTGCGGTCCAAGAACTTGTTGCTGCTGCTCTTGTTTCTGCTGAATGAGAGCTTGTTGTTGCTGTTGATCCAACAGTTGCTTTTGTTTAAGCGCTTGCTGCTGCTGTAGCTGGGCTTGCTGCTGCTGTTGAAGCAGTGCTCTTTGTTGTTGCTGATCAAGCTGTTGCTGGACATACAGCTGATGTTGCTCAAGCAGTAAAGCTTGTTGCTGCTGCTCTTTTTGCTGCTGCTGTTGTAACAAAGTTTGCTGTTGCTGAAGCTGTTGTTGTGATTGTAGCATTATCTGTTCACAGGGATCCCCTGTTGATTGCATAGCTCGCTGCTCCATACCTGTTTGTGGTGTGAACACATGCTGCTGTGAAGCTGGCTGGACATGTGGGGCAGACTGCTGTACACAGATCTGCTGCTGAGTCTCAGACTGATGTTTCTCGATGGACGTAGCTGAAAGGCTGTGTTGATGCTGTTCTGTTGCAGGCTGAGCGGCAGTAACTTGTTGTTGTTCAAGCTCAGCCGACTGGCCCCCTATTTGCAGTTGTGGCTGCTGCTGCTGCTGCAAATGAAGGGTGGAGGTCTGGGGATCCATTCCCATCTGTTGTTGTGGGACAATAGTCTGCTGGGGGATCACGACAGACTGTGTTTGTTGGGGTGCGGCCTGGGAAATGATGTCAGTGATCTGCATGGGAGTGGCAGGGTGTTGGGTCTGCTGAGCGTGGGGCACAATTGTCCTTGCTAGTCCAGGAGTATCACTGACTGGCATGGATGCAGTGAGAACATTAATGGGTGCCTGTGGGGAAACAGGTGGTATGTATGACTGTGAAGGGGCAACTGATCCGTGGGGAGTGGCGGTTTGAAAATCATCTGATGGGAATGTTTGTGACTATTGAGTGATAATGGCAGAATGATGTTTGGAGTTGAAAGAAGGGGGAAAAGAAAGTAGCAGAAAAATTGGGTTAAGATTAAGCTTTGGAAAGAAGCATAAATTATCAACACATTTAATTTTAATCAGGGTGTCCCACAGTGCTTTATAGCAGAGGTTGGCTGCCTCCCCAGAAAATTAACCAGAATCACAATTTCACACTCCAAGGTAATATAGTATTTAATGAGAGAGACATCTCACCACCTCTGACAAACAACTTCCTGGGGGAAACCCTGTGTAGTGTAAAACCAGATGGCGACTCTCAGATGATTATGAGGATGATTTATGTTGGCACAAACAGTTATTATATGGAAAAGAACACATTAACATTAATGTTAGCCTTCATTGCCCCTATGTTAAATTAGGCTGTCAGTTTAATTTGCACATTATCACCATTTTCACCTGAAAGTATTGTTGAGGTACACTTGGTGATACCTGCGGAACCACAGTACCGGAGTGAAGAAATGTCTGACCCATGGGTCCTCCTCCACTTTGTCCTATGGACATGCTTGTCATACTAACACTTGGCCCAAGAGGTATAGTAGCAACACTTGTACTCTCACCAATGGGGGGCATCTGAGGATGAGGCAATGCACCAGTGCTCTGTTGTGCAAGAAAAACAATGAATACATATATAAATATATATACAGTATTTAAGTTCAAAAAACAATAATTTTATCAGTAAGATATAAAAATACACCTACAGATGCAACTGTGGGTAATGGGGTCTGTGAGTGGGTATATGAGTCCCTTTGCAGAGAGTATGCCTGGCTCTGTCCACTTGCATAAGATTCACAGCTTGCAGATCCAATGCTCTCCCCTTCTGAGTAGTCAAAGACATTTAAAAAATAAGACACTATACAAATTCAGACTACACAAAAAGTACTTGTTCAAATCATATTCATGTATTTTAAATTTTCATTTAAAATTTCACCATTATAATTGTTTCATATAGATACATTTTGATCAGCTACTGGCACATGGGATATGTCACTAAGGAGCACACTGTACCTGGCAGATTTAGGGTTGCCCCACTGAAAATATTTTGCTGCCTGACATGTTGGTCCACTTCAGGAAGCTCCTCGGACTCCTGCACTCCACCTCCCCCTCCGTCTCCCGTGTGTCCAGCTGCCCCTTGCACCAATGAGGATGGGTAAGATGGATGAGTAAAGGTGTAGGAAGTGAGAGTGGAGTCTCTTCGTTCTTCAAAGCCCTGCTGCTGAAGGACCTGCTGCTGTCGACGCTCCCTTGACTTTTTGATTAGGTTCACTCTGTCCCGGATGGATTTTCCGACCACTTTGGCATCACTTTCATGAAAGAACCCTGATTTCACCTGTAATAAGGAAGTGGGAAATAGAGAGGCAAAGAGAGAGTAATTAATTAATGGGCAAATGTCAGCTGAGGAAATCTAGATCAGCTGGAGAAATATTGAAGTGGCTGATAGATAAAGTGAAGGACTTGTAATTCCTAACCTGCATTTAAGCTTTTAAGTATCAAATCAAAGCCTTTTCCCAGTCAACAGTACCTGACACCTACGGACCCGATCAGCTTGTCAGGCATTAATTATTCCTGCCTTACCATCTCTAGAGCCACTTCTTCAGCACTATCATTTTCCAGGTCATAGCTGAACTCAATGGCCTCATTGTCCTTGTGCTTCCCCTTCAGCTTCTTGGGGTCTTCAACCCAAATTCGGAGAGCCAGGCAGTCCTGGGTGCCTGTGTCCTCCTCAGCTAGTTCCACCCGGACGCCTGTGTCCTCCCCAAAGAAAGCATGGTTCAGCAGGTCTCGAATGGAGAGTCTGTCAAGAAAGGAGAATTCGATGATAGAAGATACTGGGACGTTTAATGATCACATTACCAGTCACTCTGCATAATAGAGTGGATGCTATAGTGTTATGAAAGCAAATTCTGCTTACCTCTGGCTTTTGTTCTGACGAATGCAGCCTTCAATGATCTCTTTGATCTCTGGGTCATTTACTTTGTCAAAGCTGGCTGGCTTTATACCCTGAAAAATAAAAGAAACAGGAAATTCGTTGTATTCTACAGGAACTTATGTAATTAGGATTTTAAGTCCTGCATTTAACAATTAAAACATTTTCAGAGTTGAGCCAAATAGTTTAGATCACAATTAAATACAACAACAATCAATTAGATCCTTATGCATCATTACCACAAATGCATAGAGTTTGCTTGCGAATATTTCAAAGACTCACGCTTGTAACTTTGCGATAGATCTGAGCAGCATTTTGGCACTCAGAGTAGGGGTACTCTGAAGTAGCCATCTCCAGCATACACATCCCAAAGGCATACACATCCACAGACTCATCATAGTGCTCCTCATACATCTCTGGAGCCATGAACTCCGGGGTTCCTGTTAAAACCAAACAGTACTCTATGACAACCCAAACATCTAAATATTATTTCACTACAGATTAGAGTTTGTATTTACAGTGATGTAATACCATCAACAAAGCAGAAATTTCCTCAGACTCAATGTAAGAATTTTCAAACTGATAATAATCTACCTACTCATCATCTAATTTATCTTTACTGGGCACTGCTTCTGCAGGCTAAGAGAGCTGGCATTTCATCATCAGTGCCCTCTTTCTACATTCACCACTAACATAGAAATAAACTATACGTCTACTGAAGTTAAGTGAGGCTTTTGTAAAATCTCAGTAGTGCTGAATGCAGAGGAAAGGACTTAATCTTATGGAGACAGGGCATGAGTGATCTAAAAAGCATTCAATCTATAAACTGCAAGCAGCCTACCTATAACACTCTTTGCAAAAGAGGTCCTCATAAGAGTGGCCAGTCCCAGATCACCGATCTTGACTGATCCTGTGGGGCCTGTTATAAAAATGTTGTCACACTTGAGGTCCCGATGGACAATTGGTGGAGTCCTGGTGTGAAGGAAGTGAAGACCTTTCAGAATTTGCCTACACCAACTTCTAAGGACCTTGGGTTTCATCACCTTAAAGCGCTTCAGGTAACTGGATAGAGAATAAAAGCAATCAAACTCAAAAGGATATTGTAATAAACAACCAATAGACAAAACGTGTAAGTCAAAACACTGACAGTGATAGCGAAATATTATGAATTACTTATATTTCCTGAATTTGAATGTGTTGTGATAATGTCATGACACTTCACCTGAATCACATTATATACGTCTGTATAAAGCAACATATCTGTCCAAATTAACAGTACATTAACTCTATGCACAATAAAAACTGTGTTTTGCAGCATGAATAATCTCCATTCATCATATTCATCAACAGGAGTGAGTGCCAAGGTGTTGGCAAGACAAACAAATGAATGTGGATTAACAAATTTTATAGATTAACTGAAAGAATTCTTTTTTAGAACATAATAAACATAGACTCAATAATAGCTATCTGTACCAGATAGGTTATACTAACGTTTTGAGTGTTCCTGATGTCATGAGTTCAGTGACTAGTACAATGCACTTCTTTCCACGAAGTACAGACTCCCAGGAATCATAGAAGCGGACGATGTTGGGGTGCTGAAGCCCCTTTAGCATCTCTGCCTCTTCTTTGAAGCGTTGCTGCTCTGCCTTGGTCAGCTTGCGATCCTGAAATAAGAGGTACATGTCATGTCATGTCATGAACCTCAGCATCTGTTTCACTCCCTTACTCCGTGACTACTCACAGGAACCCAAAACATAAACCTGCCCTGAACAGCACTCCCATAATGAAGCAATAACACCTACTGCCACTAGATGGTGGTAGCAGCATATAGATGTAGCTCTGCAAAGACAACACCCAGTCACTGGCTTTATAAAACACATTTCTACTGCATCTGCCACACATCCCTAGTATGGCGGACAGAATGGCTGTTGCAGAAATACAGTTCACTGGCACAAGCAGCTTCCTATAGGAACAGGGATAGCCACTGACTAATCCCTCAGTTACACACTGGTATATAGTCTTTTGCAATCCCTAAGATTGATCGCATAAGGTTTTTTCTTCTGTTGTGAACATATAAAGCATGTTTGTTTTCTTCTTTTTACATTTCCAGACATTATACTGCTTTTTCTTAAAATACTAACACTTTAATTAATATAATTTGCTGTACTCTATTCACATAGAAAATACACGAACATGAAGTTCCCAGCAGGTGGGGAAAAATGTTTCAGAATATGCTATGTTGTGATAGTGATTTGAGAATTTATTAAGAGTCACATAAAACTGGCAAATAAAGCATTTCACAGTGAGAGATGACTTTGCTGGCTCTACTAAGTGAGTGTGTATTTTTAGACTTTGTCATTAACAACTGTTGCTATATCCATGTATACAAATCCGGCTTTTCAGGTATGCGGTCATTTGAGCTTTATTAACCTAGGGACCTGCTATTTCAGGGAATTATCACAGTTTTAACAGGAAAGTTAAGTGTCATGGTTTTGTATTATTAAAAAAATCGAATTTTATGCCATTTATGCAAAGAACTTACGAAGAAATAAAAACAAACAATACAGTATGTTTCACTTATTATCAATGGGGGAGTTGGGTTGCAGCCACTACTGTGTCACAAACAGACCTCACTATAAATAGAAGTCATCATAACACTTGGTTTCCACTGATCGATTTCATTGATGTTAAGCTTGCTTTTTTTTCACACAAACCCCGCCCCCCCACAGGGAGGTGGAGTACTGCAGATATTTGGACACAGATCAACAGATTTTCATGTAATGTCGATATGCTGTTATGCAGCCTTCTGTCACTTTATATATTGATATACATTTTTTCTGCCTACACTAAAAGCTCTGTGCTTATTTTTTCAGAGCACTTTTGCTCTCTGTGTCGATACTGGTTTGGTGTCCTTTTCTGGAAATATTAAGCAATCTCTTCACCCTCCCCTCTCAACGGAGAAGAAGCATCAACAAAAAAGCTGCTCCTTTTTGCACTCACTAAGAATTAGTTCCTCAGAATAGCCTTGCCCTTACACCTTTCTGCCTTTACTACGAAGTCTGTCATGTTACTATGTATGAGCATTCTTATGCAAATATGAGTCTCAATGCTGCCTGCTTCTACCTTTTCTCATATTTTCGCGTGTGCTCATGCTGTGCTGTATTTTGTCAGGGAGTACTGTCTGTGTCCTCATTTAGAGCTCCAGTCTACCTCACTGTCTGGCACACTGTGAAACAGTGTGACTCTGTCTGTTGCCTCCTCAGCGTCTATTTTGTCTCCCCACAGAGCATTGCATCATCAGCCACCCTTAGGGTCAGCAAAGGTTATTAAGAGTTCAGTTAATATCTGTCTAGACGTACTCACACAAGCCTACCGCCCACTGTGAACCAGCTCACACATTCACACTAATATTCTCATAAACGGAGGCACAGCATCAATGAAGAAATCCCTCTAAGTGTATTATTAATAAGCCAAAAGATCGCAAAAGTCTGATATTGTTAGATTAATTGGTGATTATAAATCGGTTATTGGTGTGAAGGGCTGTCTATCACTCTGTGTTGGGACGGTGATGCAGTGACATCCTGTCCAAGGTGAATGCTGCCTTTCTTCCACCACCCTGAGATCCTGAATTGGATTAACGGTCAAAAATATAAATGGATAGATATGACAGTACAAATAATGCATTGGTAAAACAGCAATTTGCAGACAAAGAGTTTGCAAACGAAATGACAAATAGACACCAGAGGGAAAGAAAAACAGTTGCAGAGCAATTTGTTAACCATAAATTAAATGACAAAGCAACACTGAAACACATAGACAGTTCTACATTTCTGCTTTCAAATAGAGAAATCATAAAAATTCAACATTTACACATATACTGTGTAAATAAATGCAGATGGAATGACAATGAATCTAGTTCCAGCACTGTTATTCTTAATACTTTAGACTGTTAACAAGAAAACTCAAAATTATATGCACTTGTTTTTCAATGTGTACACTGGAAAAGGTGGACAATAGTCATCAGGATTATGAATAAAACTTTACCACACTACTTCCTACTGTATTTATTTTGTTTGCTTATCTACTATATTAGTTACCCAAGCATGGGAGAGGTCAGAAACATATTGTACTCCTAGTGTCAGTCTTCTATGTATGATGTATGATTTGAAGACTGTGGAACTACCAAAAAGACAGTATTGACCACGTAAGCCTGGATTAAAAATGAGTACACTGGATGGATAACTCTGGTTAAACAGTTAGAGAAGTAAAGCTGAGAGGGCTTGGACATGTGTAGAGGAGGGATAGTAGATATACTGGATAATGGATGCTGAGAGATTGGTGTTACAGAGAAGGATGCTAAGAATGGGGTGAGACAGAGGCAGAAATATTTTGATATTCAGTTTTTACTTAAAGTGTGTCATAGATGGGCCCACAATGGTAATTGTAGAATCTCAGACATGTGAAGTAATTATTTCACCCTGCATTACAATGACTGATTTTGGCCATAGTTACTGCACAAAATATTTAAGTATGTAATACTTTGTGATGTTCCTCTTATTTTGTTAAAACTTTCAACATCATGTAATTTTTTACATGGTGCATCTGTGGCAGGGACTTCAGTACTATAAATCAGTAAACAGAATAAGATCTAAGCACCATGTGCACCGTGAGATTTTTTTTGGATCAGACATCTGGTAGAGCAGAAGGTCAAGCCGCGGGTTATTAAGTAGCCTCATAAAACACCAGGGTAAATGGGCAGGATATAGCTTACAAAGTACATAAGTCGACGGCATGAAGCTGGGATCATGAATGCACCATGTGAGACTTAAATCATCTATTTTGGCAAGCACTGTGTAGGTATCACATATACGTATATTACACTGGGGTTACATTCTTATCTAAGATGCTATAGCAGGATAAAGGGGACTAATTTGGAGCACTATCCGAGGAGCGTTATTCATACTGAAGGTGTATATTTATACATTTATCAGGGTGCATGCACCGTATCTTGTCCTGCAGTTAGCGTTTTAAGGTGGTGGATGGCTAAGATTAGATTACTGTAAGCTCCAACAGCTCAAACTAACAAGACAGATTGCTGCAAAAGGGTTGCCTGCATACCAGATTAAGACTCCAGGCCAGTGGGCCAGGTTTACAAAGATCTATAGAAGACTTTAGCCAACACGCTAGCCTTTACCACTACAAGAAATGTGTTCAATTGTTTCTTGTTTTACTGTGGTACTACTGTTGTGCAGTGGTAGAGACTATACTTTTATACTATAATGTCTACGTTTTTGTTTTCAAAACAAACCAGGTGTCTTTTTGCTAGTCCCACATTCTTCACAGATTTCTGGTTAGGCATGTTGTCAAACCAGAAACCTACTCTTCAGATGAAATGGTGTGATAACTGACTGCTATCTGACCAAACAGATTTTTTTCAATGTGCTGCCTTTGACAATTATCATACCATAAAAAATGGATCACCAGTGCTAACCATTTATTGATTTCTAATCAAGCTATACAGTTAATGGTAGTGTTATGCGGTTAATGTTTCCAGCAATCAATAGCAACTGAATCTCTGGTTGCTGGTTAGGTAATAAAGACTCTGGGGGGAGGATACAGCCCCAGGGACACTTGTCAACTATCAGAGACCCAGCAAATATGTGCCTGGCCAGTTTGATTAGATTGATTCCAATCGGTCTAGTCAGTTCAGCTGTAGTCTATTTGATTTAGCCTGAACTAATTTTAGTCACCCATCATTACTATGTCTTTGCTTTTCCTGATCAGACTGGTCTTTCACAATGAGAAACAACAAACACAATCCCCGACTCCTCCCTTTATTGTTTTTATTGTTATCATATCAGACCAACCCAAAGAAGTATATCCAGAATAAACACCTTTTGCAAGTCAATGAGCATGTTGACGTTCACTAAGATACTTTGATCACTGCAAAATTAACAGTTTTTAATAGAACATATACAATATGACAGTTAACAAAAAAAATCCAAATGTGTTCTCTTATCACTTCCAAACTGTTAGACTTGACTGTATGCAGTCTTTACCAAGCCAGCACACATGGTAAAGTGTTTGGAGAAGGCAGCCTCCTAAGCTGACATTTACCTTTTGATACGGAGCTAAAATTCTCTGAAACAAAACAAGTAAAATCACCAAACCCAAAGTGGTGACTATTGTTAAACTCAGTACTAAATGCTTCTAGTCTTGTGAATGTAACTGGCCTGGGGTGTGCTGGACCTGTCTGGGATGACTGGGTTGAACCAGTCTGGTTTCTGCCTCCCGAGTTATGCTGTCTGTGCAGGATTTTTGTTCCAGCCTGACAGGCACCCACTGTAATTAACTCCCTGGATCACTCTGCATGCTCACTCAAACAGACAAAAAAGTGATGGGGGAGAGTATGGGTGCAGGGGGAAAGTGGGGTGAGAGAGAAAGAGAGAGGGAGGGTGACAGGCAGACACATACAGTGATATGTTGACACAGACAGACAAGAGGGCAACAGCTCCCAGTTATGGGATTCAAACAAACACATTCCCCTGTATGGATGGCAATATACGACTGAAGCAATAGCAAGGTTGATGTATAGCTCTGCTCTGTGAGGTGTGGAATTCCCTGGGAAAGGGAGAGGAAAGAAGAGGGATGGTGTCCACACTGTGAACTTTAATTACCCACTCATTCAAGCTGCATTTGGACAGCTAATCCCCCGGCTTCCCTTTCTTTATGGTCACAGGAGGACAGGAGTCTGGTGCTCCCAGGCTGCAGTCTCACAGTAAAGTGGACAGCATCAAACAGTGTACTGGCTAGTCATGTACAAGTCATTTATCATCCTGTTCAACCTATATAGTTGTTATTGATTCCCTGTGCTTTAAAATAGGATGACCACTGTTTGAAGTTTTTTTGAGGAATTAACTTAGATTTAGACATTGCACACTGCATTCGTTATTAGGACCAAATTAATGTCCCACATCAACTCTGTCTAGGGCTGCCACAAACGATTATTTTGATAGTCGACTAGTCACCGATTATTTTTGCGATTAGTCGACTAATCAGATCATGCATCCATTGGACGTAAAACGTACAGCTTATTGCACCAGCATGCATCTGCTCTTATTTAACTATCATTAGCTTACAGCTTTACGTGTTTAAGGTATGTGCTAACTAAAAATAAAGACAAGATGATAGTTTATTGAATTTAAATGAAATTTGCAGATTGTTTCGGTGAAGTGTAATAAACTCAGCCGTCTGCTCCTTGCTATCTAAAATATAACAGGACACCGGAGTATATTCTCGAGCATTTCACACTTCTGATAACCAGTTGTCTGCTTGATGTTTATTCAGCTGTGTAAAAACTATAACTTTAATCTCTGCCAAACTGATTTACTCAGGAACAAATAAAATACTGAAAAAAGACAAACAATAACATTTTTAAGTTATCTAAGTGACTTATATATCATGTTTAACCTGAGTAGCGAAAGACGGCGGTGGGTTTGAAAACGATTTGCCTGGAGTCCGGTGTTCTCACCGGCTCTAGTGAGCCTTGAACCCCGGCTAGCTATCGAGCTGGTGTCTTGATAAACTGAGCAGATATTTGAGGTTTACACAGCTACATTCTCGCCTGAAAATATGTTAAACGTTTATTTTGTGACCCAGAAAGAATAATAAGAGTAATATTAAAACTAAGTAGCTGCTGCCATTGTTGGAAACTAAGCAGTAGTGATGTGCGGATCGATACTGAAATATCGATTCCTCCGATACCAGTCATTTATGTTCTAGAATGGATTCTCATATTAAAATATCAATATTTTAGTAATTTAGGGTAAATTTGTAGTTTATCATTAACAGGAACACAGTGGTAAGAAAGTATATCATTCGGATTGTCTACATTGGAAGGAACTACTTCCTCTTCCGCCTTTCATAGTCATGTGCGAAATACGGCTGTATAAATGTGTCGCAGCCTCTGGCGTGCGCATTCACAACAATGGCTGAGTGTAAACGGAGTCATGTGTGGACGTATTTTACCTCCAGAAACAGCTGAGACGTGGTTTGCGATACATGTGGCAAGAAAGTGAGGTGTTGTGGCAACACCACTAACCTTGTCAAACACCTCAGAGTAAATCATATCACAGAATATGATGAGCTTATGTTGAGGCGAACTGAAGAGGAGGAGAGGGACAGGTGCTGCCAGGGCGAGACAGACGTCTCTCACGGAGTCCTTTAGTGCTGCAGCCAGGAAAGGTGTTCAAATAGCGCACAACTTCAGTTTTTTTATTTCAATATGATGAATTCTGCATTATTAAGTGATAAGAACAAGTAATCTGATGTCCTGTAATCATGATGATCTGAGATACAATAAAAGATACAATAAATAAATAAATAAAATAGGTTTTTGTACAAAGTATCGGTATCGGATCAGTATCGCCGATACCACCCTGAATTTTACTTGGTATCGGATCGGAAAGGAAATCAGTGGTATCGCACATCACTACTAAGCAGGGCCGCCGCGCTATGAATTCTGGGACACAGCTTCTTCTTCTTCAGGGTTTAACGGCAGCTGGCATCCTTGTACATGCAGTGCTGCCATCTTCTGTTTCAGTCCGTTATTACACTCTTAAATCCTACTACTTATTCCTGCGTCTTTTGGGATCTTACAAAGCTTCAAACGACGCATCGACTATTAAATTAGTCGTCGACGATTTTGATAGTCGAAGTAATCGTGGCAGCCCTAACTCTGTCTAATCATTGCCATCACGGCTTTAAGTCATTATTATTATGATCACTTTTGTCTAGTCAATGGCAACCTGAAAACATTGAAACCATGAGTAGACTTTGGTGATTTAGAGTAAATGGGTCAGATCATGTGCACCGAGTGACTAGAACGTTGCACTGAATGTTACACTGAATGTGCCACTGGATGCATCTATAGGCGTGTGACCAGGCCTCTGTGTACTGCCTCTGTGTATGTGCACGTTTGTGTGTGTTCATGTGTCTCCCTGCGTATGGTAGCTTAGCATTAGCTACATGGCTGCTCACTGGGAGGGATGCCATGGTAATCCTCTGTTTGGCTCATTGTGTCCCCCTCTGTCTTTCCTTCTCTTCCCCTTCACGATCACCTCCTGTGTCTGTCACTTTTCTTTCTCACACGCTGCTTTTTTTCCCTTCTCCTAGCTGTTGCTCTGTGTGTAGAATCACAGTCTGTTTGTTTTTCTCAATTCACTATCTGTTTGTAATACAAAATCTAATTATACAGTAAATTATCTATTATCTTCTCAAATGACTTAATAATTTTGGATTGAAGCAGCCTGTTTTATAACAATTACCCCCAAAACTTGCTGTTCTCAGTAGGACTGGATGGGTGAAGTTTAACACTGATGGCTTTTCATTTTCAAAAAATGATCTCAAAAAATGTTGTTGCTGATGTCATGACAAAAAACTGTCTGCTGGCAAAACACAATTCTAACATTGATACTGCAGGTGAAACATGCTACCTTTGCAAGCTCGGTAAATTTTCCCCCAAAAAGGGCAGGCCGATTATTTAAGTAGCTCTGAACAAGTGCTGTGTCAGTATGACATATCAAACAGCAGAGCACAACTGCTGATGTGAACCTGTTTCAGTAAGTGTTGGGAGTAATACCAGAAAAGGTGATGAGGGCATTCCTGCTGCTTGTTAGTCCAACAGAAAGAGCCTGATCTCAAGGATTAGCCAAGGCTCTTGTTTTGGAATTAGCTCCAAACCAAACACATGACTGACTTTCCTCACACAAAGCCAGCAGTCAGATCAGATGGCTAACTGTAACACTGCTGTCTATTGTGAGGCTAAGAGTCAGAGGGATGCATTTCTTTGCTCCTCCACGAGGCTGCCTCCCACCATATTTAATATTCACACCATATAACAATGTTTCCCATTACTTCTCCACATAATTAAGTCTGGTGGGCTACAGTGTGTAAAGGCTTTGACAGAGGAGCCATATTAAACATTTATAATAATTCGACATTTTCCTCCCACTTCAATTACAATGCATGAAAAAGACTTTCTCCGAGTGATGTTTGCTGCAGTCACCCCTACATATGCTACAGTCCTCCTATTTACTCTGTTCTCACAAAATACATCTCATTCATAATTCCATTTCATAAACAACAGATAGGCTGTGCTTTGTAGACCTGGTTACACCTAAAGGAATAATACAAAAACAAATAATGCAAACATTAATTTATCTTCTCTTAGTACTTGTGATACATGCATTAGACTGCATGATTACAAGAAGAAACAGCTTGTTTAATAATTTATTTCTATAAAGCAAGGCAGATGCCGTATATCCCCTTTATGATGTGTGCTGTTATTTGTTTCTTTCCTGATTACTACACCTATAACAAGCATTGATACAAACCTGAAAAACAATAATCCCCTTCATACAATTCAGGTAAACGCATGGCATAGTCTTTCTGATAGCACACCTATCACAACAAGAAGATATGCTGACAGTCTATTATTCTATTATTCATACAGTCCTAAAAAAGGCAATGCCTCCACTTTCACTGTGTGCTGTCACTCAGCTACAAGTGATGCTCCTTGTTTTCACCTCAGTCTCCACGGAACTGCAGTCACACAGTCTGAATAGGAAGCAGACTACGTGCTGAGATTTCCAGATCTCTGTTCATTTTACAACAGTAATACTGTGTTTAAAATTCTGAAGTGGATAAATAAAATATAAGTATTATCAGTAAACCTACGGCATTGTGTTCTTTAAGTGCACTGATTATAATAATTAAAAAAAAATAAAATAAAACCCCCCCCCCCAGAAAACAGACTGTCTTACCTGAAGTTCACACCAAGCCACCTCCACCCAAGTCTCGGTGTCTAGGCCTTTATAGACGGTCTTGAAGGCTCCTCTGCCTAGTTCTATGTCAAATTTGAGGAACCTTCCTCCAGGAGAGGTAGCAACAGCTTTCATCTCTGCCTCCTCTTCCTGTTCTCGGTCCCTCTCCTTCCCCCTCGGTACAGGTGCAGATGAAGGAGCATCTTTTCCAGGCTCATGGACTGAGCTGGTGCAAGACGGTTCATGTCCCAAGGTTGCACAGGATGAAGCAACCCCATGCTGCTGGGGACTACTACTAAAGACTGAGTCTGATGAGCGCAGCTCCAGGTGGGGGGCACTATGTGATGCCAAGGTGGGCACGTCCACCTCATCGTCTTCCTCACAAATCTCCACACTCTTCCTGAAGAAGCGCTTCTCCCTTCTTAGTCGTTTCTGACCTGTATCGATGGGTAGGGAGGGTGTGGAGAATGAAATAGGTCTGAGTACGGTCTCCTCCTGGGAGGCTTCTCCTCCACCACCGCCTCCTCTGATTCCTCCATCTTCTTCTGTTGCTGCTCTCCCTGCTTCTGTCTGGGAGGAGGATGAGTCCATAGGGGTGCTGTCTGTCCTCTCCCTCTGTTGGTTGACCCTGCCCTCCCACTCCGGGTCCTCCTCCTTCTGTCCATCAGGTTTCTCCGAGGAATCCTCGGTGCCTGCGGGCTCTCCTGGGTCAGTAGCCATGGGGAATGGGCTTTCCCACCCCTGCTAGACCTCCTCCTCCAAACCTTTGTTCCTCCGTCAGTCCCCGTCTCTCTCTTTTTCTGTGGTCACCCTCTCACTTCTTTTAACGTGTTAAGAGACTGCTACAGGTGAAGGCTGTCCTTGATCAAACTCGTCACTCTGTCACTCTTTTCCTCTGTCGTCTTCCTCTGACTGTTTTACTCTGCTGCTTTACAGAAGCACAGAAGCAGGGTGAGATCACAACAGTTGGAATGTTTCTATCTTCACTTTCCTTCTCAACATTGCCTACATTTTCTTCAGAAGCGACTTGTTCGGTGCTAATCAAAAAGAATCAGACATCTCTGGGCTCAAACAAACACAGGAAACCAGGAGGGTTTTTTTCAAGCCAGCTGGGGTAAGCAGCACTGTTATTATTTCAAACTCTCATGCGGAAATCTTCAAGTAAACCTGCAAGACAAAAACAAAACACAGTCAATTGACATATTTAAATCTGTTAAGAAAAACACTGGTACATTATTTATATTTAATAAGATACACTTGGAATAGCCCCAACAGCCCAGTGTGAATGGATAGAAAGAATGATTTCAAGATATCATCATAATCACATAGAGGGTGAACCTTAAGAAAGAAAAATTTTCATCTGTAATTTTAATACAACAAACGCCTCAGTTGTGTACAATTAAACCAAAAGAGTCTCTGAAGAATATCCCGTGAGCCTGGTCAGTGATCACACATGGTTTCATCAATCGTCAATCACATGTTTACCAGTGTCTAGCGTCTGAAGTTGTGCTCAACAGCTCCATTAGTGAACAGAAAGCTGCAGTTAGGAGTATACAATCCCAACCATTAAAAATGGATGATGAACTATGGGCCAGTTCGGTTGAGTGTGAATAATTCATACTTAGAGGGATTGTTGAACTGTATGAGAGATACTACCACACATATGCAACAAAAGTCTCATAAGATTACACAACTGTGATTATGATTACCATCACTACAGTATTACTCATACCCTGGGAACCATTTAAAGCAGTGTAATTTTTTAAAACTACTGACTGGCCCTTAGGTAAAGTGAGGTAGAAGTGAACAAAGCAAGTTTCTTCTGAAATAGTGATCTTCCTATAAAAAGTACCCGATTGCTGTTAGGTTTTTTTTTGGGTGATTTTTGTGTCATTGTGTGGACAGAAGTGGGCAGCTTTCCAGTGGCATCTTTATCTTCACTTCTCCTCTATCACTCCCCACCTGTCCCATGGTATTGTATCTCCCCTGCCTTCTCACAGCAAATGATCTCTAAGTGGCTCATAGCCTGGAGTTACTTTGGAGAGTGTATCTTAGAGCCAGGGTTTAACTACTAATAAAAGTTGCAATAAGGCCCAAAGTCACCTTATGACTAAGCATTTGAAGTTACAGGAAGAGAGCATACTAATGGATACCAACAACAGCCGTACACAAGGATTGTTATGGGAATGTAGTGAATAGGAAGTGCAGTCCAATTCAGGCTATTAACAAAATTGGCATGTAAGTTTACACCTTCACACATATTAATTTGAAAGTGAACATGTGAAACCTACTGCAATTAGGCACCCAAACAATCTGTGGTTACAGCGACTTAGCTATGAAGAAACCCACAAAGATCACACACACCGAAGCAGCCGGCCTCAGACCCTGAAATGTCACAGTAGCAAATCTGAACTTGTCTTTAAGCTCGAACAAAGCCCACTGTTACCACAGGGGAATCATCTGGAAGCTCACAACAGCCATTATCTCTTTTATTACAATGACATTAACACTCACATCAAGCCTATTGTGTCTCCAGGCTCAAACGCAGTGAGTCTGAAGTGCAATGCTAGTAGCTGTCAGTCAAACTAATGCACAATACACTGTCTGTAGACTAACTGCCTAAGCTCCCGAAGAACAAGCAATTCAAGTTTAGCAACATTTCCAAGGAACAGACACGTAAGCTAAGAGAGAAACCATCATCAGCATTAAGCAAGACACACCCAAATACTATAAAGAAAGAAAACAAACATTGTAAAAAATCATCAAACAATAACCTTTAAATGTGATGTAATATGTTGTTATTTAGGCTGTTTTCTAGGAATCCGATTGATGAATAAAATATTCAAATATCTACCACCATTTAGTAACCTGAATGAAATTAAATACTTCCATCTGTCTTTTTTCTTGCACTTCTCCAATTAAACAGATTAAGTAATAAAGAAAATAGATAGATCAGTAGCAATCAATGACGTGTAATACATATTGTATGCACATTATTTATATAGTTCATTTCAGAGTTTGGTTGGTTTAGGTGCTGTGGCTACACCACTCAAGTGAGGGTTCTTTTTTCCCCTTCCAAAGTCCAGCAGCTACTAGCCAGTTTTTAATAATAAATATAAGGCTATTCTACAACCCAAATTCCAGTTGGGACGTTATGTAAAATGTACATAGACTGCAATGCCGTAAACCCATATTTTATTCGTAGCAAAACACAGAAAACATATAATTTTGAATTTGATGGTAACAACACATCTCAAAAAAGTTGGGACAAGACCAACAACAGTCTGTAAACATCTCTGAACTGAGGAGACTGGCCACTGGACTTAGAGGAGAGCAATTTTGTACCATTCTTGTCTGATATAGGATTCTAACAGTCCTGGGTCTCCTTTGCATGGCAGAGATTTAACCCACATTAGTGGATGGCACAGTATTCATGTACCATTTCTGGCAGTGTTTCTGAGCCAATTGAGTGGTTTCTATAACAGAATCATTCCTTTTTCAAAAAGGGCTTTGTAATATTACCCTTTTCTGTATTTTCTAAAAATTAATTACTTGACAATACTAAGAAATGTGTTTGTTATTATTACTTTTAACTTTTTTTTTAAAAGAAAAACATCAACAGTGTTTGAATCAAATAGTCCTCAATTAAGTTGATAGACGATTAACTAATGTTTGCAGCAGCATCTCCCCTGTACTCTTCCCTCTGATCCACTAGCTGCAGGTAACGCTTCTGGTGAGAGGCTCTCAGCCTGTAGCTATGTTTAGAAGAATCTGACAAATAGTCAAGAGTGTACTTCTTAATGTTAACAGGGGAGAAAAGAATGTGGGGACAGCTGCTATTTTGTTTATCCTTACCCTTTAGCAAGACTAGGCACCCTACACAGTTAGGTCCATAAGTTTCTGGACAGAGACACTTTTTTTTGATAATTTTGCTACTGTATGTGACAGAAGTGTAGACTACTTTAAATTACGTGGTTTTGCAAAAGTATTTATTTACTGTTTAGGAGCTCAGTAATTTACTAATTACAGCCATTATAACATGCAAAAAACGACACAAAAAAATAATGGAGAATCTGAAAAAGTAAGCAGTTTCATAGACGGATGAAACCAAGATGAGCTTCTACCAGAATGAAAGGGAGTGAAAGGTATGGAGAAAGAAAGAAAACAGCTCATGAGCTAAAGCATAGCACATTATTTGCAAACATGGCAGAGGCAATGTTATGGCATGGAGATGTATGGTTGCAAGTGGAACTGGTCACTAGTGTTTATTGATAATGTAAATGCTGATAGAAGTATCAGACTTGGATTTTCATCCAAGTATTAAAAACAGTTGTTATATCTAACATTATCTTAGTTAGTTTTTCAATTTTTTTTCGGCTTATATATAAACAGCTGTAATTCCTAAGCAGTTAATGCAATATTTTTCTTAATCCCCTTGAAAAAAAGCCGAAAGTATGCACTTCAATCACTTCTTGACTGATCTGGTGTACAGAAGCACAGCTGTGTCACTGTTTCAAGAACTAATGGACCTAACAGTATGTGTTTAAAATTCAAAATTGAGGCCCTATTATTTTGTATCCAAATTTAAAATGATAAACACAGAAGAAAAAGAGCAGAAAATCCTCATGCTTTAAAAAGCTGAATCTAGTAAGTATGAACTGATTCAATTATCATAACCCTGTTTCATTTTCAGTCGTCTACTCATTTAAGTGCTGCACCCTGTACCGGACTATCACTAGATAGACTAGATAGACTATCAAAAAGCATGCATCTAATCGAAGACTTGCTGTACAGTGATTAAAAAAACTACAGAAAACTGGGTATGTTTGGGTAACCCACAGAGGACATACTGTAGTGTACAGTGAGTCTAAAAAGGTAAAGGCTAACAGGATGTAGGGAGCATAAAGGGGGAAAAACAACAGCCGATAAAGAGAGGGAAGTTGCCCTTTAAGCAAGAGCTTATTTGCCCATGTCCCCAGGGCAAGGAGTTCCCATGAAAGCCACATACCGGACAGAGTTATCACAGCACATCAAACACGTTCAACCATCACTGTCTCTCACACCCGATCAGTCTCCCTTTCAAACACACCCACATAGACTCACGATACAGATATCAGACGGCAGGTTAGAACAAACTTTATCCCTCTGTCCCTTCAGTACTCTTTGTATCTTTTATACACAGACAAAAACCACACACACAGACACACATCGAAAGCAAACTGTCACTAGCACCCAAACTGCATGTCCCCTTTCAATGAAAGAATGCCGAAAGGAATTTCCTGACACCAGCCAAATGACCAAGCAACTGCCCGTGTGGGCAAGCGTGGTAAACTAAAGTTGAAGATAATAAAACCAACGCTGCAGCTAAAACTATGACATCTTGCTTTGGCAGCAAAATGACTCTGGTGCGTAGTGCGCATCAAGTTCCCGTGTCAGAGTCGTTGTCTGTTCAGTTTTCTATCAGCGCCGAAGTACATGAGAACTAAACAACTGACGTGCAGCAATCCTCCTGCCCTGCAGGCTACTGTGAGGCTCCTGCATGGGAGAACACCTGCAGCTGCCTAATCATTTTTGAAATGTGCACCAAAAATCAATGTGACAACTTTGCTTCAGTGATGTGATTTCTGTTCTATTCTCAATACCCACTGAAGCCCGTTTGTTTTCACTTATAACTTTTACCTCTATGCTTAAAAGTGTGAAGCACAGGAAAAATGTGCTCTGTGTAACTTATGTTTACGCTCATTAAAGAAAAAAGCACAAGTCCTAGACAAACATATATCTTTAAACACAACAAATATGCTGCAATCTGGTTGCACAACTTCCATAAATCACTTCACAGGGAAGCAGAATAATCCCTCAAAACAAAAAGCCGCTGAAAAATTAAGCAGGCATACAAAGGAAGAGCCAGGGGACTGTGTGTGTGTATGCGTGTAAGCGCAGACGGCTATGTTTTTGCAATTGAGGGGGACATACAGATGAAAAAAGAAAAAAAATGAGCGACTATAAAGTGGCGAGGGGTACAGCAAGGGATTGTAGTTGGTGGGAGCGGGCGGACAGCAGAGGCAGAGGGAAGGAGTGAGTTGAGTGGGGGTGGGGTGGGGGGCAGAAGGGGTGGGAAAAATGTGTGTGTGTGAAAGAGAACAAGAGAGCGAAAAGGGAGGGCGGTGGGCTGGCACAGACAAAAGGTGGGGGCTGCCTGATAAAATATGTGCCAATGTTTGTGTGAATGAAAGCAGTGACTATAGCTAAATTTCTGCACCAACAAAAGCAGCTACAGTTGTGCACGGAGAGGAGTGGAGAAATACCTTTAGTGTTTAGAAACGGCTGAAAACATGAGGTGATTATATTAGCGCAGGAATAGTTTCCAGTGGCATGTTCTGTGTCACTGCCCGACTTGGTGCAGAAGGCTGAGGGAGAGCAGGTTAAAGGACCATAAACATATAAATGTACTTTAAGTGCACGCCTAAAAACAGAAATAAATTATTAAAAAATATTTAAATAAACAGAGCTCAGTTCTCCATTCATCATTAATCCCGTCATTTTTAAAGCAATAAACACCAAATGTGCCGTCGTGACAACGTCTCGACTGTTAGGACTCGCTCTTCTTGGTCTCATGTGAGCGGTTATCTCACACGGTTAAAATAAGACAGAAGAGGCCATGTGAAAATATTACCACTGGATTTAGAAAACTGTGAATTTTTCCGCTATTTTTTATTTTTCATTTGCATAATGTAGATCAAAAAAAGTTAATTAAGCAAATAAATGGGAGATTTCGCTAGCTGCTCTGTAATGGAAATGATAATAACGCTATTACTACAGAGACACAATTACCACGGGGCAAAAAGTTTTTCCATCAACTCGTTCTTCATTAAAAATAACAAAACGAATGCCTTGTAATCAAACTTCCAAGGCTAAACTGGTAGTTTCAGATGCAGTTTAGGCATGAAGTTATTATAGCAAAGTGTATTATCAGGTCATTTGCATGTGTCTAGTCTAGTCAGAGGCAGAACTTTGCATACTATCCCTTTGTTGATTTTCTTGACTGAATGAGCACGGTTACAGTGTACCAGGGAGTCAGGGATAAGTAGAAATGTTTAGAAGATCCAATTGGCAAGAAAAAAAAACAAGAAAAAATCTGGCTGCATTTAAGTGACTGATTCATTGAATATGTCTTGTGTGCAGATCAAAACCTAACCGCATAAAACCACTTCCTGTCTGCGACACTAACTTTTCCACACATAACCAATACAACAACTTGAATCTGTCCAAATTCTCACGACTGCAAATTCGTCCCACAGAGATTTAAAGAGGAGATGGAGGCCGAGTGATATGGGGAGACAGGCTAGAGGTAACACAAGGTCTGAGAGCTGCTGGCCAAAATTTGAATGGGCCCAATGTCAAGCGGAAGCTATTTAGAACAACACAGGTCTCAGCTGTTGACCACAGATAAAATATAAAGGCAGATGTGTCTGTGTTTAATGGGTATAAATACTTTTTAAATTTCAATACAAAATAAAAAAACTTGAGATTAAAGTGATTATTTCTCCACCTCGACTACACAAGTGCTTCCACACATGTTGCTTTCTTCTCTTAAGCCCAATGAAAAATATCGAATCCTGGTTACCAGGATCAAACACACAATTATTTGTTCTCTTCCCATTAGGGAAACGCAAGGCTGAAAACACAACAAGGACTTTTGTCCAATCCAGGTCAAGCATGGGAGAGTAGAGTGTAGGTAGCACACACAGAGTACTGTTCACTGAGAGAGGGAATATGTTATCTAACCCTGTTTTTTTGTTTTTTGTTTTTTTTTTGTTCTCTTTCATTCCCCTTTGCGAGCAGAGCTGTCCAGTTCTGAGAGATTCCTATGGCCCAGGTGCGGGAAAGGCTCCTTAATCAGCCAAAGTTGAAACAGGATTACATGTCACTAAATTGGCTTACCACTCCTGGAGTTCCTATGAGCCTTCCCATTCCCTCAGTCACTGAACTTTCATGGATGCTGGAGTACTCTGAGCTCAGCATAGTGTTGATTTCAGGAGTTTAGCACCTGTCAGCCTTTTTCTTTTGTTTTTAAGAAGGAAGTGCCCTCTCTAATGTTTTGAATGCACCACTACTACTCTCAGCTGGATAAAACCACTGTTTTGATATAGATCAATGATGAAGTTAAGGGAATGCATACATTTATAAATATTATATCAATACCTTTTGCTGCTGATGGGAGACAGCAGGGGTGATTTTCATTTTTTAATATTAATTGGCAAATTGCTTAAAGCCCCCATGATGTGGCCGGTCACGCAGTACTCACTGGTTCGTGTATGTTATTCATAGGTATATAAATACATGGTACCAACACAGTCATGCCTGGATGTGCATGCACCATGATGTACAGCTATTGGCTAGCAGATAGCTCAGCTGACTTTGGAAACGCCACGCATAACATAGAGTACAATCACGATACAGGGCGAGAGCATAGTGACTGAGACGGCTGACACCATCACAAAAAATAAATAAATAAATCATCAAACCTCCAGGACTTGCCCTGAGCAAATTTCAAATCACTCGAATGATGGACTCACTCTTGGTGTGTGAGGGCCCGCAGGTCTGCACTTAAGTGTTTTAACACCGCGTGAATTAAAATGGAATATTATGTGTCACCGGGGGTGATGAACACCTCCTGAGCGATCTCTTAATGCCCAAACAGACGGACAAAATAACAACAGCACCTCACCGGGGCACCACAGTCCAGTAATCACGCAAATTACTATCTGCACTGTAAATGAAAATAACAACAAACATCACTCACCCAAATGCAACATCGCAGCTCGTCGGTCCAGCGTTATTTAGACTGAATAGCTAGCAAACTCACAGAAAACTGGATATAGTAGGCTATCTATCTACAAACCTTGGTGTTATTTACAGGAGATTTACACTGGACTTTCTGCCTACAAAAATATTTTACACACGCTCAAAAAATGTATAATAAAAAAGCTTCGGCAAAACAAAAATAAAAATTCCGCTGGGTTCGTTTGTTGTTGTCGTTTTTTTCCCTCTTTACATTTTACAGGCTTCTCGCGGTGTTGTCAGGTTGAAAATCCCCACCGGAGTCGTCGATCCTCGGTCTGTGTGAGACACGGGCGCGGAGCACTTGGGATACGTGTATCCAGTTTAGACGATGCTTGCCGTTGGTCTACAGATTTTCTCACTCGCTGCTCGGTTTGTCGGCTCAAAGTTGACCGACACGCCATTCATGTGTATCCGGAAAATATCAGTAACTTATGTACATAATTTACAACGTACGAGTCCAACGGCCTTCTGCAGTTTCTCGCGTGTACTGAGCGCGCGCCGCCTGCCAGTTCTCACTTGCCACAGGGCTCATCATCAGCCAGAGGACGAACACAAACCGACAGTTAGCTTACTACGCCACTAGAGGGCGATACGCCGCGTGTTTATGTCCGCAGTTTATTGCGTGGATATGGTGATGCATTCAAATGCTCGTCGTAAAAAATCTGTTTCAGGGGAGGAAGCAGGGTTTTCAGCGGTCTTGCAAAGGCAATTGAAACATTATGTGTGACTGACAGAGACACGGCTGCATAAATCTATATACTATTATAAAAAAAATTAATTCAAACACTATGTTTATATGTGTGTTTGTTAGCTTTTCGTGGAAGAAGTATTCAGTAGAACTACAAGAAATTTCTCAATTAAAAATCTGAAGTTTAAAAGCAAAAGCATGAATAGAGGAAAAAGCATAAAAAGTTAAAAAGCTGAAAACTCTAAATAAATCATGTGCATGTTATACTTTCATTTGATACATTAGATCAGGAATGACTAACTCACGTTACCTCGTACATACATCCCACTTTGAATCATTAGGATGTCTTTATATAAGAAAAAGAAGCACAGTTTCAACAGAACATGACCGTTTTTTTCTTTATGATATATAAATGCTGCTGTAGTTAAAAAGAAAAGAAAAGAAAAAAAAGTGTCAGCACTACTCGCCTTAACCGTATGAATTAACAGTGTCAAGCCCCCCCCCCCCAAAAACCCCAGATATTTCTATAAATTTCTATTTCTATCTCTGTCGTAAAAAATAATGTATTGCCTTATGAATTTTGGTGTAGCAAGAATGAGCAAATGCTTGGCCTTTATCAGTAAAGATAATTCTGTAAAACCCATATGAAAATACAGTTAAAAGTCCATAATTTATGCCTTTCTCATGTTTTCCAACGTTTTTATTGGGGTCGGATTGGAGTCTTTTGACACGCCTGCATCACATTATTCATGCTTTCATTGCAATTAGTATTTTTCAGTCATAGCTGGTTAAGGTGAAGCTGATTTTAACTATAGCTTTCATTCTCTGTTCTGTAACAATTCACCACATTATCCATATAAATTAAAATAGAAACTTCTAACTGTCATATAAAAAGTACCATATTGCACATCCACCACACACACACCCTAGTACAAGTGCAAAGTAGCTTTTAATATAAATACTTAATATTAAAGAGAAACGCTCAAGTACCTCAAAATTTATTTTAACACAATACTGGAATATAAAAATTAGTTTATACTACTCGTGTAACTGCATATGGACACATGCATGCATATACATCCATGTTATACTGTTTTTCTTGCAAGGTATGACGCTAATGACAAGATTTCCACGAGAGCAAAAAGTCTTTCCGGTCTCTATCCAGCACTGAATTTAGTTCTACTTTTGTGACAGTGAAAACAATTCCCTATCTAATTCTAAAAGATAGAAGTCAGGCATTTGGGGTGCAGATTTGCTCTTATACCTCAGGTTTTCAACCCCAGTTTGTGCTTTTGAACGTCAAATAACGCATATTGCGAATTCACGATTTTTCTCCCACGACCTGAATGCCTCATAACACATTTCAATGAAACAATGAAATTGATCGTGTTTGACATTACTACGTTACAGTGTACCGATTCAGCGACCATCGCTATTCTTTGCTGTCACTGAATTCCCTGTCAAAGCAGAAACAGTGCATTCAGTCCGAAGCTTTTATCCCCAGCAGAGCGTATGCTTAGTGAAGCAAATGCCTTGAGCAGGATGAACTGAGTAACCCCAGTGAGACTTTGCCTTTTGTCGCCCTCTGGTGAATTTCTCCAAGAATGGCAGATGACTCAATATTAGGGCCCACGGGAATAAAAACACACTGATATTAGAACATACTTTATTCATCATCATTGTTGTCACAATAAAAGCACAGACTGTAATCTTTTGTAGAAAAAAAATTACACTTTGGTAGCACAACCTAATTCAGAAAGGCAACTGAAACAGACTTAACCATACAGAGCGACAGAGAAGAACTAGGTCTTTACACTTTATATACATATTCGACTTTCAAGAAGCAAAATTAATCCATTCAACATAAAAAGAAAGAAAAAATAACCAATCAATAACCATACCAATAGTCTTTAAGCAAAGCAAAGAGTGTAAAGATGCCTGCAGGCCTGGGACAACTTCAGAACTACCGGCTGTGTTGTGATGAACCCACACAAATAGTTTGCTTTCTGTTTAAGTATTTAAAAATAAATGGTTTTATTAAAGGACAATGACAAAGACTAATTTTAAAAAGAAAAAACAGACAAAAAAACAAAACTGTAAACTTGTGATGAGCAACAACTAGTGTACATCAAGTTCTACGGAAACAATGGCAGCTAAGCACTATTACTAATGAATTTTACATTACACAACAAAAATATATTAAAGTATGAAATATAAAATACGTCCACAGACCCAGTTTTTCTTTCTACTCTGAATTAGGGTTTCCAGCATGAAACCACTAAGGTGTTTATTTTTTTTCTACATCATAGTATTAAACACTTATCTATGCTGTTGCTCAAGTACAAAAAACAAAACATAAACCTATAGGCAGTCCTGAAGAGAGAGAAATGTACCTATTTCCAACAATGGCTTTGGAAGACCTACTCTAGCTGTATTCATCCATTCATCACTGTTACACTTTGGTTATCTGACACTTGCAGTGTTTTCTCTAAGATTTTTTTCCAGCGCTCAGTGAAAGTATACCTGGGTGATGACTGAAGTGAATAAATCACACCATAAATGTCAAAAAAGCGGTGCCTTACTGGAAAAGAAATGTAAGAAAATATGTACAGAGCGCACTATGAATTAAGTCATTGGCAAGTTTGCAGCCTAGCTGGCAGCACGTTCTTTTCCCTGATAAGTATCATACACATTGCGTGTGTGTGTGTGAGTGTGTGCATTTACCCAGCCCTAAAGCCTGTGCATTTTATCTCTGCTCACTCTCTCTTTTCTCCATCTGCCATCACACTCATAACCCCAGCAGAACATTCATTATCAGTCAACATTATCATTATCAATTGATTTTGTTATTGTAACGGAAAAAAATACATTTATAGCAACTTAAAGGAAATCTCAAGTTTAGTCTTATATATGTGGACATAAAACTTGGAGGACAACTGAGTTCACCTGATAGCTCTTTCTATAATCCACACTTGTCCACTGGTTTTTATAACCAACAAGATAATTAGTCTTCATCCTCTCATCAAAGCTGTATACACTGACAGACTGTTTCATGTGAGAGCGGAAGCAGAGGAATTGCGTAAGTCCAAAAGCTCTATACATTTGCATAGTGAGAGTATAGGGCTGCCTCGAGCTACTAACTTTTCCATTTCTTTTTTTTCTTATCAGGTGCAGTAATTTTCATAATGGAAACACTGAGTTGGACTTTGAAGTTTCCCACAGCCTAACATAATCTTACTTGATTCCAAAGCATTACTTCAGCTCAAAAGTGGCTCACAAAGCTTAAATCAGAAATCCTCTACAGCAGGTTTCAGCAACTTTAAATATATCAAGTCAAGACGATCTTTGCACTGAGCTCATGCCTCTGCCATGAGAGGACAAATAAAAAAGTTATTTGTGGTCCAGAGCTTGAATTTTGTCACTCATTAAGCAGTTCCTGGACCTTCTGACAGTTCCTCCAGGTTCTGTTGCAATGCATATGAGGGGTACCGGGCAGAGTTAACTTTCCAGTGGTGGCCGCAGAGGAATACAGCCATCCATCTCCAGTGACTCGGGCCAGCCTTCATATTTGTTGCTGCTTTTACTGTTTTTCATACGCTAAGGGGGAAAGACAAACATAAATGATGTCAGCAAAACAGACTGGGATCAGGTTCCTATAGCACAGTAGCTGCTGAATAATTGTACACAGAGTGCTGAACCTGACTGCGTTTTTCAAGGCAAAGGTGATTTAGCCATTTAGCAGTTAATAGTCACTGTTGAAAAGTATGCATTGGGTTTTTCCCTATTCATAACTTCCCATTTTGAATACCAGACTTCAAAACAGCCATTTAAAAAAAAAATCTGCATTATCATGTGGTAGTCCAGATGCAAAAAAAACCCCTAAACCAAATCAAAAATGCAAATATCTTATTAGCCAATCACATGGCAGCAACACCAAGCATGTAGGTACAGAGTTGCTACCATGGCCAACACGACCTGTTGAACTTTAAACTTCAGCAGGTTAATCTTTTGTTTTTTTAAGCAGGTTAATGTTTAAACTTCTGAAACCCAAAGAAAGGTGACTTAAGTGACATTGAACGTGGCATGGTTGTTGGTGCCAGACAGGCTGTTGCGAGTATTTCAGAAACTGCTGACCTGCTGGGATTTTCCTCAGCAGCTCGACGCCAGAGAAGAACTGACACACTGCTTCGAGTTCGTAGAAATGCAGCATTAACTTAAATTATGACTTGTTAAAACGCAGGTTTACAGAAGAGGATCTATAAATGTTGAACTTTAAAGAAAATGGGCTACAGTGGTAAAAGACCACCCTGGGTACCATTCCTGTCAGCTAAGAACAAGAAACTGAGGCTACAATTCACACAGGGTCACTGACATTAAGTTAACAATAGATGATTGGAAAAATGTTTCCTGGTCTGATAAGTCTCGATTTCTGCTGCAACATTCAAACCGTAGGGCCAGAATTTGGCGTAAACAACAAGAAAACATGAATCCATCCTGCTTTGTATCAACAGTTCACAATGTGGTCGTGTGCTGGCCTTTAGTGCAAACAGAGCCTCTGCAGTCTTAGTCTCACAGTCACAGCTCTCAATCCAACAGAGCACCTTTGGGATGTGGTTGAATGGAAAAACATACATCATGGATGTGCAGCCTACAAATCTGTAGCAACTGTGTGATGTTATCACATCAATATGGACCATAATCTCAGAGGACTGTTTCCAGACGAATCTTTGAGAATTACGGCAGTTCTGAAGCCAACAGTACTAACAAGGTGTACCTAATAAAGTGTCCGGTGGTTATAGTTAATGCTGTTTTGTAATACTGCTGTGACTGTAACCAAATCATACTGACTTTACTGCCAGTTGGCACCTTATGCACTGTGATCTATTCACACAGGAAGAATATTTTCTACTGAACATTGGCAGCACACCAACTCCACCTTCAGTCCTCGATCAGCACTAATAGTAAAAGGAACAAACCTGCTCAAAGGGACTCTTATTCTCAATACCCTTGGCTCCAACAAACACCCAGCTGTCTCTAAAGGCCAAATCCTTCACTGCTGTGCTCCCGAGCTCCTCAAAAAGCCGTCGAGACTCATCATTCAGCCTGACATAGTGAAAAATACAAACAAAAAACCAAAGACAACAAACAAGTTTAGAGGGTTTTTTAAACATGCTCTCTGCACAATTTTATTTCAAGGAAACCACAAAGTTACAAACACCATTTGCTTAATAAGGAAGATATTGTGGTCTCTGCAATAAATTCTCATCATGAACACTTTAATAACCATCATCCAAGACATCAAGAATTAATTGAATCAGTCTAATTTAATTCAGTTCTACACTTTGTAAATCTAATTTAAATCGAATCATGAAGACAGTGTTCACATGTAGCAACCCCGATAAATCTTAAAGGTGAAAGACTTTTGTGTCAAGCCTGCCATTCACTGTCACATTATCATACATTCTTCCTTGCACTGCTCAGTGACTGTTTAACTTGTTAGGCTTCCCAGATAAATGCATTCACATTTATTTTATAACAGAAATTAAATACATGAAAATGTGACAGCACATGAGGCAAAATCCTCTTTGTTTTACTCTACTAAATATTTATAACACAATACTTCATAATATGAACTATTCCCAGGTTTCTATTAAAATTGGCTAATGTGAAAGGGGAGGAACTGGGAGCACAACACAAATCCTTACTTTGTAGCTGCATCATCAAAGGAGGCCACAAACACAAGTGTTCCCTCATGAAGAGGCCGGAGAAACTTCAACAGGTCAGAAACATCTGAAAATGAGCATCAAATGAGATCTGAAGTGCAGTTTATGGGTTGTTACTGCCAAAGTGTATGGACTACAGGATATGAGAAGCATATTAAACATTAATGTCTGGTTTTTATTACCTCCTGCCCACATATCAAAGGTTTTCGTCTCCAAAAGCTCGCCAGTCACCCCTGGAGCAAAGATACATCAGTAAAATGTTAAAACAGCACCATAAAAAGGAGCTAAAAAAACAAAAACAACATAGTCTGCTAAAACGCGAAGAATGAGAGTCTTACCATTCACCAAGGCTATGTTTAGTCCCCTGCCAACATTGTTCTTCACACTGCTCACTAACCTGTTAGACAAAACCACAAGGCTTATTCATAGCTATTTAAACTCTTATTCACACTATGTAACACTTATATGGGCCAAGACAACAGGCAAAACGGTGAGAGGGACCAGCAGAAAGAAACAATACTTGCATTCAGCTCCCCAGACAGGCTTGAAGGCCTGGTTATGACAGCACAGAGGAAAAAAACAGAACAGTGTGAAAACAAAACAAAACAAAAAAAGGGGAAAAAAAAGGAGGGACTAAGGAGAGACAAAGACATAGATGAAGAACCAGAAATAATTAACACCGAATCTCACATCTTGTCCTCTAGGCAGATTTTAGGGCCAATGACGTTGGCAGCACCAGACACCAGACGGAAAGCCAGATGTTTTGGAGGACAAGGGGCTGAAAGTCCACATTTATATTTTCGTGGGCGGGGTTCTGTTAAAAAACATGTTGATCATAAGAAGGAAGATAAGAATGCAACTTTGTGAAAGAATTAATGAGTAAAGTTATGCTGTACAGTTTGCTTACCTGGTGTTGCTTCTTCACTTGTACCTGGAAAAAAAGCAAACAAACAAAAAACAACTGATTTCTTGATTAAACTTACCAATGTTATATTCAGAAAATCCAGCCATCAAACATGCATCAACTTTAAACCAACACACATAACTTGTCTGTAGCTTTGTCACTAAAATGGCAGACACGTTAAAAACTCTGATTGCAGTTTACCAACTGCTTGTTTTGACCAGTTAGCAATACAAACCCAAAAGATTTAACTCACATAAAACAGACCTAACAATCCAACGTGTAAAGTCATATTTTCTTCCATGTTTGGTAAATTTTATTTGCTTGTCAGTTAACTGGTTTCCGCTTGATTCCTCTTACCACTGAAGAAATGCAGCATAGATGACGCACTCTCCCCTCCAAATAAGGTGTTTGCCAGTAGCCAGGTGAGACCCACCAGCAGCACCACAGCCACAGCTCGCAGGGGGCCTGTCACAATGATCAGGACACATCAGCTCAGGCCAGAAACATATGGGTTTATCAATAAATTCCTATTGAAAATATCAACCCACCTGTTAATCTCATGCTTCACTCTTTCATAGACCCTGGGAGAAGAAAAGCATTGACATTAGAGTGGCTTAAGTAGTTTAACAAGACAGGAGACTTTTTAGTAAAACGTTCTTATTTAAAATACCATTTCCCAGCTTCTAGTTATACCATATATTATAGTCTTTGCCTGTAGTCTACCTTTGGTTTTAAAAGATGATAAAATTTGAAAGAAACACATTCATGAATAAAAAATGTAATTATTTTAAATAATTTAAAAGGGTAATTTTCCTCTGTGTGACGTTTCTCTTCCTAGCTTTATGTTTTTATTTATTAATTTTTTTTACAGTGGCCCTGCAAAATGGCTCTGCAGAGATGACGTTTAAAGGTTATAAAATGAACCCAAACAATCTCAGAGACGAGACAGTGAAGAATGAACCCTTGGCGATGTTGTCAATTACATTTCTACTAGAATTAGAACCGGAAAAGTTCACTTGCTTACCTTTACAAGCGAGGATCGCCTTGTTTCGCCGCCTTTGCCCGGCTGTAATGAACAGTAACGAGGAGCTGTTGCTCTTGTCACCCTGGACTTTTTGCTATTTCTTGCGCTGTTTCCTCATTGAGTCGTCCCTGATATAAATACGCTTTCAGTAAGAAGACAGGCTGAAGTTGGTATCCTCTTTCGACGAACATGGAAAAAGACCTGGTTTAATTTAACCCATTTGTCTTCCGGATATAACCTACAGCCCACCCCGAGCCTTTTCTACGGACCTGAACCCGTTAGTACGGAGTCTGCGTGAAGTGGTTCACGTGACCAAAAAAAAAAAAATTATAAAAATGATTTTTAGTGTTATTTTTTTTACTCAAATTCTTACAATATCTATCACACTTAAGAAATAATAAAATATCTAAAATAACTATAAAAAAAGGAACAGTTTTTCTGTCACATCGGCACATCTGCTCCTCTTATTAAGCACGCGATCAGCACTGCAAAATCAAGATGGCTGCCCACAGTGCCGTACTCTCCGCGTCCAAAATAATTAATCCTTTCTGGGTTGGACGCCTTGGAAACACTGCTAAAGTAAGACAAGACACGCCACCCTTGCTCTTTCGCTTGTGAATGGTGTTGCGTGGCTCTAATTTAAACTCCGTTATAATTTTTTTTAACACAAGGTCATGCTGTTAACATCATTTGATTAGCAAAGCTAGCGGGCTTTTCCACATCTGTGGGGTGGTCACAGGTTTTACGGCATCCGTGCACGGGATCCATTTACAAACACGCTCTAAATCATTTGCACTTTTTTATTTTCCAGGTATTTGGAACAACTTTGATCAGTCACCGGAATAAGACCTCGCTTACTGTGAGTGAGTCAGATCGGTACATGGGATTGTTGTCAGTTTGGCACATTTAATATTACTACTGTACTATCAAAATATCTGCTGTTGATCAGAGTCTTTATTTCCGGGCTGTTTTGCATTGGAAGTTGTTGTCTTTTTCAGTGTAACTTGGGAATTGTGTGTATATATGTGTTTTTCCACTTTCTTGTGGGGTGAAGGTTATGACACTACTCTGTTTGCCACTATTTGGACCAAACCTGTTCTTCTAAGCATCAAACTGACTCTTGTCCTTCTGCTTTCCTCTGTTCACCTTCAACAACAGGGAGAAAACATTGTAAGTAGCTGACTCGTGACACGGTTCACTGCAATTCACTTTCTATAACGGGGTTATGATATAGAAAAAAAGATGTGTGATGAGAATAAAAACACTAGCATTATCAAAATAATATAACAGTTTTTAAACATCATGTTGCATGGATGCATGGGAATAATTTTTTACCATCAATTTAAACTGGAATTTCTAACCATCTTGATTCACAATAATAAACACAGTAATGACATCATCAAATCTATTTAAATATTTGTCAAACCTAAAAAAACACTATTAACTGCCTAACAATAATCTCTCAAACATACTTACTTGTTGCTTTGGACATGTACTGGTTGATTTTTGGCCAGTGATTTGTAAACTGTGTCCATTGTCAGCATTTTCAGCAATTCCTACTGCTATTAATACTAATACTAATACTACTACTACTACTACTACTACTACTATTACTATTATTCTTTTCTTTTGACTTCAGAATTCCTACTGCTTCTGTGTATTAAAGTATTGCATGATATTGTCAATCCACCACAGTGAACATTACTACACCATATCTATTTGTTATTATGTCATTGGTAATGTGGACATAAGCAGACACCAGATACCAAAAACTATCAAATTCACTGTATACCTTATTTTCATGAGATTATTTGTAGACTTAGAAAGGTAAACTTCTTTTTTTTATATAACATATGTTTACTGTAGTGGATGATCTGTCTTTAAAAGGTGCCAAACCTTCAATTTTCTCTATTTATTGAAGTTGATCCTTTGGCATTTAACAATCTTCTAGCCCCCTCCAGCAAAGTATGGAGGCAGGCACACTGTGACCCTCATACCTGGTGATGGGATCGGTCCAGAGCTTCTCAATCATGTCAGAGAAGTTTTCAGGTTGGTTAAATTGAATCTCAGCCCTGTTTAGTGATTACATATCATCTACAGTCACATAAGAATTGAATCCATTGTGTGGTTTGTGAACATTGTGCTGCAGGTTCACCTGTGTGCCAGTTGACTTTGAGATGGTGAATGTCAACTCTGCTTTGGAGACCGATGATGACATGAATAATGCCATCACTGCCATCCGGCGAAATGGAGTTGCCCTCAAGGGTAAGCAAACAGCTTTTTTTTTTTTTCGATCGAAGTATGAAAAAGCATGAAAAACAGAACATAGCTGTAAGTAGAGTATAATTTTTAATAAGACAGTTGAACTAAAGTAACTGTGAAACTGCTTACCTCTTTTGATAGGTAACATAGAAACCAAACATACCCTGCCAGCGTCTGTCAAATCCAGAAATAATGTGCTGCGGTAAGTTTAGATGAAATCTTTAGTTTCCTAGATTAGGGTCATTTTTTGTGTGAAATAGCTCTCATTTCTTACGTAATTTGGTCTTTTGTGTGTACTAACAGCACGAGCTTGGACCTGTACGCCAATGTGATGCACTGTCAGTCCCTCCCCGGGGTCCAGACTCGCCACAAGAACATTGACATCATGATCATCAGGGAGAACACAGAGGGAGAGTACAGCAGTCTGGAGCATGAGGTCAGACGCAAGAGGAAAAACAATCAATACTACTGTCTGCTGAAAAACATGTTTATGGTCCCTTAAACACTTCTTATCTGTCTCTTTTTGGAAAAGGGAATTGGGTGCCATCTATGCATCATTAATTTGCCAAATGAAATAACTGTGCAAAATCTTTTGATTTGGTCATATAATAGAATTTAATATAGACAATATTGACCTCAGAATGCAACAGATAAAATATGATTATCTGAAACTAAATAAGACTTCTGGGCTGCAAAGAAACGTGAAAATCCTGCATTAGATCCAAATCTACAGCAGATTGAAATGGGCATTGGTGTGCCGGGATGTTTACCTGCTGTGCATGAAGCTACCACTGTGCTCAGAGGTTTACACTGATTGTTAGCATGAATGTTGTGGTCATTTTGGGCTTTCCATGATTTCTTCTAAGTGTTTTTTTTTTCCGAGGTGGAATGATTATACAGCATACATCTTTAATGACTTAAAAAGGAATTGGGTGCGCAAGTCCAAATTTATTTCAGTTTCTCTAATGCACACATGGTCCAAGGTATACATTCAGGCTCTAACATAGTCCATTATTTGATTATTTGTCCCTTAGTTATTTGTCTGTTTCAGGTTCATGGTAGGCTTCAGCCTTGGTGGTTGAACCTGAACAGTTTCCTCTCACCTGTGGGTGGCGGTTTGGGTCTTCCTCCAGATCTTGATGGAAGTGATGACATCTCTGAATAACTTGTACTCATGTACAGTTGTTTGAACTGAGGATCCTGGAATTTGCTGTTGTTTAAAATAGTTCAGAGAGATCTTCACACCTTGTCTAAATTTACAGTTTTCATTCTTAGATCTTCAGTGAGTGTTTTCAGAGTACTGATCAGTCCAATGAGTGCTCTCAGACAAATCATTTTTACACTGGTAAAGAGAAAGAACCAGTAGTCAATCATAATGACTAAAAAGAAGTTGATACTCCTTGACCTTGTCAAGTTAAAAGACACTGAAGGAGATTCAGCACCACTTATTAAAAGATTTAAGTAAGTATATGTTTATATTTGTGCCCATATTTATGTTCTGGCCGTATGTAAATTAGAGAAACTAAATAAAAACCTGTGCACCCAATTCTTATTTTTTTAAGTCATTAAAGATGGATGCTGTACAATCATTCCACCCTGGGAAAACAGAACAGTTCAAAGAAATCATTACGTTACATGACATTTATTCTCTATGATGAATGTATATAAACTTCTGAGCACAGTAACTGTTGTTGTTGAGCCATGTTTGCTTACACAAAGTGTTCCATTCAGTTCCATACAGTTATAGATGCTGTTTTACAATTTGTACAGAAAAATATTGTTATATTATTAACCACTTAGTACTAATTAAAATGATTATTTTTATTTACTGCTAATTTTGTTCTATGTTTGTTGCACTCAATCATTTTTGAATGTTTAGTACTACCTTGTAGATAGCAGTTTTACTTTATGTAGTAGTACGCATAGTCTTACAGGCGACACTTTATTCCCACTACAGTCTTATTGATCTTTCTAGTAAAGTTAAAACTCATGTCACTGTATGTCATTTGTTATTGTCTTCTTGTCCTACTTTTAGAGTGTATCCGGGGTAGTGGAGAGTCTAAAGATTATCACCAGGAATAATTCCCTCAGGATTGCTGACTATGCCTTCAAACTGGCCAGGGAGAGAGGTCGCCGCAGGGTCACTGCTGTACACAAAGCTAACATCATGTAAGTTACCTTTTGGAAAACGTGTCCTGTCAATCACGTCTGGCCTTTTGTTTACTATGGTGAGTTTCTTAGTCCTGGAAATGCTGAGTGTGGCATTTCTGTTTCAACAGGAAGCTCGGTGATGGCTTGTTCCTGCAGTGCTGCAGAGAAGTGGCCTCGGGTTATCCAGACATCACATTCGACAGCATGATTGTGGACAATACCACAATGCAGGTAACAGATGATGACATTTTAGGGAATCCAGGGAATGTTCTTCTTCTGATTTTATTTGTTTTACTTAACTCCATTTGTGTCGTTTAGCTCGTGTCCAAACCACAGCAGTTTGATGTGATGGTCATGCCCAATCTGTACGGGAATGTGGTGAGCAACGTGTGCGCAGGGCTGGTGGGAGGACCTGGCCTCGTGCCTGGGGCCAATTATGGTCGTGACTATGCTGTCTTTGAAACGGTGAGTGTTGGAGGCTTGAATAGGTTTGTAGGACACTGTTCTCTCAGAATTTTGAAGGATGGAAAATGTATGAGTCATGTCTGTCTGGTATATTTTAAATCAATGTTTTCTGTTTCTTGCTTTTATATACTGGATTTCAGGCCACAAGAAACACAGGAAAAAGTATTGCAGAAAAAAACATTGCAAACCCAACTGCCATGCTGCTAGCTAGCTGCCTGATGCTGGACCACCTTAAGTAAGCTTTTCCGGATAAAAATTCTTCTTCGTTTGTTTCCTGTGTGTGTGTGTGTGTGTGTGTGTATTGGTGTGACTGTATTATATTTAAATAAATGTTTTTTTTTTCCTTTATGTCTCCAGGCTTAATGATTATGCAAGTCTGATCCGGAATGCAGTCCTCACCACAATGAACGAAACCAGGGTGAGCCTTCCTCACTGATGGGTTCCTCACCTATCGTGCTGCCATGAAGCTCACAGGCCATTGTTGCGTGACATAGGATTTAAGGCCGCAGTGACAATTCTGGCATGCTTCCTAGAAGGCATCACAATACATTCACACAAAGCAGCATTGTGTCCCTTTTCCTTTCACAAAGCTCTTGCGCAGCTCTACACTGTATGGGATCTGATTTTACATTATGTTGTGCCTGCATGCGTGTTTGGTGGCCTTGATTATGTTTCTTGAGTAAATTCCAAAACCTGATCTGCCTATCATGTGCAGCATCTGACCAGTTACTGTGGGAAACTGATTACACTTTGCACGCACAAAGAAAATACAAAGCGTCTATCCAAATACAGTATGCGGCATGAGATGCAATCCACAATGCTACAGTTTTATAGCATACGTTGAGGTCATAAATAATTTAATACGGATTTTGGACCATATTTGTTAGCACCCTGTTCTTTTGTTTGTTGTAGCTTATTTATGTTTTTTTTTTTTCTTTATTTGCAGTTGCACACAGCAGATCTCGGGGGTCAAGGAACCACATCAGAGGTGGTGCAGTCCGTCATGAGGGTCATCCAGAGTAAAGGACAGTTCACGGCAGAGCTGTAAGAATGACTGGGAAGGTTCACGCACCCACGCTCTTATCAGGTGGTTTGAGTTTAAACAGGTGTACCTTCTGAGAGAGGATGTCCGTGTTTCCATAGCATCTCGTTTCACACAGCTTACTTACCTGTTCACAATACAAATGACCCTGCTTTCTCACATCAAGGTTTCACATGACCTGTTTAAAAACAGTTTGGTTTTGATAAAATTCCATTATCACTCCTGCAAGCATCGGTTTTACTGCTGGAGTTCACAAAGCTTATTCTGCTGAATATGAATCTCCTTAGAGATTCATATGAAACATGAAAGGGCCTACTTTAGATATTTAAATATACAAGTACAGGCACATATCTTCCACTATACCTTCTGCAGCAGCCATTATTTATTTTTCACTTTGTGATTACATCACAGACTTTAAATTAACCAAAATGTCATTAATGCTTAATATAAATGTAAAGTGCCCATTATGTCCTGTTACATCGTTTATGTTCTTATCACAGCAACTGTACTTTGAAAAGGTGATACACTATAGAGGAGCGTGACTGCTGTCAAACCTGAACTTTACTGCTTGTGCCATAATGGCTTTTTTTGGTCTAGGGATGATATCACAATATTATACTGTTGTTTTTGGGTCTATCCAAGAAAATGCTCATAATGCCTGATATGAAAAGAATGGTTTCATTTTGTTTGTATGTGTGTGAGCATAAGATGTAATCAATAAAGAAACTATATGTCTTAACATCTTTCTTTTGAAGAGAGGTTTGAATTCTCAGCATATTTGAGACGTATTTTGAGTACTACGAAGAATTAGGATGCACATGGCTGACATGCACTCCTGAAATTAATTGGATATAAATGCAGAGAGAGCGAGCTGCCAGATTGTTAGATACACCTAGCTGAAATTAAGGTTGTCCACTGAAATAGTTCTTAGTCTTGCAACAAATCTTTTCTTTAACAGTTCTCTTTTTTTTGTTGTTGAAACTGTTCTGGAAATGTTTAATATCGCCTTAACGGTAATTTCTCAGGCTTTAATTTGTGAGTCTGTAGAACTGTACTGCTTTATGCTGACAAGTCATACTGATTGTTCTAATAACCGGGATTTGTTTTGACTAGCTGTATCTCATAAATGGACAACTGAGTGTACAGATATGTGCTCAAGAGGAAGCCTCATTGTTACTTTGACTCTGTGCTTCTGAAGCTCTGTGTTCTGGCCTCTTGCTGGGGATAAAGATTAGTAAGTAAGAGAAAGCTCGCTGATCTTTCTGTTTGTTTTACAATTTCATGCTCCATCAACTTCTTAACCTTCAAAATTAGATGGTAGGTTGCTGTTTTACATGTTGCCACTAGGTGGCAACACAACTTTCTATAGCTGCCACTCAAAAAACTCACAGCTGCTTGGATGTGTGCTCCATTACATACACTGTCTTGACAATATGCAGAACACACAGTGTGCTCTTTGTCTGTCGCTGTTTTTCACTGCATTGCGTAAACACAGTAGGGGAATCATGGATGCAAAAATCTCTGGGAGGAAGATTGCTGGATAAAAATGGGAACATTAAGATAATTCTTGTGCTTTTTTTATGTAATTTCTAGGAAGCAGGTTCTTGGGCTTAGACCACGTGTTTCTTAGAAAAATGTGAAGGATTTTGGCTTTACTATCATCATTGCCTGAAAATGTTAGAAACCAAGTAATTTATTATAGTTTCATGTGGTCGAACCAAACCATTTGCCACTGATTCATCTAGTTATTTAAAATTCTCTGCCCACACAGCTATGTTGAGATACACTGTCCGGTCCTGTGAGGCAGCAAATCTAGTACAGCACCGGCCTGCTGCTTACAGAATACAAACAATCGGAGTTTAGCTCACTATCTTCAGCAAGGCCTGCACTCATAGGCGCACATCCCAATGTAGTGATAGTAGACAATTTATCATCTGTGCAGTTCTGTGGGAAACTTACAAGCTGTTCTCCCTGTGTGCACATTTGCATACTGGGGAGAAAAATCCTTTGTGATGAGGCACATCCTTTTTTAGATTTACTTGTCACAGGGAATCAAGATGTGTAGTGTGTGAAATGTGCTGTATGTAGTTTAACTCCTGCCAGTTGGCTGTCTTTAAATCTCTTGCTTCGTCTTTATTTGTGTCTGTTCCACGGACACAAATGATGGACAGACTTTTACATGTGCTCTGTTTTACTTGGATTCACTCTTAAATGTTGTACTTTCTGTGCGAGGTTTCCTACCTTGAACTAGTTTTTTTTTTTTTTTTTTTTTTTTTTTTTTGAATGGTCTTGTTCCTCTCAGGGGAGCAGGCTTTTTACCTCACTACATCTCCCATAACTCCTCATCACTGTCGATATGCTAGACACTGTCTGTCTTATTACCTCTCCTGAGCTGCTCCTCGCTGAGCCTCCACTGGAGCCAAAGCCATTAGGCAAATGATGTGGTGTTGTGAGGGGTGAGAGAGATGTTGAAATAAACCACCGGACATTTGACCTTTTTGGGCTACTATTCAGACCTTGTAGGAACTCTGTATAAAATCTACACTGTAGGTTTTTTGCTGCAAACGCTGCACGTAAAAGGCTGGTGCAACCATATTACATAAAGTATCATCTTGCCATCAAAATGGTTACTTTTTAATGCCCAGATTTATGGTGATCAGTGTATGAGGTACGTGGAATTTAATTTTCAATAATTTGGAAAATTCAACAATCTTTTCTGTTCTGAAACTTTGTCCTTGGTTAGAAATAATCTACAGATCTCAAAATAGTTTCAGTGAGAACATTCAAATGAAATTATCCAGCGCCACCACTGTGTCAGCTGTACTCTTGATTTTGTGAGCACAACAAACAAATGTCAGCAGACCTCCTTTGTATGAGGGTTTAGGCTGACGTACAAATATCTCAAAACTCTGCTGGAAATATTTCTGTGTACAACCAGAAGCACATGCAAGGTAAGATTTCAATTAGATTTCAAATCATTTTTCATACTTAAAATGTTCCACATGTATTCTTGTGCTTGTTTATTGGTTAAAACACATCTGTTTCAGTGTAACTCAAAAATAAAGTTTTTGTTTTTAAAACTATTTTTTAAAAGTGCTAAATTAACTTGAGGGGCATGGAGTTTCTGGTGCTTTTGAACAGCATAGCTTTGTGCAGAGCAGTGTTACTGTGAAGTGGCTCATGGTAACCTTTGTTGTAATCTAACTCGCATTCATATCAGTTTTCCTGCTAAGCTAGGAAATGAAATGAGAGTGCACACCATCCATTTCTAGATCGCCGACCACACTAATGTGAGAAATTTTGCTAATTTGCTAATACAGGCATGTTTTATCTTGATATCATTCACTAAACCTCCTGCTGCTGCCTGGTTAACCAACTTATAATTATCTTTGTCCTCCCTGAGGACAAATCCTTGTTTGAAATCCTTGTTTAATATCTTTCATCCACCTCTCTAAGATGCATGTTAATCTGAAAAGTTCAGTTAAACCATGTGATATGACGTTGGCTCTAAAACATTTGTGCTTATTAGCCTGTGGACCATGATAGTGCCCTAGTTTGCTTCAGATCATTTCCAGAGTCCTTAATGTGCCCCATCACTGTCCACACATATACACAGCTTACACACTGACTTACAGTAATTCTCTGGCATCTTAATTTAACCATATTAATACCTACCTAACGTAGCCATTTATCTTACTTAGGTTATCGCTTCCAGAAGTAAAGGTACCCACACACACACATATGTGCAGTCAAAGAAACAGTACATATGAACATGCCCTCTCTCCTTCTGTCATGTTTATCAGCTCTACTGCGCTTTGCAGTGCAGGTGATCGTAATCATTCATCTTGCCTCGGATCAGCCACTGCTGAGCACAGCTGCATCTAGTCTAGTCTGTTCTCTGTTAATGGGACCTTTTTTTTCCCCGCTCATCAGCTATGGCTTAGCTACATTAAGCTACGTCAGAGGTCAGCTATTCTGTTTCTTTGGCCTGTCTTTTTGTGTGTTTTGGTCGCTCTTGGATTTCTCGTCACAGGGACTTCCACTGTGGTTTTTGTTAGCCACATCTGTAATCAAAGGAAAATGAAGAATAGGTAGTTGGGGTGATGCCTGCTTGGCAGGAATACAGTTTGATAATCAGGGAGTTTGCTGGTTAATTTCATCTTTTATCTTTCAAAATGAAAGGAGCCAGATAAATCACTAGAGTCAGTCTTATCTTTTTATCAGGAGCTTAAAATTGATATATTCGTTTTGCACAGTTGGTTTTAACACCAGCAGAATGCCACTGAGTGAGCTCATGATTCTTATCGCTGCAGCTCTGATAAGGTGTTTTCCACTGACTGTGGTTTCTCCTCCTTATCCTATTTAAGCCTACCTGATGAATTTGCATCTGTACAAAGTTTTATGACCTTGCTTAATGACTCTTTGAGGTCAACATTGTGCTTGAACATAGTTCCCGGAGTTAGGCAGTCCTGCAGATTTGACTATGGTGGCCACCCTGACTCCACTCGAAACACAACAGATACTACGCTGAGCTCAAAGTCAAACCATAGTTACTTACAGTATTTGAAGAAAAGCACACATGCTTATGTTATAAAACCGTAGGGCTTTCTAATTTGTAAGCCATAATGCTTTTTGTTTCATCCCCTGGGAGGAAATCAAGGCTCCAGGCATAGCCGTGTCCTAGTGTATGTGCATACTGATATGATCAGTATCTGATTTTATGTATGTGATTATGTGTGCACATCTGCATATGTTTTTATTACTGCTGTAACCTTTGGTCCAGCCAGAGAAAGTAATTCCACCCGTGCTACACTATCCCAGCCCTTTGCACTGCCCTTCTCTCAGTTTTGTGACCTGACCTCAGAGGTACACTGCGGTTACATTTTGCATGAAGAAGTGTCAGCATGGGGCGCTTTCTGCATTGTTTCTGAATAGAATCCTGATGTCTTGAGCACTTTTCCTGTACCTCACGCATTGCTTTCCCCTCTCCCGCTGAAAAACTTGGCAAAACGTGAGCAAAGAGAGCCTGGGAGCCATTTCTGTTTGGTTTTATGTTCATAATAAATTTGCTGGCTTATTTTCCTTGCTGTTTTCAATTTTTTATTTTTTTTTGTTGACAAGATTGATTTGTTGTCTTGTATCAGAGAAAAACCAGCCAGATGAGGAGCAAGAAAGAGACGAGAAGCAGTGATTGATTGTTTACTGGTGTGCGATTTTGTTCCATATGAAACATACATGGCATTCTTGCCAGCATTTCCTGTTCACTCACTTTTCTAGTCTCTTTCACTCTGTTGATTACTCTATCTCTGATGCTATTAAATGTTTTACCGTCTGTGCCCTTGCTCAGGGTTCAGGGGGTGTTGCCAGAGTTGCATTATATCAAGGCAAGCATGCTGCATGCTTGACAACCCACATTACACTTCTCTTATGTCATTACAACTCTGCTCCGCTGAAACTGGAGCATCTTGGCACTTTGACAACTCCCCCTCCAGCTCTGTGTTCACCAGCTTATAAAAAAGTCTGTTCTCCTGGTTGCCAAAACAAAGCCTATTTCCCAGTGACACTCGTGTAGTCTACTAAATCTCTTGCATGTTCTGCAATTCAGCTTACAGTTCACACAATGACTGTTCTTCCCCCACCTGTTGCCAGATACATGCTATTAAGAATCTAAATATGTCATGCTAAGAAAAACCCTAAAGCAAAGTTCTTTCTGCCATTATCTAGATCATACATCTGTCAAAGGAAGGGCTCATGCTTTTTGCTTGTGCCACTTCCTTTTTCTGTCTTTCATATATTTCACCATTTCCTGATTTATATATGTTTTGACCCCCTCCTTTGCCTTAAATGTCTGCTCTACTCTCTCCACTCAAGCATCTCGAAAGACTTGATGAAAGCAGATTTCTGCAAACCTAACTTTGATTATATTTCTGCTGTCACTGCGACATCTCTGCAGGATTCTTGCGTCAATGCTCTTCATAAATTAATTTTGAAGGGGCCAGCAATGCGTCCTCTCAAAAAAACAAAACAAAAAAAACCCCACCTCAAATGCATGGCGGCTAACTGTGCTCACGTTGAGTTAGGACAAAAGAGACCTGAATATATACCAAAAAAGTGCTTTTTTTAAAATTGAGTTTTCTCTGTCAGGAGTATTGGTCCATGGCTGTAGTAGTGAATTTAGGGAAGCTCTGATGCTGGCGAATCAGCTTGGAGGCTGAAAAGAAGCAGTACGGTCCTAACTAGAACCCAGAACACATCTGGCCTCAGGGCAGGCTAATTAATAACATACTTGATGTGACCTGCTGCGAAACCACGTGAGATGAAGTAGATATGAAAACAGTCTAGAATTGACTGCGCTTCCATCAACTCTTTTATCTTGCCACCTCTGAATAGCTCCAGTCAACCCCGTCTTTGGGTAAATCCAAAGCGAATGAAGCCGTAAGCGTCTCAGACTTCACAGTTCTAAAGCCTCATGTTGTTGTTAGGTTTTATCACTCAGAAAGTGTTTCTTAGTTGTTCAAGCAATAATATTGAAATATCTAATAATTCTGCTTTTATTTCTAAATGTTATCCTGTGTTTGAAGGTTTGTTGTGGAACAGCTGGGAGGATCATGAAAGAATGAAGATGGAATAACAGACAAAGTCATGTATCATGACATGCAGCTTGTTTACCCTGTAATAGGTCTGCTATAAACTTGTAGTGTAGTGTTCATTTCCTGAAGAATGATACCCGTTAGGGTGAAGGTTAGACTCTTAGACTACTTTTTTCTCACATTCTCCTGCTGCTGCTTATTTGAAGTTTCTTTCAGCAGGCCTTCAAGCGCGCATACCTGCCTGGCCCCTTAATTTGCTCACTTCAAAGATTCCCCCAGCTGTCTTATCCGTGGCTTCCCATCATCCGGTTGTATAATCTTAGAAAAACAATGCGCACAGGCCAACTGATGATGGCCTATATTCTCTACATATGGCTTCATTTTTCAGATTTTTACAGATTATGACCTCATGCTGTAATTTCAGCAAGCTGTTACTTGATAAAACACTCAGCCGAAGGCTTGAGTTCTAGCAGCTTAGTTTGTGTGTGCACCTCAGCTCTTGCACTCGCTCCAGCAATGCAAAGTCACGCTGTGTCTGCGTGGTGCTCAGTGTGAGGCGTTCTGGCTCATTTCAGCTCGTACAAGAAAGCAAACACTTCTGCGCTTTGTGAACCTGCCAAAATTAAATTATTAACCGTTAAACGATTACATCAAATCACGGAAAGAATCTTCTGACAAGCTATGTGTTTATGTAATTCCCTCGAATGTTTTTTTTAAGATGGCCTCTAATAAAAATCAGGTTTTTACTATTGCTCACAAGACTATATGTTGTTTTTCTGGGCTTGAAGACATGTCGTCATGCTCAAAAACCAGTGTACCAATGAAAGTCTCAGAAATATGGTGTTTTGCAGTGTTATCCATAAAAAACCCAAAAAACTAATCTTTTGGGACTAGCGAGTCAGAGTTGGTGTTGCGAAAAAGGTTTAACTGTCCATGTGTACCTGTTTCATTTCAGCTCGGTGCTGCTGCTCTCCCCTGCTCAGTGTTTCACACTGTATGGCTCTGCTCTGCTCCACTCAATTGTGCTGACACTTCTTCCTGTAGAAAGAGGGAGAGTGGGTCTTGCAGGTCAGGTGCACAGTGACCATGGAGATCGGTTGCAAGCAATTGGGCCACGATTTAATTTTTATAGTGTTGAGTGACAGTCAATGGTAGCAAGTCGGGGCAATCAGGTTACCCTATGCACTGACACCTTTCAGTCCCTGTCAGCTCTTCCCATCACCATCTCATGTTCCACTGAAATATAATACAGAAATCAGCTCTAATCCCTGCACAGCAGACTCCCAAAGACTGCACACTAAATATATTGCTTTCTTATACCTTTGCGTCCTTGTTCACACTCATTAACCACTATGCATGCCCACAAATGTGTAATCACAATCTATGATGTTTTTTTGACATAGGACTACACATCAGGATGTATTTAATCTTAAAGTATTTGTAGCGTTACGTCCAAATAAACAGAAACAACTTTTCGGGATTTCCATACCTGTATGATTGTGCATGCATCAAGATGTTTGTATAAATAAGTCTAAAATCACTCAGGCTAATAGCCTGCATGATAGATAAAATGTGATCCCATGAGCCAGACTGTGCTGTTTATGTTACTCTAAACTATATGACCTTGTGCACCCAGGACATCTGCTACAAAGCTCGGAAGAACTGGCTCCACCCAGAGACGGTTTACTCTCTATTAAGGACTTCGTCTCATGCCCTTATAATATATTCTAGTCTCTAAATATTCTTCAGTTACAATTTCTTTATTGCTAAAATTTTATTCACTTTCAAAATGCATCATCAGAGCACAGAAGAAGTGGAAGAAAGAACAGTGAACACACTGTCAGTCACTATAACGTGTTATCCATCTAATCTAACCGGTTGATGAGATAAAGTCACCGCCCTTTTATCACCCTGTCATTATAAACACAGAAACCCAAAGTAAGCAGTAATAAGAGCAAAGCCACAGAGCTCTCACTGCCATATAGTGTTATTTTTTCGATGTATTGGCATATTAGTCATGCTTACATGTTTCACATCCTCAAATAAATTTTAATATTAGACGCAGACAACACGAGTAAACAAAAAATGCAGCATTTAAGTAACAATTTTATTTATTATGGAAAAAAGGAATCCAAACCTACCTGACCCTAAGTGAAAAAGTAATTTCCCCTTAAACCTACAAAAAAAAAGAGATCAGGAGGGGAGGAAATTATGTTCACAGCTCTGCAGGTGTTTGCCATGTACTCAGATTAAACAAGCTGAACAGTTTGTTTCATGCAGTTACTCTGAGTTACTACGTCTGAGTGCCATCTCTGTCCCAGGAGAGAAACGTCAAAAAAAAAAAAAAAAAATCAGTACACAGAGATCTTTTTTATGACCTGAGTGGTCAAACTGCTGCTGGGTTTCCACAGCCGATTTTCCTCTCTTCCTGGGAACTATGGGGTCATGTGCCTAAAGGCACAGTGCCATAGAAAACATTCACAATAAAGTAAGCTTGACATTGGCGCCATCGGGCTTCATTAATATGAATCCCAAGTATCTTTAGCACAAACAAAGTCACCAAACGTGTGTGTTTAGTGTAGCTTAACAAAGTTAACCTATCAGATTAGCACCACTGGCCAGGCTGACACCCCGAGGCTGATCAGGTGTTAAGACTCATTTACCACACGACAGGGATTCATTAGATAAACAGATATATGTACGTGCACATGGCTGTTGGTACATGCACATGCTCCCACACAGAGAAACACCCCCAACAGTGAAGAGGGCCTCTCTGCGAAGGGCACTAACCCGACACCTCACAAACACACTATTGTGACTGACACACTTAATGTTTAATTGACTGTAACAGGAGATGAGAACAATCTTCCTACACGTTCGCTCGTATATAATAATGTTTGCGTTTGTATGTAAATAGCTGAGCTTGCCTCCCACTTTGCTATAAATTCTGCTATTATAATGAAATGCTCCCCTATAAGTGAACAAATCAGGACACGCTCAGATCAGTGACTCGTGGAAGTTGTGCATAATGGAATTATGCTTATGGAATAACACCCTAATGCCCATGTCTCATTAAGTAGAGTGTTTGTAAGGGATGATTATACCTTACTGGTCAGGGCTGTTTGGGAAAACATGAATTAAGAGTACAGATAATCCCTTTTACTGTTGGATACAATTACAGCTTTGGTTACTGTGGCTTTATTACCTGTGGTTACTTTTATTTTCAAATAACCGCATCAGATTTTCTTCATTATCATTATCTTGTAAACTATACCTCCCATGTCATCTCTCTGGCAAAAACAGCACTGAGCCAAGCTTAGATTTACAGTTTAAGCTATTATAAATTATAGCCTATTAGCATACTTTGCCTCTTAGCATATCCCAGACCTTGCTTACAGTGTCCAAGAATTACTAAATGAAACAACACTCAGCAACATATTGCTGTTTGACACTTACTGCATAATAGACATAATAACTCTACTTAATAATGCGATGGGAAAGTGTAGTGTTTTAATGCAGAAACACATACGGGGGCACATGCACAGAGGTTCACAAACACATAAGCCTAATCAATCAGACTGAAGGACTACAGTGACATGTAAACATACCAAGCAGCTCCCTCTTTTTCTTTCACTGTGGACACAGGGAACTATTCACCCGTTTCCCCTTCTTTTCCCTCTTCCTCGTTCTGTTGGCCGTCCTCAGTCAGACTCAGCTCTGGGGAGCCCTTGACACTGCACTCATTCAGCCCAATTCACCTTCTTTCCACCATTCCCATAATCATCTTTAAAGTTATGATGTCAGCACTTGCATGCATGCAGGACTGTGTATGGTAGGTACGTACAGTCTGTGGAAACACGCATTCTCTGCAGACAAAAACACACCTATGCACACACTTGTGGGTTTGAATGGTGGTTTTGCACAGGGGATCATAAACATCTATGCCTAATATAAAATTATTTTTTTCACATGCACGTGTGGGTTATTTTACATTTAGGCTACAATTCATCTTCCATCTTTACTTCTTGAACAGTTAGAGTGGATTTACAAGCTGGATTTACTTTGCCTTCGTAGTGTTTATGTTACATCCATTTACCATAAAAAAAAAAAAAAACTCTCTTGGAAGGCTTGCTTTTCTTCCCCAGGCTTCCTCTTTGTCTGACTTTTACTATTCACAAAGTAAAACTGATATATCTACATTTTCACTATTTTTTCCCCCAGCTGTAATTCTTCATTTGTCTTTTCCAGTTTAAATAACACTGCCTATCTGAGTCTAACTCAAATAGCTGCAGTTCATCTGGTAGTTATCTTTACTCCATCAATGTCATTAATCTCTTCATACTCTATTGTTCTTGATCATTAAAAGTCTGGACTGCATTAAGGCATGCAGGTAAAGATTTATTTTTTTATGTCCTGAATAGCTTGCTGCAAGCATCCTGTGAGCAAAAATTGAGCTAATGGGTTCCTTTTGACCCCCCCCCCCCCCCCCCCCCCAGCTCCTCCCACTCTCTGTGCATTGTGCATACACCCTCCCTTTTGCCTTCAAGTATCAATCAAGCACACCACTGCCTACACAATTCAGTTTAATTACATTTTGCCTGCAGCACTAGAAACTAGCTCTAACTGCATTCCTTGAACCTGCCCTCGGGCTGACAGCTGTTTCATGGTAATTTCAAGAGACAAATCATTTAGAAAAATGTACCATGTACACCTAATACAAACTTAAAAGTGTAATCTAAACAAGATTTTGACCCATGGCCCCTCTGCAGGACTTTGAGATGGGCAATCATGTGAGTTTATAGCTCAGGAGGTAGACTGGGTCGTTTAGGTCGACGGTTCGATTTCCTGCTCCTTCAGTCTGCAAGTAGAAGTGGCCTTGGGCAAGATACTGAACCCCAATTTGCTTCTGTTGCATAAATTGGAGTGTGAGTGTGTGTGTGTGTGTGTGTGTGTGTGTGAATGTAATACAAGGCTATTAGGCATAGAATAAAGTGCTGTATGAATGCGTGTGTGTGACTGGGTGAATGAGGCTTGTAGTAAAAAGTGCTTTATAGGTACCAGTCTGTGCATAACATACAAAATAAATAAAAAAAACACAGGCGTATAAGCGAGACAGTTTGACAGGTTTTAAATACTATGCAGTTACTCATTTTCAAATAAATAGTTGTGATAATGGATTAGATATCATGAGATTATAGAAAATGAGAAAATGCACTATTTTTGCCAAATTTTGATTGAAATTCACCCAATCCATGCTAAGATGATTTGCAAAACCAACAAGCAAACAAGAAATGTAAACTTTGGTGGTGACTTCAGGGTTCAAGCAAAGTTGCAATTTATCAGCTGGTAATGGATGAGCAAAATTTTGTGGGGAAGCAAATTTTCAGACATTTTAATAGGCACGGACCTGATAATGGTGCAAAGAGAGGAGTCAGAGGTATGACAAAGTTAGGGTGACACATTCTCTTGCATCCGTTACTTGTTGCGATGATTCAGTTTCGACCAAAGTTGTGGATGGAAAGAGGTATTCACCGTGAAGCCATGCTAAACAGAGCACAGACTTAAAAGACTATAGGATAAATAATCAAACATAACAATCAGTTCCCATTTCATTTCTATCGACAAGATCTAAAAGTTAGCCCGAGTTATAGCTGTAGTCAACCTATTGTTTTTAGCGTGGTCCCGCATGAATGCAAACCAATCAAAATGCAGAAATCATCATAAGGGCTTTTCATTATCATTATCATTCTAGTAAACGCAGCTAACATAATGTAGCACCAAGGCCGCCTTGACCCACTGCATGCATCCATTAAAGACATAAAATGCGGTTATGAATATGGCAATATTTCCACACACACAGAGATCATGTCCAGATTCAGTGGGGAGTTGGCTGACATTGAGAAAGTGGAAGAAATGTGGAGAGCAAAAAAACACCTTGACACTGCCAGTTTATCCCAGAGCCCCCCGAAGAGCACAGAGTGCTATTCACCACATCTGCATCTCCATCTGCATACTCACTTCTCACACTTACGCTACTGTAAACAAACTTCCATTTGTACGGAAACATGCGCCGCGCTGCACTCCTCGCTCATGTACACGCTGTGTACACACCAACCCACAACCATCACGTTGTGCTTACAGTCTGTTTTTTCTGGACCATCACGTCCGAGGCTCCTCTGGCGCAGTTCTCCTGAGCCGGGCTCTATCTTCCACTGTGATGTCACAGATCTATTCATTTTTCTAAACGCTGACAGATAGTTTCCTCTCTGCTAATTTGCCATCCCTTTCCCACTTAATCTCTCTAATTCTTTCTCCTCATGGTGTCTCTTATTTTTTGCCTAGGTTGCAGATGTCTGCCATTCCACTGTGTTCTATCCATCTTTTATGCTTGAATTACAGTCAATCTAGTTTTTCCTGTTCCCAAACATTTTGTTTCCCACAGAGGAGATGTAGGTTTAGGCAGGATGGATAGTGTTTGCAAAGGAGAGTGGAAAGGAGGGAAGAAAATACTCGAGCCAAAGAGCTTTCAGAGTTTATTTTTGATTTTTTTTTTCTCATTGCAGCTGAAACATCACATTGCCGCAATCGAAAAAGAGCAGCAATCATTAGTGGATCAAAATAAAACAATTTGAAAACATCTTCATGCTGTGTTATAACCACGAAAGCACTACCCTTTGTCCTTTGTTTTGGTGATTGTCACAGGCTTCTTTTCGTTTCCTCTCTTTTGCATCTCTTCCCTACCTGATTCTTTTCTGGTCTCTTGTCTTTTCTGTCGATATGCTTGGATGTTTATCCTTCCCTTATCTAAGCCTTTTGTGTGTTTGCTGTGCACACAGATAATCCATCAATGGCGTTGTGCAGTAGGAGGACTTGAACAGACCAATAAAGTGAGCACCCACCAGAAGAGAGAAAAAGATGATAAAGATGAATAAAAACAACTTTGAATTTTAGAAGGAAAAATTTATATGCACCTTCTGCTGAAGAGCTCACTTCTCAGGTCCCCTATAGGCATACTGTAAATATTGATATTGCACACATGCTCTAATTTGGGAGCGTCCTTGTTTTTTGTTTTTTGTTTTCCCCCCAAAACCTGTTACTGATATTATCCTTCACAGCTGCACACTGTAAATTGACAGAGCAGTGCTCAAATCTATGAGTGCTGAATTATCTCTCCGTTAAGAAGATTTACATACACACATCAGGCATCAAAGCTTTCTTTCACAAGTTTCCTTTTATTAAGTGTGCTGTAATATTTTATAATATTTTTGTGGGAAGAGAGAGTGTCTGCCTGGAATTCTTGTGGCAGGAAAGTTTGGAGTGAATGATGACAGCTTCCCTCCATAAATTGCAGAAGCATGGCCATCTGTGAAATGTTGCTGGACTCAAAATATGAACAGAAAGATCTGCATTTCAATCAAAGCAGCGGTTTTTTTTGTTTTAGAGGAGAGAGATTTTGTCAGGTGGCATGTCCGGTCAATATGAACAGCAGATCAGGAAAAAGCTAAGTCAGTATTTATTAATCTCCTCGAAATGCCTGGACTGGGCAGACCCCGATCCTTCTGATGGCTCAGGACTCACATTCCTCATGCACACATGTAACCGGTAGATTTTTGTTCCTGTCTGTATTTTTTTTTTTTCACAGTTTTTCTTTCTTCACTTCATAACACAGCTGACAATTTACAGTGCTATTGGGTATAAGAATCAGGTACTAAAAATACTAACTGGTTTCTGCCGTTACTTCAATTCCAGTGTTGAGAAAACAACAGTTTACAGATGAAAGACGCATCAAGTGTTTGAATGTGCTCTGTAACTATGTGGCATAATACTAGGCAAATTTGAGATTTGAAACCAGACATTATACTATACCTGGGATATCTGATTCTTGCACTGTAATATAAAATAAAGGTCCAAAACGTCTGAAATGCCATGTATTTTTCACATTGTGTCAAATTCCCAGCGCGCTTCTGCACCTACATTTGCAGAGCAGTGAGGATCAGGAACAACAACAGCAGTGCTTGGTGAAACTTCTTGTGTGCTATCAACTTAATGACTTTGCTGTGTGCTCCATCTGTATGTGTGAGGCCAGTGGCTTAGATCTGTCTTCACAAGCTTCTATAAATATCCAACTTGGCAGGGAGAATTGCAGGTCTGCCATTCAGCTTATTCATCTATGTCTTAGACAGATATTAGAATGTCAAAGCTCACAGATAATAGCTCTATTTCTTCCATGAAAAGTGGTTGTAACTATCATAGTGTGACCAGATGCAGAGCTCCCTACATAATGTGACAGATTAATTCACCCCCGCGTTAATGTGTTCTTTCACAGAACAGATTATGTCATGGACAGTTTTTGAAATTAATATGAACTAAACAAAACATATTAGAAATGTTTTCACTCTCTATCAGCAGGACATTTGTTTGCAGAGATTATCTTGTAGCTGAAAGACCACAAACCTGATCCCAACAGTAACATAATGTCCTGCCAGAGTGCTTCATCAATATACTCTTATCCACACTGATCTCCTAGCTGCAGTTTCATCACTGAAGATATTTGAAGGGCTCATAGAAAAATGATTACTTTATCATTTTGTCTAGCCACCTGTGCGCTTACTTTAAAAGGGACTGAAAATACAAAAATGCAAAGGAAGTGTTGAAATTAATTAGTTCAGTTTTATTTATATACATTACACCTTGAGACAATATCAGTCATCTTCATGTGGATTATTCAGGCTTTGCCTCATATTCTAAGGTAACCCTATAAGCAGGTACTTGGTGACTGTGGGAAGGAAGAACTCCCATTTAACAGGAAGAGACTTCAAGCAGAGCCAGGGTCAGGGAGGGGAAGAGTTAAGTTTTAAGAATTCTAAATGCAAATGCAGGGATATGAAAAATGGAATATTAATTTTAAAAAATGAAATCAGGCAAATATAAAATAAAATTATAAAAATTATAAAAACGAAACATGAGAATGCATTTTTTAATTTTATTTTTTTTATAATCCCACCACGGGATCCACTTTGATCCATTTCAGGTGCATAAATCCCCACTGAGATATTTTTTCCCGGGTGCTTGAGATATTCATATCAGATATGTCTGCGCTGCTTTACTATTTGTGAATGGAAATATATTGAACATTAAAAAAAAAATCTGCAAAACTCAGCAGACACAAAGTTCAGTGGAACTACTCTCCCAAAGAAATAGTTATGTTTTGTGGTTTAGCTAGAGTCAAAGAAAAACTATTTCTGGATGGGATGTTTCCCTTGATGCTCATTTATGTAACTGCTGCAGTGAACACCACACAGAATTGATTTCACTTCCATTGTATTGGTGTGCAGTCAGAAAGGCCAGTCAAAACAATTCATATATTTTCTTTACCACTCGGTTTGTGAGGGAAAAAAATAAAAAATAAAATAAAAAGTTAGTTAAATGACTTCTTTTTCACCTCTGCAGCTCTGTTAAATTAGTTATGAGGATTTCAAAGGACTGTCAGATTCATGTTTCTGGCATTCTTCTGGAAAGGAGCTCTGAGAGCAGTAACAGCAAAGCGGCCTTTAATAGAAGTAAAACTGCACGTCGATGGCAAAGACGTCTCCCTCGGCATCTTTTCTGGTAATTTTAGACTCAGAGAAGATAAATCTCGAATTCTTTGTTTGTCTCTGTTATTTGTGGTTCATCTGACAGTTAACGATTCCCTCAGATGTTTTTTTAACTTTTCTTCGCCAACTTTGTCAAACCAGGTGTTGTTCTGTGATATGAGCGCTTCTTAAGCAAAGGCACGGGCGGATTCAGGCCATTCTGCAGGAAGACAAATGGCCCTGCTGTACTTGCTGTCCTTCTGAGCAAAGATCACTTAAGCCTCATCTCTTTCTCTTTTGAGGTTGAGGGTAGCTGTGTTTGTGGTCTCTAACAGGTGTGGGAGATAAAGCCAAACACAGTGGAGTGAAAAGTAAATTTGATGAATCATTTTTGGATTTGATTCAGTGTATTTCAAGAGTATCGCTCCAGAATAAGCCCCCCCCCATTAAGCAACTACCTCAGTGCAGAATTTTGTTATTTGTCAACACCTATGTTCAAATTAAGAGCTCCCAGAGAAGATTCACTAAAAGGTCTTTGCAGAAGAGACACTCTCTCAGAGGAAAACAGCTGTCATTTTTATTTCTGGCGCAATCGTAGGAGCTGGAAATAAGCCCAAACATGTGGGAGAACATCCAGTTAAAAATCTCAGAGGAAAGGGTTGTCATACATTGAAACATTTAAATGTCCCCACATTCCTTTTAAACTTAAGTGCTGCCCTGCGACTGGATATAATTAACTAAAGATGTTCTACCTGATGAGCATCTACATTTCCAAATAAAATATTTCATACAGTGTAACTTTTTTTTCAAAGTTCTCTTGACATGACCTTAAAAAGAAACAAAAGTCTGAGCAAACTTACTCCCAGTCGAGGTAATTTAATTATACGGCTAATGTCCTTCCTTACAGTTCCCTCAGTTTTCCTGTGGCCATCCGTTGTGATGTATGGCTGTTGAAAAAAAATAAAGTGGACTGTGGATTATATTTGGGACAAAATGTCCTCTAAGACCAGATTTGAGACATTCCCAGGGAGCTTAAAGTCCCACCTTGTCAGCAGCAGGATGAAATGGTTTGGCTGAGGGATAGTTCGTTTGTAAACCTGGAGGCAGCACTGGGGGAAAATGGCCAAGTTTTCTGACATCATGGGACAATCCAGACTCTGCTGGACAGCAATCAGTGGATTTGGGGCTGAAAGTCACCCATTAGTGCACCATGCTATCTGTGCCTAGATCTGTGTGTGTGTGTGTGTGTGTGTGTGTGTGTGTGTGTGTGTGTGTGTGTGTGTGTGTGTGTGTGTGTGTGTGTGTTTGTATGTGTGCATAAGGGCCACAGAATTGGAACGATATAATATTTGCAAAATGTCAGATCACTATAGTTTGTCTTGTTAACTTCAGCTTTTGGGGGAAAAGTAAGGGGAAGCTGCAATTTACGTGTCAAAATAAATTTGGGAAGATCACTTTGCCACTTTGGACTCGATTTAATTCATTTAAAGTTTGCGCATTAAAGTGACTGCCAGTATGAATTTGTGAATTCGCTCATTGTGTACACCTTGGAGTGTTTGAGTGCAGGCCAACATAATTTCCTTACCAACACGCGTGAGAGTGTGTGAGAGTGAGAGAGCCTTGAAATCCAAATTGAAAGACGGCATTTAAGCACCTTTGTTTTGTTTTTGTGCTCCAGCCTTGTGTTTGTGTGCCAAAGGCGGGACCTGAAGTTGGCTCAGCTGAGTCAGCCATTCGGCATTCCTAGTTAGGTTGAACTGCTTCGGCCCTTGTCCTTGAGCAACAAATCAGATTGAAGGGAAGAGGACAGGAGAGAGCTTTGAATAAAAACACAAGCAGCATGTATCAATGACTACACAAGCAATAAATCACTACAGGGCGAGGTGGTACCTCTCCATCTTAACCATCTCTCTCTCTGTATCACAAACACACCTGAACACAGGAGTGTGTGTTTGTGTCTCTTTCTCCAGCGCTCACTTTCTCTGATTGTGTTTTGAAACAATATTAACAAAGCTGGACGGTATGCAGTGATGCTTACATTCATGCTCATATGCATGTTATTCATGCATTTTTAGCATATCAAATGTGTGCGTGTGGTTGTGCATTTTGTGTGTTTCTTTGTCAGTGACTGTTTTTTAGAGTGTTGGATATTAATATAAATCTTGGGCACCACGATATGCTTTGCCTCCTTGCCCTGAGAGCATTTGCGACTTCAGGTGATTAAGCTCCTTTAAATTTCTACAATTTCTTCTACACTGTCGAAGGAAGTGCGTCTTCATCTCTGCAGGCAGATGTTCTGCCGATTCATAATAAAATTTTCTAGGAAACTATAACATTTGGCTATTTCAGCTCTTAGTTTTTTCTCTTTGGGAATTCAAATATGTCTCTAGCACATTGTGTTGTTTGCTCTGATTTATGTTTTGACGGCAGTATTGTTGTGAGACCGGACAGAGCAAATGTGAGAGTGGGCGGTTCGTCTGAGCCTCAGCTGACATGCGGGGACTCTTGACACGGCTCAACTGTTGGGTTGGGAAGGAAATGGAGCTGAGGGTGTCTGGGAAGCTGGATTTAGAGCTATAATTAACAGCTGAATATTCTCTTTTATAATATCAGCAGGTATCTGTTCTGGACTGCTTACTTGTAATATTATATAAAGGAATTCTGCATGTAAAGACTGATGGTTGTGTCTGCCAGTGACTCACTGTGATTGAGTGGATACCATACTTCAGTGCAATGGTATGGATGACAAAACAGGTCTCTTCCCTTCTCTCTCTCTCGCTCTCTCTCTCGCGCTCTCTCTCTCTCTCTTGCACCACTCCTGGTTGCAGGCTCCACCCTCAGTCCTGGCGGACAAGCTGGTTGACCTAGGAGGAGGAGGAGATAGCTGTGGAGGGAAGAGGGGGGAGGTAGGAACGGACGGAGATCAAATTCATTTCTGCTAGTGAAGGCACAGCAGATTGCAAAAGCATAACCTGACGCAAATGGACCCAGGGCACGCATGGCTATCAAATGGATTACTTTAATAAAATGAACTACAAATGAACTACAACACCTCAAGGAGAGTACACTCAGCAGGCAAAGGAATAACAAAGAGCTCCCTAAAGAACTTTTTGTTAACACTGACCAACACCTGACTCTGATGAAGAGTGATTTTTATTTCTGTGCTGCCTAATTCATTCAGGAGTCAGCTGAGGCTAAAAGGAGAGACATGGATTGAGAAGAAGTAATTTGGGTAAAATTAAGCGACATATAGCAGAAATGCACCACTGAAGTAGAACAAGTAAGTACCTTATTGAGTCCATTATGACTGCTGGATTTGATTTGATGGCTAAACATATACTTATTATGTTAAATGTACAATTATTTTAATTATTTAAATCATTATTCAACATTGTCTGAAAAACTTTCCAGCAGGGCCTTAAATTTGTTCTCATTGTATTCCTCCAATTTGTTTACAACCCAATCTAGGTCATGCCTTTGTATGGCTACAGTATCTCATTTATGCTCAAAACTCAAGTATGCCATTAAAGCCCAGTGTGCAGAATTTTAATAAACAGGCTGAGCTTTATCAGTTTCTTTTATATTTGTATTTAGAATCATGTTTCCTCATTAAGAATAATAATAATACAATAATCTAATAATATTACTTTCATGTTTGAAGACAGTGAAAATATATTTTATTATATTTATTTTACATATTTTATTTAACAAGAAAATGAACAAAACACACATCTTATATTTTGGAAACAGTACAACTGTTTTAAAAAGTGCTCTGGTGACTGTAAATCAAAGTAGTAAATTATTGGGTTGATTAAACAAAATTGTTCCAAATGTTGGAATGCCACAATTAAATCAGGCTAATTTTCCAAATAACAGAAATAAAAAATGTGATTAAATCATTCTAACCTAGTTGTTTCCCAGAGCTACTTTCAGCATGTCATTTCTCTTAACATAAAGCATGTATGTTATTGTGCTTGATTAGATGTAATTCATTGCAGAGCTTAATTGAAAATGGATGTGGTCCTGTTAGTTTTTCCACAGATTAAAGAAGCTCGGGGGAACTGTCACGATGTTAATGTTATCTGTTGTTGCCTGTAACGTAAATGAGCTGTAACAGTGATGGCTTTTAATGCTCTGTCCCACAGTCGCAAAGACAAGAGCAAAGCCAACAGAAAAGGACACGCGTGAGAATGCTTACCATGCACTGACAACAAGGTAAGAGACGACTTCTCACCTTGGGTTGCTCGTCTTTGTGTGAGTGTTTTTTTGCACACGTGCGTGCCCTGCGCATTTTTTTTTTTAAAGGAAACTCAAAGGGCTTTAGACAAACAAAAGATTTGTTTTCTCAGGCTGTGAGTGGACGGCATGCATACGTCTGTATATTCAAGTGTCATTGATTTATTGCCTGACACAACTTATTATCACAATGGTAAATTTCCTCCTAACAGTGAAGAAATAATCAAAAATTGTGTTTAAGTTAAATCAAAAACAGATCCCATACTTAAAAATTAACAACAACAACAACAACAAAACCCTAACTTTCTTGTCTGTCAGTTAAATCACATAATTGCTTTTTGGCAGGTGTGTTTTTTATGATTGAGATCAGGAAGCTCTTTGTATCAACCAAAGCCATTGAAAAAGGTTTTTTTCACCATAAATCGCAAACTTTTCTTCTTCTTTTTTCTCCCTGACACAAACTATTATGGACGAATTATAACCTCCTTGATTGTAGCCTCCATCAGGAAAAAATCATCAGCACGGTTATTTTAACAGTCGATTTACTTTGGTCTCTAACAGGGAATCATTTACTTGCGTTCATTTCATCATGTGCTGCAGCTCTGACCAAATCAACTCCAGGACTGTTTTAGCTGATGTGGTAACACTGCAGCCCACTTTCCAATCTTCAGGGGGAATACTCTGAATTTTTTATCAGCTATATGTGATGTGAAAAAAGGTCCCATTTTGAATAGTTCACTTGCTTGTTGGTGGTGTGCTAGTTAATGATACATAACAAGAAAAACAGTCAGTGGTCTAAACGGGGTTTATCAGTAACGATAAGGGGACTTGGACCTTCTGCATGAGTTCTGTCTACTGACCTGATCTGATCTGATACAATATGACTGTAATCTTTGTGTGCGACTAAAGTAACAAAATATGGATGAGCAATGACTGAATCGCTGTGTGTAATGAGGTGTGGCCCTGCATAATTATCATTTAATTGGCTGTTTGGGGTTGAAGACAGTAAAAGAATAATTTGTATTATTGCTCATATGAGCTGCAGTTAGTGGTGGAGAGCGAACCTGAGTAACATGTACTCAAATAGAGAACCGTGAATGTGATTTTTAATGAGTACAGCAGGTTCCTCCACAAAATGAAATGCATAAATATACACAAACTATCCAGCTGTCATTGACCTGACTCATTCAGAAGGTGAATTAATGCTGGAGCGAGGGTGCGAGCGGGGATCTAATTTACAGATTTGTGGGGCTTAAAGAGAAAAACGTGGCCGTGGCTGCCTTATCATGCAGATGAAATGCCACGCAGCCCGGTCTGTGACACCACATGATTCATTTGTGTCGTGCATGAATTTCACATTGAGGAAAAACAGCGGAAAACCAAAGGTAAATATATGACACGCTGTCATCTAATGCTTGCTTTATTGGTTTCAGTTGACTTGGATTCAGATTGGGCCAGACGATCCTGTTTCCTGCTGCCAAAGTCAATTAATGGGGACGGTGATTAAAATGAAGCAAAAACAAAAAAACATTTCAGAGCCAGTTTCCTCTGCAGGAGAAACGGCTTCCTCTTTTGTCTGTGATCACAGGTGGTGGAACTGTTAGGAGGGAATCAGAATCAGAGAAATGGAGTGGGTGGATGAAAGTGTAGCGAAAATAACAGGTAACGGATGGAAAAAGTAGAAGAGAGAAGGAAGACTGAGTAGAAGGAGAAATTAGCCACAGGTCGTCTGGGCGTAGACTACGCTGGTAATGAGAACAAAGAGGTCCTCATTAATCAGACTCGGTCAACTTGGTCAAAGGAAACTAATCCAGGGGCTGACAAGACAGGCAGAGAGGTGATGGCTTTTTCATTATGTTTGGATTATACCACCAAGTGCACAAGCACCTCCTTCAGAGTGTCTAATGGGTGAAGTCTTGCCTTAAAGGATAATAGCACCTTTTTTTCAACTTCCTTTAAAAGCATTTTGTGACACACTGTAATACTGACATCAAAACATGGTTTTATAAGACATTCGTTCCTTAACACACCTCAGAATGGTTTAAAAATATTTTGGCTCAAACATCTGGTATTTGGATCTTGGCATATGTTGAAGATGTCGTAGTTTGTGAAAGGGAATGACCAAAACACGTGTGAACAGTTGGAAATGATGACACAGATGTTGAAAGATGTGAGTGGATGCTATCTATAATGGTTTTTGTGCACTTTAACTACATGTTCCTTTCTTCCCTGAGGCTCTGTGAGCGTGAACCCTGTGCCTATGAAAGCAGTACAGCATGGAGAGGTTATGAAAATGGATGGTTGCATTCTGCTTTGCCTCTGGAGAGCAAAGCAAGGGAGGGATTGACTCCATCATCAATCAGAGAGAAAGCGTACTTTACTAGAAGTACTGTCTACAGTCTATCAAGCACACAAAGAATAATTTGTACTTGTGTTAAGTCAGTCAGACAGATAGAAATAATGGGGTCTGCTTGGAATATATTAAACTGCACCCAGCAATGTTCTGCAGACATTATTTACCTTCATTGTGCAGCTTCAGTTTAAGAAATTTCATGATATGACAGAGAGCACTCCTGGCACAGGTTTCAGGCTATGCATGGGTCTCCTGTAGATGAGCTTGAGCAATCGTAAGACAGTTCACTGAGATTTCTTGGATACACATGCAATGCAAATGAGCATTCAGCATATTTTCTTCTTCGGGAGTTTAGGTAAACAAGGGATTCAGATTTTCTCAGAACAATGTCATAAATATGAAGATAGAAATCTGCTATGAAGAAAGAAATGCAGCACGTACTCATCAGTGGTCATCTATAGACAGATGGACCTTAACAGCTGCTCCTGCTTAGCAGTTTTCAATGCTTTTATTTGACTTTCTTGAGTACAGTTTAAAGATTTAATTAAGCTTTACTCCAGGTATTGTAACAACTCCATTGCACCTTATCTGCACCGAGGCATCCTTGAAAACAGACTGAACATCAAAAACGAATCACATGGAAATATATATATAATGAAATTAGGTTGGGGGTGCAGCCGCACAAAGAACCTTCTCATGAATTATACTGTAATTACAGAGAGGGGCACAAGGCTCCTCGGAACCCAACAAAAAGAAGCCCAGAGATTCCTTACTGAAAAAGGGCCCTGTTGTCTACACCCTTAATTAACAAAGATGAAAAAAAAAAACAACTGTTATTGCTACGTCTGATCCTCTCCTCTATCGACCTTCCCACTAATACAACCCTTTAAATATAGAGGAATGTTAATTAAAAAAAAGAAAATGATTGACTTAGTTTGGACATTTATGGCAGTCTTGTGTTTGCCTCGTGTGGCAGCAGGGATTCACTCAAATCATAAGAGCAGTTTTCTGTTTTCTGAGGAATGATCCCACTGAGATACTCTTCTTTTCACCCACAGCTGTACCTTTGTGCTGGGAAGAGAAGTCAACCAGGCCAGGCCTGTCATGCATTCATCTGATTACATTCCTCTGGCAAAGCCAGCATGTAAAGCTTGACAGTATGTTCAGCCGTGTTATCTTACACACCCAGGAGAGCGTCCACTGTTACTAACTGGTCATTAGGTAGTAGCGTAATAGTGAGAACAACCTTGTTATGTATAGTCACATTCAATTGCTCAATATTCTCACAACAGTTTTCCTCCTGATTTTAATCAGGCGGAAATGGAAGCTCTCTTATCACCCATTCAGTGGCACATTTAGATATACAACCACTCCACAGCATATTAGTCAAAATATTACATCAACATGGTGTCAATCATCACTCACAGCGAAATAACTGAAAGTGCACATCTCTCCTTGGAGCTATGTTTTGCCACTCCTCTAGTCTTATTGAATCACCCTCCCTCAAAAATCAATTCTTTTACCTTTTCTGGGCAGTTTTTTCTCCTTTCTCCTCACCGCCTGTATCGCTACTCTCCACCCCACCCCCCCACCCCCCCTTCTCAGACGCTACTCTACATGCAGTTTATTTGACCAAGGCTGCCCTCTACATCCCATGACTCTGTTTCTTAAATTGTCATCTAATTCCTATCAACTTTCTGTTCTTTTCAGCCATTTATTTATAAGCAAAGAAAAATAAACGTAAAATTAATTTAGATTGGGAGAGAGAGAGAGAAGAGAAAAGAACGCCTGGATGCATGAGAGAAAATCTGGAGAGAGGGGAACAAAAACAGGGGAAAACAGGAATGTACAAGGGTAAGCATGGGATGTGAATGATTATGAGAGGGGATGTGAAGGAATAAGGGTGGTGGGATAGGAGGCAAAGCTGTCAAATCAACCTTGAGAAAGAATTAGAAAGAAAATAAACCAAACTGGACTTGCGTCAGATAGAATGGGAAGCTTTGGGAGATGGACAAACAGACAGGAGAATTATTAAAAATCTGAGACATAATTACACTTGCATGATTGGCAGAGTGTCTGGCTCTCATTACTTTGAGTTGAATTTGATGAGGTTACCCAACAGGAGCTATTTGTAGTACATGATGTGAAACTGTTACTGATGATCCAACAACAAAGAGTTCCTGTGATTTATATCTGCATCAGCTTATGTGAAAAGTCTGTGTGTGTTTTGCTTTGGATTCTCAGCAGTACTGTAAGGAACAGTGCATTTTTAGGCAACTGCAGGAAATGCAATAAGATGCACAGATGTAATAATTTAGTGCAATTTCATTGTCTGTTGATAATAATCTGGACTTGGCCAAAATCCACTCGTGGACAGTCATACAGCCCTGCAGCAGATTGACTCCTGCAGACTGTCTTTGTGCAGAGCATCATTTATACAAACTATAAACAATAGATTTTATTGGCTTTCCCAAATTAACACTTTGTTTGTCTTCCAGGAATGGAAAGCATCAGTTTGGAAACGGACTGGGATAGGTTAGGCCTCTCCGCTCTGGACCCCACAGGAAGAAACAACTTCTCTTCCTCGTTTATTTCTGAACTGAACTCATTCAACACGTCTCACAGTGGGGGATCCTTCTTTGGCATCTTTCCCGAGAATGGCTCCAATAGCACACCTCGCACCTTTCCCCAGCCCAGGGTGAGGGATATGGGCTTGGCCCGGGCTGAGATTGCAGTGCTTGCGGTGGTGCTGGCTCTTACCACCTTGGGGAACAGCTTTGTGTTGTGGGTGCTTCTGAGGCGGAGGAAGCACAATGCGCCGATGCACATATTCATGGTCAACCTGTGTGTGGCTGACCTGGTGGTGGCTTTCTTTCAGGTCAGTACAGGGGTTTCTTTGAGGCATTATAACAACATGAATATACATAGATCACAGCAGTGGATGAAACAAACATTTACAAAATGGTATCTCAGTTTGTTAAAGGCCTGTTTTGTTTTTGCCATAAGTAAAAAATGTTTATTTCTTTTTGAGTCTTTATTCAAGTCTAAATATTTCATCTTTACTAACAATTTTTGTCACACTGAAAACTTGCTCATCTTAATATTGATTTTTATCTTCCATGGGAATTTCTTTTTCACTTAACTGCGTTAAACTATGTAGCTTATTCTGTAATTGTGAGCTATATACTGTCTGGATCTGTTACAGCTGTATACACTGTTCCACAAAAATACCTATAATATAAATACTGTGCATTTCTTTTTTACTTTGCCTCCAGACTTTCAAACTTTCCTGTAATTTTTAAAGTGGTCATGAGCAATAGTTCTCCAGTATTTCTTTGGCCATTGGAGGCTTTTTCAGTTATTTCAGTCCAGTCCTTGTACCTGACCTTTTTCAAAGGAATGTGGTAATTAAAAAAAAAAAAAAAAGACTATTTATAAGCAAATATTAGGAAAAAACAGCAGAAAATAAGTTCAGATCTTTACTATGCAAATTTTAGATTTTTAACCCTTTACAGTCTTGCTCTCAAAAGTAGCGTTCCACTGAGACCATGCTGTTGAAGGTCTATAACGATCTTTCAATGGCTTTTTGATGGAGGAATTGTTCTGTAATAATTTTGCCTGATTTCAGTGAAGCCTTTGATACCATTGACCATAAAAATACTGCTTAAGGTTTTGGCTGGTGAATTTGGCTGTGCTTTAGACTTATTTACTTCTTACATTTCTGATAGGACCTTCTCTGTTAGAACAAACAAGTTCACCTCTAACATTTCCTCCCTAACCTTTGGGGTTCCACAGGGATTTTGGGTCCATTATTATTTTCTTTCTGCATGCTTCCTCTAGCTGCCATTATTCAATTTTTTAATTACATTTTTTTATCATTTCTATGCTGATGACATTCAGCTTGATAGGTTGTCCACCCTAGTCCACAGCTTGACTCAGAAAGAATACTGACTGGCTCTCTAGTAATTACCTTGTTTTAAATGCTAACAAGACTGAGACCATAATTATAGCTCCTGCTGAATTACATTTTAAAATCAGTCAGTTTCTTGCCTCCTTCTGCCCAACTGCTCTCGCATGTGAAATCTTTGTCTCGCTCCTTTTCACAGGCCCCTTGTCCGTGAAAAGTGCTTAATAAATGTACATAAAATAAAATGTAAAAAAAATTAAGGTCTGGAAGATAAAGATGAAATGGTAGGCCTAAAAAAATAAAAACAGTCAATAGCAGATGAACAGCATCTCAAAGTTGTGTCCTTAAGAAATAAGAAAAAAACCAAAACAAAACAGCAAAGACTTGACACATGCATCTGACCCTTCAAATGATCCATTTACTGTTTGTTAAAAAGATCTCGGTGGAAAGCTGGCTGTGAAGAAGCCATTTTTAAGAACGGAAAATACTTTAAGAAGAAGGCTTTTTTTCTTTTTAAGCTTCCACAGGGAGTATCTGGAATTGAACCAGAGACCTCTTGAGCTGCAATCAAATGCTCTACCACTAAGCTATACCCCCACAACGATAAAGGCATCTGGCCCTTCAGTTGATTCATATACTATACTGCCAAAGCCTAATCAGAAATGGTCTCAGTGGAAGTTATTCTTAAGGAAGGGAAACAGAAAGAAAAGGCTGGTGTGTGCCAAACTACACAAGAACTGAAGCGAAAATCAGTGGCAACAGGACAAATGAAGGACAAATCCATATTTTAAATTTTTTAGTTCAAAATGTCAATATGTACTGTAGGAGGAGGTCAGGAGAGAAGCACAACAGCGAGTGTCTACAGCCATCTGAAAAACATGGTGGAGCTTTTCAGTTAGTGGAGATCTTGTCATAATTGATGGAATTATGAACACAGAAAAGTACCATCAGATTTTTTTCAATACCACCATGGAAGCACACTGTCAGTGCATACTTAGGTAGAAAAACACCCAATGAAAAACTATCCTGGAGCCTGGAGAGCTATTCCTGTAGACTACTTAAAGAAATTACAAGAAAGCTTTACTAAGAGACCTCAGGCTGTGTTGAAGAATAAAGTTGGTCATACCAAATATTGACTTTCAAACTTGTAATAACTGTACAAACTGTCTGCCTTATAGTGTACTTTAATGTCTGTTTGCAGATGTTTTTTTAAAAAAAAAACCACTGCAGTGAGTGAGGGCTCTGTCAGGACTTTTCACAGTAATGAATTGTCTCTGTATTTCTTTCTGAAGTCTCTGCTGCTTTCCTACCCAGTTGGCTTCTCGGTGACTCAGCTGCACAAATTTCTTAAAATGGCAGTCAAATATATATATAAAAAAGATCAGCTTTTCCCAGTCCAGCTGTGCAATGCAATTATAAACATCATTCAAACAGGAGTAAATGATTTTTTGTTTTAGAACTACTTTCGTATGTGGATGACCATATCTTTGGTGTTTTTTGAGGTAAAAACAAACAAATGAAAAAGCAGGCTTGCCCGGTGCCCTTGTCGTGGATATTAAAGAACATGTCATTAAGTGCCATGGTGTAGCTTACTGATGTGCTCAAGCAGTTTTCAGATAACAGTCTCGGACAAAGTGCTAAATTGGGTTTGGGCTGCACAGGCACTTCTTGTTGATACGCTGAATATATTAGGAAACACTTATTTTAAAAATAACTACTTTTTATCTGTGTGTTCAGGTTCTTCCCCAGCTAATATGGGACATTACAGAGAGGTTTCAAGGGCCGGATTTGCTATGCCGGTCCATCAAGTATTTGCAGATTGTTGGCATGTTTGCTTCCTCCTATATGATAGTTGCCATGACAGTAGACCGGCACCATGCCATCTGCTGCCCGTTGCAGGCCTACCGAGGGGGCGCAGTGTCCCGCTGGAACACTCCTGTCATGGTGGCCTGGGGCCTGGCACTGGTCCTCAGCATACCGCAGGTAGGAAGGGGTGAACACACAGGCAAACAAAACCTTACACACTCACACACAACACAAGAACACACACACACAGCTTGATTTCCACAGGAGAACTCAAGATGTTTGTCTATTTTTAGCTTCAAGAGATCACTGCAGATTATCAGTGTCTGTGGGTGTGCTGACCACTTTTCTCTTGTTGTTTCTGTCAGGTGTTCATCTTCTCCCGCTCAGAAGTGGCTCCCGGCGAGTTCGAGTGCTGGGGTCACTTTGCTGAGCTGTGGGGGCTGAAAGCCTACGTCACCTGGATGACGGTAGCTGTCTTCCTCCTACCCGCCCTCATCATTACCATCTGTCAGGTAATTCTAGTTGTACTGGCTGAACTCTGCACTGTCCACAAAGGGTGTTGACTATAGGATTACATGCTCAGAGCAACATTATCCAGTAATGAGGCTTGTGGCATGAATGAAATGCTGTTTTGGTTTCAAGAGTGTATTTGGCACGCATTGTTCAATAACCTGTGGAGACTGTGGTTGGTGTTATGTCGCATCCCCAGGCAGATATGACATTCTGGGGTGCCTCCCATCAGTCCTGATCTATTTAGGGAAAGATATTTCTAGGTTCCAGCTTTTTCCCCTAATTAACACAGCACTTGGAGGTCTACTGCCGAGATGCCTGCCCAGTCTGAGAACATCCTGCCAGGGAGAGGAATGTACCAGATCTGTGCCAAACATAGAATTCTGGACCTTTTTTCCACTATTTTCAATATCAGATTTCAAATCCAGAGGGATATTTAGAACGTTTCTGGAAGAGAGAATGATGTTATTTCTGCTGAAGGAGGTAATTTGGAAAGTTTCAAGTGACTCGCCCGATTAAATCCCATAAACTGAATGGAAAGGTGGATTAATGTGCAGCTTCCAGTTACATTGCACCTAAAGCAGATGACAGTTGTAACAAACCTTCAGAATCAAAGTAAAAATAGTTGCAAGAATGAATCGCCTATTAGTAATGGATTTCATGTCGTTGTTTTGGTTTCTCTGGAGAATACCACAAATCATTTTGGTGCAATAAAATTTTATGGTAGCTATGTAATAGAGCGAAGGAATCGTGGCGTTAAATAATGTTACATAAAAATGTCTGACACTGGTTTATGGCTGATGGTTAAGGCCAACACATACTCTCTTTTTTTTTTTCATTTCAAATTTCCGTTCAGTGTTGACATAAACTGCAAACAGGACAGTCTGCAGCAAACACAAGCATCTGAATTTGCCACGTTCCCATGATAAAACGTGATCCTCGGGTCTTTTAGGCTGTGAATGATGGCATGTCTAGTTTTCCCTCTCACTGAGCTGTTATAACTTCTCAAAATGTTCTTATATTTCAGATAAGAATCTTCCGCGAGATTCACAACAACATCTACCTGAAGTCAGAGAGGATGGTGATGGCTGAGATGAAGAAAAACGAAATCCTCTTCCGCTTTCACAGCTTTAGGAAGGAAGACGAGCGATCCAGAGAGAGGGGGAGACGGGCGTCTGGAGGAGGAGGCTGGGATGGAAGAGGAGGACAACTCTTCAAGGTTGCAAATAACAACCCCCACAATAACACACCCAACAGCCAAGTGGGAGAATGTTATGACTATGTACCACCTGATATTCAGTGTAACAGTTGCCACGGGGAACATGTGACAACAACAAGAACAACAGCGCATCAGCAAACAGTGAACGGCTCAGATTGCCAGGAGCCCTACACCAACTCTCCTCGCTGCTCCCTTGATTATGCTCCCCCTCACCGCCCCGCCACCCCACCTCCAAGTATCACTAAAGCCATGTCAAAGACGGTGAGGATGACCCTGGTCATTGTGCTGGTGTATACTATCTGCTGGTCACCTTTCTTCATTGTCCAGCTGTGGGCAGCCTGGGATCCAGACCCTCCAGACCAAGGTTAGTCATAAACATCTTAATGGATGCAACATCCACTTATGTTTCCAATCTACCCCATAAAAGAAATGAAAGCAAACATCTGTGCGGTCAGGTGAATCATTTATGTTGTTTACCCCAGATGGATTGATTCTCCTTAGCTCATATAATCTATTTAATCGCCCTAATGGAGCTAATTTACCTGTTTTGCACTTTAGAGAGCAAAAAGCTAATTGAAAAGCTCCTATTTTTAACAGCAAACTCCAATCAATGCTTTTGAGCATCTTGGTGGGTCCAAATATTAGGCTATCTAACTCATTATTCTAAGTACAAGCTCCAGCTCTCAACAGAGAATATAATACAAGGTCACAAACAAGTTTGTTTTTTCCTGAGCTGAAACTAAAGACAAACACCAGAGGCCAGTAAATAACCTGTTTATGTCCCCCGTAGAGTCTGAAACAGAGCCAGATGCTGACATTTCATCAACAATGATCTGTGCCAGCAGCTGGCATGCATAGTTAAAATCATAAGCAGACACATGGAACAAGCGCAAATACAAACGCACACACACGAGCACAGATGCATACACAAAGTGTACTCACATGCAGCTACAAGCATGATTAGCATACTCTCATGAAATAAAAGCCCTGATTGGCATACAGCCCCACACTCAGCTGATTATTGTCAGCTTTATTCTAAAATCAGAACGGTCTCATTCATTGTTCTCAGCTGCTCTCAGTGAAATAAGCGTGTTTTGCCTAATGTACAATAGACTTATTATTAGAAATGAAAAATATTAAGGAGGAAGTATGTGTGGTGTTCTTCCCCTGGGATATTTATAATCAAATTCTTGAAGAAAGTAGAATAAAAACAAAATAATGCATAGTGCTCCGCTGCTAAATATTTGCACATTTTTATGTTTGTTTCCTAAGAGGTGAGAGACTAATGTGACTTGCACTGTGATTTGTCCTTAGTTTGTCCTCATTTTAAGAGGAATGTTTCCTTCCAACGTAAAATTAGCATTTTACATCTGGATGTATTTTTGGACTTGTCTTTTTGGCGGTGTGTGTCCTCTGCAGGAGTGGCCTTCACTATCCTGATGCTGCTGGCCAGTCTGAACTCGTGCACCAACCCATGGATCTACACGGCTTTCTCCAGCAGCGTGTCAAGAGAGCTGCAAAATCTGCTCCACTGTGGGTCAAGATCTGGACGCCGGGGCTCCCTGCCTGACGACTCTACCACCACACACACCTCCACCACCAAGGACAGCCTGTACTGACAAAGACTGATGAGCTGGAGAGCGAGACACACAGAGACATGCTCGAAAGGCATGCATGGGCGCACACGCGCCCACTGCAAGGACGTACTTTTGCATACAACTCTGCTGATGTCACCGCCTCCAGCGTCGCAGCCTGAGAACGCACTGTGTCGACCTCCACCAGATGTTTTCAGCATCAAAGGACAGCTGTCTTCTCACCAGGACTTCTATTTGTAATCACCTGTCTTACTCACCCCAGCAGTAAGGATGGCTGTCATTGAAGATATCAGCACCATTCATAACACAGTCTTTCGGTGGATCTGTGGGGTAAAATGGACTGGAAGGTGAAAACATTTTCACCTCAGTAGCTGTTGAACAGAACTGTGGACAGTCTCTTACCCTGCTTGGATACAGTAGAGCAGCAGGAATGCAAGGGGTGGATTGCTACATTAATGGCACGCCTAATGTATAAAGCAGCAGACAAAACTATGGGTGCAGAGAAAACCAAGCTGGAGGGAAGAGAAAAGAAGCACATGCAGACAGTACATGAGAATAAGACTGCAGGAAAACAGACAGGGGATGTCATGGATGTTACAGCAGTGGTCCCAGGAGGACTGTAGTTGAAATCTAATAATGTGATCAAACTTTGTTATTCCACAGAAAGAAAGAAAGGATTAGAGACGGATGCTTGAGGCAAAGAAGGAATTCACTTCCAGGTTCCAACAATAGTGATTTGTTAGCAAGATGGGCTTAAGATTCACTCCTGAGGACGGTGCAGCAGAAGGAAAGCACCGCACAACAAAATAAACCTGGTTTTCCTTGTTCAACTGGGACATAATTATGTGACTGTATTTTATACAAACACGCCATATGAGGCACATAAAAGAACCTTCCCGTCATGCTTTTCTGAAAGTATGAAACGAGAACACAGCACAGAAAAAACTCGGGAAGGAAACAAATGAGAAGTATTTATCAGCATTCCGTGTATAGTGATCAACAGTGTAAAGTATATTTATTGAAGTAAGGCACATAAGAGAATGTTACATTTTGTGCTAGATAAAAGCTGAATGTTAATAACCAGCTGCAATGGTCTGAGGTACAGTGTAGTTAAAAAAGAAGGAAGAAAGAAAACAAGGCGGTGTCAAACCAAAGATTGTTTTTTTAAAAAGCTTGACTTTAAAGTCTTATCAGTAGACATATTCCAACCTACATGTTAGCGTACATCTAGAAACAATTAATATTTAAGAAAACACTTCACATGAATATTGCAAATACTCCAAGTCCAAACCAAGTGCCTGTAATGTCAGTAGACATTTTTAGAGGGGGCCTCCCTCACTGGATTAATCTGTAAATGATGTCAGCCAAGTTATTTTTAGACAGAGCATACCTCCAGAGCAGGGATCATAGGATATGTTATATCACACCATGAGCCATGTGTTCTTTAATCTCTTTATTTATTTATTGTTGTGTAAATGAAAATGTACACACAAATATATATATTTAATGTATACTTAGATAGTATATAGGTATATTATTCCCTGTTTCTGCCTTCCAGGTACAGTTTTTATAATATTGCATTTTATTCTGTGCACAGATTATGGCCCTCAGCTGCATGACACACTTAAATATTCTAATGGTATGTTTTTACAATAGCATAATTATATAAGCTAATGTACATACAGGAAATGTGATAACATTGTGTGTACCGTATTTGATCAGTCTATCCATTAGATGTTGTTGAAAATAATATTTTTTCTTTTTTTTTTAAATGATGTGCACTCACAGTGAGCCACTTTGGTGCATCTTTCTTTTTCGTGAGAGAAAAGTGTTGTTCAAGTCTGCAGGACAATACCGGCATGCTTTCAAGGTATCTCAAGAGTACTTGTCTGGGTCGAAGGAGAAGCCTCACCTTTTCCTCTGCGTGGCCGTGGTGTTTGGGTTTTCAGCACGCCACTGCAAACTTGTTCCCCAGACACAGGCCTCTGCTTTGATTATCAGCCAAATGAAACTCTGCAGCAACAATGTCCCGTGTCTCACTTTGTTATATCAGGAAATAGATGAACTTCTCCCAAACCTTCAGGGTGTTCATGTATTTTTCTCTCTCCCAAGCAGGAAGTTGAGAGGTCAGAGGATGATTCTTCTCCACGCAAAGGGCCAAACCTCAGTTTCATCCAGCCTTTCAGATTGATGGGAGAGGCCGAACACTCCTCAGCTGCGCATTGTGCTTTCTGTACAGCCATTAGTGAACATTAAAACGGCTAAATAATAAATGCACTTCAACTGACTGAGAAGCGGATAGCATGAACACCTTTAAATATCCCCTAAAAATAGACCCATCATCAGGTAGAATTTCCTATAGAGTCAATTTAGTTTCCTGAGTAGTCCTATAAAAGACTTGGCATTTCCTATTTTTCACTGAAACAGCCACCACCATCTCTCTCTTGTCAGAGCATATGATAGATGGTCTAACTGGTAGGTCACTGCTGTTTTTATAATCTTGCAGTGTGTGTGTATATTTATGCTGAATGTCCTAATGCTCACGGTTTCCATGCAGAAGCATGGGTGACGGCTAAACTCAAGGTCACTTCTTCATTACAGTTAGGGCAGCATTTCCTTCCAGGCGTGTGGCTGCAATGGGGTATAAAATAAATTACCCCTCAGGGAGCCTGTCACAAGGGCAGGAAAACAGGGCAAGTTCCCTCTTCAAATCAATTTAAATTCAGCCAAGGAGTGCAACCAGTGGCTCTGAAGAATGACTGAGACCCCCAGCCTTGACCACAGCCGGTATAAATCAGACCTGGAGCCAGGACTTTTACCATACTGAGCAATGCGTCTGCATTGCTTAACCCAAGACCCCTCTGCAGACCTAATGATGGCCGAGGCTCATTCCAAGACACCAGGAGGCCTAACTGGCCCAGATCGACTCCTGTGTCTGCGTTAGGAAAGAGCATCATACTTTATTATCGGAGGAAGCAAGAGAAACAGGCTCCCCAATTTATCTTGTCTTCTCACAAAAGGTTTTCATTTTGCTCTTTTTCTCTATCTTAAAATGTTTTAACACCAAGAGGATGTTTATATGCTCTTAGCCTTAAAACAGATGGTAAACTATCTGGGGGAGTTTGTTTTGTTTTCCACATAAAATTTATCTGCATTTACTGTTTCAGCTTACAGAGAAGGGGGCAGTTAAAGGCGGCTTTTTCCAAGGGCATTTTTTTTCTTGTTTGCTAAATATAGCCACACTTTTATTCTATTGGCAGCAATTATGATTCCTTAGTCTGTAAGTGTTTACTGATATAAAAGACGTTCTTTCTCCGAGAGCCAGAGGGATCAAGGTTAGCTTTTTTTATCGCTTTCAGCCACCTTGTTTTCATTACTTTAAGCACGGTTGTGCGCACACCTCACCAGCAACATTGCTTTCTTAATAGTACAAACAGGCATGTGCATGGTGTCTGATAAAATGGCATCTACAAATATTTTACAGGAGCTTGTTCAACACGCTTCCACGAGATTTATGCACTTAAATATGATTTGTTGTTATGTGTCTTCACCAATGTTCCCTCTAATTTTTCATGTGTCTGAGCGAACACGCAAACTCCCTGAGCGGTCCCTTGGACCACTGTGAGCAACATTAGATGTGTGCACTGTGGTCACGCCAGCATCGAATCCATCCAAGTTACATGGTTTATTAAAATAATCAAATTACAGCATTTACATTTATGTTAGACTACTTTTAATTGACTGCTTTAGCCCACTTACAATGAAAATTTAAAAAAATCTTGTTCATGACCTGTGTAGTATGTTAACACTATTGGAAGTAAAAATAACTTGAACTCCAATTTTGAAAACACAACTTTCTTTTTTTATTTTTATAAAGCTCTGACTTGTATTATGAGTATGAGTCTGTGGTCTGGGAGAGAGTCCTGTAACTCTCTGTCTGCAAAATACAGTATATAATGACCAATGTTGGGCAATTAATTATATAGTTACTTCTTCAAAAAAGTAACTGAGTTATGCAAAAAACAAAGTTTTTTGCAGCTGTTAATCAAAAATGCAGCCAAGGCGTTTTTTTAAATAAACATTTCAAACTATTTACAGAACAATCAGCTGTTCTGCATCAAATTTGATGCCACACAAATTGTTTGTGCCACTCCAAAAAATAATTTCTGTCCACTATGAGATAAAGGAGAACAACAGCCTGACACCTGCAGGCCTGACAACAGGAGATGTATCACTCCTGTAACACCTGTAACATTCAGCAGTCGCCTCATTGTTCTGACACACACAACAAAACTATTGACGACACTACACACTAACTACACAAGATTTGCGCTAAACGTCGCAAATCTCTCACGTCTCGTCACTCCTAAAACTTCCCCCTTTCCTAAACAACTAAATATCATGTTGCCATATCATTTTTTGATTGGTCGACATGGTACATTTTTTGACCAATAGGAAAGGGTGGGGGTTTTTTGGTTTTGTTTTTGCTCACAGGCGGAGAGTGCTGTCGAGCGTTTTTCTTATAAAATGCCGTTTTTACCGTTTCTTCCAGCAGTAAATATAAACAACGATAGTATTCAGGAAGAAAACCAAACATTGCAGATATTTTTATCATAACTCTGGTTTTACGTGGTCTGTCAACACAATTTAAAAACTGGTATAAAGTCCACACTTTATCCATCAATTGTTCCGTCTGTCCTGCTCACATCTCCAGTGGTTGTACGTGTTGTCATTAACTTTTAGCTTAATGACAACGCTTTGCTAGCTAAAACACCGGTGTCGGCACATAAGGACACTGTCATAGCCTGTCAACGATGTTGATTAGCTGCGTATATACGAATGTGAATCGCATTATTGGCTGGACTATGGGATAAGGTGACATGTTCTAATCCCATACGGGAGCAGCCAGTCACTTACTGACTAACACTGCAAAACAGAATTGTTAAAGTTTTAATTTTAATTTCAATTCAGGTTAGATTTTTTTTGTGCGCAACGCAGATTTTCTGTGCGCAGACCGTGGCAGCAGTGCGCAATTGCGCACGCGCGCAGCTTAGAGGGAACATTGGACTCTTCACCAATTTAATAGTTCTGGGCCAGCTGCAAGAAGTGCATGCACACACGCACAGACACACTCATGCCAATATGCAAACACAAACAAAAGCTGTACACCAGAAATTGTCCTTTTGATGTGGCATGTGGATGGGATGTTTAATATGTTCTGGAAAAGGAGTGAAAGGAATTTCCTTCCTTATATGGTTCTTTTTTTTTTTTTTACTGCAAACTGCCTTGTCATGCAAAGCAGATGAGAGGATGCCCAAATAGGACAAGAAGAATGAGATGCAGAGAAAATAAGCGCAGAGGTTTGGAAGCTACAGTGAGTTATGGTAACCCCAAACACTGTCAAGCTGTTTGGGCTGGAGCAACTATACATCTAACACCCTCCTCTGTACGAACAAAACCATGAAGTAACCAGAGCATGAACTGTTATTGTAGTGACGGAAGGGGAAGCCAGTGTAAAAAGATACAGTCTGCTTTGTGATTATTGAGTTAGCCCCACACTTTGTTGACTTTGTGGACTTTGTTCTGCTTTGCGAAAAGTGTGAGGAACGAGCAGGAAAAACGATGCCTATGGCATGGACAGAAAAGCCTGACTTCATGTGAAAATCACTTGTGCAATGCCGGTTTCCACATTGCTGAATCCCGCTAAGCCCATCGGAGTCTGTGGCCTGAGCTGGTGTGTTTTACACACCTCTGTCAGAGCAGCATTTCTCTGCCTCAGAGCACGCGCACACACACACACACACAAATTCCTCTGCAGTTATCCTTATTTCACAGCAAAATGTTTTGTATCGTGTAAGAATAATAAAGATAAACTTTTGATAAAAGGCTATATGTGAGAGACGTTTAAGAACAAATGATGTTTTGCACTGATAATCAAGACTAAAAGCTTGGGTTATGTAATCATATAAATAGAAATGGGACTGAATTGTTTGCACAACCTTGTAAATTACTTTCTCAAATGGGGAAAAAACAAACAAAAAATATAGGACAATAATTTGCCATTGGCAGAATAAACTGTGACTTCCTGTCGGAGCATTCCTTCTAAAATGACAACATTTATCTCTAAATATTTCATTCCACATCGGCAGTCATGGCCACTAATGTGCTGGCTGGAGTTATGCACTTTGAACTCCATCACACAACAAAGAGAAGCAGGAGTTTTTGTGTTAGCATCGACTCGCTGGCCTCCGTTCAGTGTTTATTTGTCCGTTCCATTTATATCCCTCCATCCAGCTGTCCGCGACTTCCCACAGTCCAATAGGTGACTCTGTGAGGCAACATCTGGATTCCTTCCAGCCCCTGTCTATTCTAAATTAACAACACTGCGATGGCTTTCTTCTCTCCTTGTCAAGGTGCCAGAAGACTAAAGCACTTAAACCACAAGTGTGAATGTGTGATGACAAAGCAGCAGAGAAGCGGTCATCTGAGAAACTCCTTGTGTTCTCTACACTGTGCAGTATTTATGTGAGCAGATCACTTTACTCGCAGTATACATTAACTCTATAGGACTGAGTGAGAGGCTGCAGTTGTGCTGTTTTTGTTGATGCTAAATTGTTTTTCTGTGGAGTGAAGAGTCTTTGCTAAACCTTATTTGGGGCACAGACAGAAATAGTAAGCTAAGTTTAAGTCTCTGTAATAACCTAGATCACATCAGCGTGACTTTCCCCTAAGCACCTCTATGTCATAAACTGGATGTAGAAGGAGGGCATGGAGTTCATAAGGCAACATAATAATAACATTAGTAAACCATAACCAGTAAAAATCACATCCAATCTGCCTGTAAAGTTGAAGCTGGCATCAGCCTCGAGTCTCCATCAGCAGGACAGAGCTGCCACAGTGTGCTCAACCAGTGGCAATGCACTACAGGAATTTAGAAAGGAAATGCAAGCTACCGCTGCTCACAGAATTAACATCTGTAACAGATTTTTCTTTTTTTTGGCATGTGTGTGTCCCCGTTATGAGAAAATGTGACAGGACACAAGCTGCTGACGTGCTGCCTTGTTTAATGCGCTGCTCTCCGTGACTATCGAGGAATACCAGTGGGACAGCTCTGCCTCTCTTGCGCTGACAAAAATAGCCATCATGTCCACTGAGAGTTCAGCCACAGCCTCCAAGCTGAACATGTTTACAGAGAAAAAGGAATTGTTTTTCAAGAGTTTGCGAGCTAGCACAAATGATATTTACTACGTACAAAGCCTTAAAACTTTATCGTAACCGGATTTATGAACATAAATGCTTAGATTATCAAGAGAGATTTTAAGTGGACTGCAATGGCCAAGATGGTTACTGTCACAAAGGATTTACTCATCCTCCAACCAAGTGAAGCAAACATGTCTGACTACAGCAGAAAAACCACACTGACATGTGGTTTTCTTTTTTTATGTCAAGTCCACAGATATTTTGGTTTGTTAATTTTGGGTAGGTTTATCCTGCTCATGTTCCTTGAGATAGATTTATTTTTCCCTCACCCCAAGGCCGTCTTGAATTCCTGTAGCTTTGTACGTGTTGCAAAGTAAACACGTTAACAGGCAGATTTAAATATGCTGTTTTTGGGGCTGCATGGGAGTTAGGGAAGGTGGAGACATTTTCATGCGACTTGGCCACCCATAGATGGGATACAATTCAACTACTTCAGCATGTGAAAGATAAATCTGCTTAAAGCTGGTTGTTACTTGAGTTCAGGTGACTAGTTGCAGCTAGTTCTAGACTGGAAAATAAAAAGAAGCACCGTAGATGACGTGTTGCTGTGAAATAAGAGACCTTCCCATCTGTCTAGAGAAAAAGGAATTTATAGATTTCCGCTTTACTACAACCAATAAAATAAAAGTCATTTATTCACTTTCCTGGAGGAGACACATCCACTCGACCTGTTCAGGCCAGTCAGCGCAGCCACATTATTGACATTTCATTTGCATGGAAGCTTTGACCTTTGCAGCACAATCTGGTCAGGATGTTCCACTGTTTAAGCAGGACCCAATACAATGCATGAGCTCTATTTGATTTCTTTATTTGTAAAGTCCAGGTTTATTGATCTGTTGTTTCCAAAAAAAGAAACCATTGTTATAAAACTCCACCCATACCGAGAGTCAATCGTGTGTCAAAATTCATCTTTAAAGACTCAAAGCACATAAGAGACACAGTCTGAATAAAAAATACAAAGACTGCTACTTCTGCTCCTTGCCCCAAAGCAGATCAAGTGGCAAAATCCTGTTGGTTTGTCCCAACACTGGATGATGGATAATTGGTCGAGCCCCATCAGAAATCAGTCTTTAATGATCCAGTATTTAAAAAGCTGTTTTGGATCAGTTTATGCTTGGATGGTGCTCTTTGCGCTGAAAGCCAAGTAGTAGACCAGGATACCAATGAGGGCAGCAACCACTTCAGTAGACACCCATGGGCCATTCCATGCACCCTGTAGTGAGTGAGGGGGAAAAAAGGAAACAGGTTTAAGGACAAGACAAAAGCAAATAAGGCAAATGAGGGACAGCCAATCAGAAGAAAGTTGGCTTAAATAGTAGTTTTATGGTTTTAAATGGAGAGAAGCTAAAACAGCTTGTTTCAGGGTGAATGGCCCGTGGGGCCAATAAGAGACAGATAAGGATTATTTTTAAATGAGAATCACACAAAGCTAAAAGTGGAACTGGAGTTTCATGTTTACATGAGTTTGTTGTTTTGAATGAATGCAGAGATTCCAACCATAAATCAGACACTGGCCCCTTAGATGCATCCGCACAGGAAACGGCGAAATCGTGACCAGAGACCGCAGCAACTCAGTGACATTTGGTAACGTCAAGCAACGAGGGGCAAAAAAATGCTGGCAACGTGAAATCGACGGATCCCTGAGTTAAACTTTTTGCAACTCTAAAGAGAGCAATTTAAGCCACTACCAATGAGAGCGTAACATCCTGTTGATTGTATGACGGTATGATGCATGAGTGGGAGGTAAATAAAGTTAGAGGGTTACCTGCACACTATCATGTCAAATTTCTGGTAATCATGTGTTCTTAAGTCCAAAGTTCACTTGCCATTTGCTCTTCTTTAAGCTTCACTAATTCTTAAGGAAAACAATATGACTACTCTGCAAAATAGAGGCCTGTAAGAGTGTGCAGTCAGGCGATAATCTCTCTGGGTTTATTCATTCACTGGAGACCTTTCAAACATGCCAGGAAGTTAAGTGATACTTGATGTAAGCTCACTAAAGCTGATACAATTTAAGGGCATTTACTGGCTTTTAATTTACAAGATAGCATGATCATGACTCAAGTGATGGGTTCAGTCTGAGGTCCTACAAGAAACTCACCCTGTGGTCAATGTTGACAGAGAAGAGAGGGTGAATGGCATTTACGTCTTCATTGTTTCTCTGGGCCTGGAGCAAATGAGATTAACAGATTTAATTGAAATTAAAGCATATTTGATTTTAAAGATGACTCGTTCCAAAACAAGTGGAGCTCAAGCAAAGGAAACTGCAAGCTGATCAACAACACATAATACACTAACCTTGCGCAGGGCGCTATAGGACTCCTCATCGAAGAATTTGACCTGATATGTTCCAGAGGCTGCCTGTTTGTGAGGAAGACTCCAGGACACCTGATGGAAGAAAGTACACATTCAATAATAGAATGAAAGGCAAAGGAGTATTTTAATTCCCTGCTGATTAAAGGGTTAGGGATAAATGTAAACTACTGTCTAAGCAAGTCATAAGGTACAAGTATCCTAATGACACCAGTAGTTCTTATTTGAAAAGGACACTCACATATAGTAAATCAGCAATAATTTTTTGTTTTTTTAATAAGCTCTACATGAGACATCCTGTGACTATTAATACAATAGAAATTACTTTTGACAAAGGAATTAATTCTAATTTCCATTGCACTGGTGTGTGTGTGTATTAGTGTGTTGGTTCACTTAACAATTTCTATAATTTGCTGTCCACTTTTTTCCTTTTTATTGCAATTTACTGAAATTACTGCTACAAGAAGTCATGAAGTCATGACCAAACTGGCAGGAAAATCCAGTTAAAGGGCAGCATGTTTTGATATCAATATGTATATATGAATCCATCCAGTGTACTGAAAATGTATAACAAGATGAAGTACTTTGATATTTTCTCCCACCTTTGCTTATAAGCTTTAAGGGTGGTCTCAATTAAGAACTGATCAGTATAGGCTAATACCAGCCAACTGACTGCTGTGGGTCTATCAGTAAACAAGATTACATTTACATATATCTGTAACTAATATTTATTAGTTGTGTAATACTGATTTGTGCTGTCTAATCTTGGCTGAAAGAATTCAAACCGTTTCAGAAACTTTTTATAATGGAGACATTATTACTGGCACAAAGATTATAAAAAAACAACTGTAACCATGATCATCTGGCTCATAATAGATTTTGACAACCCAAGTATTTAGACAGCACTGAAATCATTGTGACTATATGTTCAACCTTCTGTAGTTCAGTACCCATAAATCTACAAAGCGCTACTACTTTTTCAGCTGCTCCCTTTATAAGGGTCACCACAGTGGATCATTTGCCATCACCTTCACCTGCTCTTCACCTTCGCTCTTCCTCTTTTTGTCCTTCCTGACTGCTTCATACTCAACATCCTTTGTCCAGTGTACATTTAGAGTTTCCTATTCTCACCTAGACTAGCCTCCTTCTCTCTCCCTGCCTCCTATCATCTTTTCCCCTTCTCCTCTTAATTTGTCTTCAGTCAGTAGTAGCACACTATCAACCAGCACCCTGTTGGCCAGCAGCACTGAAGGTGGCCATTGTTGTTGACCTGGGCCCCGATCGATCTGGTATGGAAACCTATTCCTTGATGCCCCGCATGTTTGATTTGGCAAAGATTTTACACCAGATGCCCTTCTTGATGCAACCCTCCCCTTTCATCCGGGCTTGAGACTGGCACTATGAATACACAGGCTTTTGGCACCATGTGGCTGAGTTTATAAATCTATGCACACTAAACCCAGGTTTTTCCCCAATCAGAGGACTTTTTGTGACCCACAAATAGGCTTTACCTACAGCCAAAGGAAAATCATTACAACTGTATTCAGATGAATTTCAAATAAGCACAACAGAACATGGCTGGGTTTCTCTCAGGGCAGATGAACTGTGTTCTGTACACCAGCTAGCTCATTGTACCACTGTTAAAAAATATCAATCAAAAAAGCCCACCCTGAGCCAAGAAACACTCTGCTAACAAAACAGATTCAGTAAAAGCAAGTGCCTTGACCTGTAGTTACATGTGAATCCATACCTGGTACTTTCCAACATCCTGTCCTCTGGTTACAGGGAACTGTCTTCCATTGACATCAGCATACAGCGTTACGCTCTGCAGAGGGCAGAAATCACCATGAGTGCTCCAGTAGCATCAGTACATCATTGTGCTGCTGGCTGCCTTAAAGTGTTAAAGGTGGACAGTTACCTGTGCTCCGTTGGCGCAGGTCAGGCTGAGTTCAACGATGAAGACAGACTCTGATGAGATGACGGCGTCAGAGGTGGTGTAGGCCGACGGAGTGATGACTGGGTCCGTGCAGCTCTCTCCTATGGGCACAAAGAGCAGAGCTGAGGTCAGCTGAAATCCTGCACATGATCGTCTACACAGCATCTATAGATAATACAACTTTCACCACCCTCCTGTGGCTTCGAGATTGCCGGTAGTGATTCAATGAATTAGCTACTAGCTAAAGCTGATTAGCATTACAGGCTTATTAACCCGGTATTCCCTCTTCCAGCGTTGTCTTACCTGAGCAGGCGACCACCAGCAGCGCAAAGAAGGCGGCTATCCGGATCATCGTGACGTCTCGGAGGTTGTTTGAGAGGTTTGGTGTTGCTCCTGAGGTCCAGTTGCCTGAGTGCTCGGCTCCTTCCAAACAGTAAAAAGGAAGAAGTCCACCTCAGCTCACAGCGCTTCTGCACCTCTGCGTCTGCGCACCAATGACGTGGACTCTCGAAACCGCAGAGCACCCTGGGAAAGTGCCCCGTCGACACGTCATCAGAATCAAAATGGCCGGAAGTGATGGATCCAAACAGCTTTAACAAACTGACCTTTTTTTTTTTTTTTTTTTACAAATTTCTAATAAAAGCCTCCCTCATGGTCATTCACACTACAACAAAGTAATAAAGTAATAGATAAACAAATAACAGAAAAGTTTAAATTGGACAAAAGTAAAAATAAATAAACGAGTGAAAGAAGTAAAGAAATAAATAATACATTTTCTGTGAATTACAAAAAACGTTGTTTTAGAAATAACAGCACAGTTTGGGGAATTAGATTATTATTTTACAATTTAAGCCCACAGAGTTGTGCTGATATATTTGTTTTATTAAATACAAGAGCATTTCTTTATAATGTAGAAAGGAGGAGACGTGGTTGAGAGTGCACTTCTTGTTCTTATATTAAGATATCGCATGGCTCAAATGTGTACTTAAACTTCTTTACAATGAAAGAAAGTGGAGGTTCACTTAGAATCAAAGTGGTCTGTATGTGGCCCATGATTTACAATGAGTTTGACATCCTTGGGGATCTAGGGTATACAGAGATTTGTGACACTGCATTTGAAAAATATGTAATAATTCAGTTATAATAATATATATTATAATAATTATTATTATCATTATTTAATTATCTCCACCTTTATAGACAGGTTGGACAAAGATGAGTGTCCAGTTGAGGGAACCTAAGAAATCTCTTTATTAAATATTTCGTGAATCTCCTAAATTGAAAATTATGTAAAAAATGTATTCAGGCTACTGAGAAGCACCTTGGTGAAAGTCAGCATACTACCTGGTTGTGGTGCTTTGTTAATAAATGATGATCCCTCCATGTTCAGAGTGATTTGCTTCCCTAAGTAAAGAAGAGTGAGGCCTATTTTTTTAAACATACCTTTAAGTGATTTGAAGCAATATAAATCAAATGTAATTAAATTAAATAGGACAAGACACAAACAGAGATATTGGTATAGATTGAGCAGTGGTGCAGGGGTAAGAAGCTTGGATGTTTGGAATAGCATCCCAAGCATATTCCACTGAAGGTTTCCCCAGGGACATCCACAGGGTGGGACACCTGGGATAAATCCAGAAAACACTGGAAAGAATACATCTTGTCTGGCCTTCAATTACTGAAGGAGGCCCCAGAGGCATCTAGCCAGTGTTGCATGAGAAATGAGCATCTGGACTACTTTTACCTAAGCCTGAATATATTACCGTATTCTATGTATAAAACTCCAGGATGAAGAAAAGAAATGCAAGTTATAGTCATGTTTTACATACACATCTAATAAAGCAGTAAGCCTAGACAAATTATTTATTCGGCATGTAGTTCAAATATACAGATAAATCATAAAGTTTGAGATAAGTAGGAATTGACGTTTACAACTATAACATTCACAGTTTTCTTGACTTTGTGCCAGCATCTCATTTTGACAGAAATTTGATTAAGAGTGTGCACTTATGCCTGTATTGACTAAAAATTATTGACTGGCAGGCCAGCTATAATAAGAGAGGAAGTGCAAATATCAAAAATGCCTAAAAACACATTGGTGCATTTCAAGTAGTTCACAGTTTTGACACAGTACCGCAGGCCTGTGGAAATCTGCTGTACATCACATGTAAGACAGGACTGAGTCAAAGAGACCTCAGAGAAAGGACTCTCAGTCAAGGATCTCAGGTTTCTAGAAATAGATGTGCTGAAAGCTACTGTCAAAGGCCTTCACGCTACACCTCAACTTCCATTAGTATCATCTCTCCCTCGCCCCGTGTGTCTTGTGCCATTGCTGATCATCTCAGTCCGCTGCATCTGCTGATTTGAAGAGCCCTGTTCCTCTCCCCCTGCGCCCATCCTGCTTTCCTTTCTTCTGGGGAGTCTGGACTGAGGGGGAGGACACAGTGGGGGTGGGATCCTGATGGGTTTGTCGTATCAAAAGCTCCTTAAAGACTGAGTCCATCTGGCGACAGACTTCCTGTAATGTGAAAATAAAAAAGTACGGATAAGAGAGGAAACGGGGAGAAGTGTCCGTTTTCTCTACTTTTCGACTTCAGAGCTTCCGTTTCTGCCCGCTGCTCTTGGCAATGACTAATTACTCTGCATAGTAAACCATTTACTGAACATCACTCAGATTGTCATAACCAGGAAACCCAGACTGTGGGTTTCCTGCTACCGTTAGCACTTAGTTCTTCTTTTTGGTTATCAAAAATGGATTTATTTATTTAAAAAAAAAAAAAAAAAAGGACAGCCCAGCCATTTGCTCTTTAGCAGCAGCACATTTCCAAGTACAGTTTGGCTCATTGTCCCCTTTAGCAACCTCTGATGTTGTAACGCTTACAGCTACAGACACAGATTACTGTGAGAACCCTTCACAATGGCTTCATTTAAAGTTGCAGATGGCTCATTGCACAATGGTGCAGTATTTTTCTTTTTAAAGACATTTATTAGGTTATAAACAGAGAGCTATAAGAAAAAGAAGACACACCTTATCTACTCGAGAGGCTATATCCTCAGATGACCGTCGCTGGTAGCTGTATGCAGAAAGAGAGATCAGTCTGAATAATTATGTTTTACTCAAGCACAGTCAGTCAGCTGTTGTTGGGTTACTTACTCTTGCCCATAACAAGGAGAGGGCATCCTCCTTGGCTTACATTGCGGCCCAACAGGAATCTGAAGTGTGCACTTTCCACCTGAACCGAAGCTGCCCCCTCCTGGTGCAGCTGTTAATCTGTGTTCTAGTGCCCCGCTGCTATTGGCTCGGGGGCGTTCTCCCCTTCTGGGTGCTGCTACTCCAGACATGGACATACTTGTGCTGTTGTCAGCCAAAAAGCCCATTTCCAAATCTGCAGCAAAGCAAATGTATACATCGTTTGTTATTCTTCAAAGTGATCATTATATATTTTTAATGAAGAGATGAACTGAAATAGCCATATAAACTTACCATCTTTGCTAGGGGTGTACTCAGTTTCTATATCTCCATCAACATTGGTCTCTCTGTGAAGTAAAGAGCCTCATATAATCATTCCACAATGCACCCCCCAACCCCCGCATGTTAAGTAAACTCAAAGATTTTTCACTATACCCGTCATCCAGTTCTAGTGTCATGCATTTCTCATAAACTGGTCCTGGCACTTCGCTCTGAGTGGGGAAGATGCTTTCTTGCTGAATGATGATGCCCTTCACCAGGGCATTGATCTGAGGCTGCAGGGTCACGACGTCGTCATCATGAGCACCTCTTATCAGGCTCGGGCCAAAACACACGGCCAAATTGTAAGGTTGCATCATGTTCTCATCACTATACTCCGACACACTGAAGGCAGAGAGAGAGGAGTAAATAAAGAAATAAAGAAAAATTTAAATTGGTTAATTTTATTGGTCGTTTTTACCTCATATAATCTTATTTAACTGCACTAACATTGGATGTTAATGATTCTCACAGAATGATTCAGCAATGAGTAAAACAAGGCAAAAATTCAGTTTTTCACATTTTTGTCTTCCATATTCAAGTCACAGGTAACAACACTCACTGATAAAGGAATGCAAAGAGGTATCTCATGACGATGATAGCAGGCTCGGGGAAGGAAGAAATCACAGCTTTCAGCTCAGCTGCTCGCTCTGCGTCATTCTTTATTTCTGGAAAACAAAAAAGGTGATGAAATAAAAGAGAAGTTGCTGCTGAGCATCCTTAGCCACACTAATTATATTCACAGGTGCACAAGAACACTCACGGGCATGCTCCAGGAGCAGATTGGTGCTGTCAAGGGGGAAGAGTGGATTTTCTAAACCCCTGAAGTAAAGCTTCAGCACTCCAGCCGCCGAGTCAAGGTCATACCTCCCTTCAGCCAAAGGGTCTTCTCCTGCAGGGGAAGCCCATGGCACACTGCCCCACATTATTAATGCTCCATGGAGAGGAGAGCTATGAGTAGAAGTTAATCTAACAAACACACACACCCCTACCTCGCTCAAAAGCGTCCCTGAGGTTATTGACCTCCAACTGAGACCCCGGCACTCTAAATATCCCTTCATGGTGGAGTCCTGATGGGCAGACAGATTATCGCAGTGGTCTAAAATGAGTGTCTGTTTCCCTCAGTCACGTTTTAAACACAAGAGGCTAGATGTATGTGTGTATGCAGTTGTCTTTTTACAATAACATCTAATGGTTTAATGTTACTTCAGCAATGAAGACTCACCATGGAGGTTGATATAGCGAATGCAGCTTTCCACAACAATTGGAATCTGTTGTCCTGATGCCTGAATTAAAAAGAAATAATAAATTTCACTGACTCATCACGAGTCAAAAGAAAAACTAAAATGACAACGAGAGAGCTGAAAGAGGAAACCGGTGTTACCGTTATGAAGGACAGCATGTCTCCATTGAAAAGTTTTTGGTTGTGCATCAAATTGGCACTCGAGTGATTCTTTCTGACACGCATAGACTTTCCAGTGTGTCTGGAGAATGACACACAGGACCGTGGAGGCACAGTGTTAAGACTGGTAGCATGAATAAATAAAAACGATGACTCAGCGACAACTGTTAAAAAAAATTATATTCATACCGAGGCTGATGGTCATTTGATACTTCAGCTGGGAAGAAAAAAAAAAAAGGACATAACATATGATAAGAGCAATCCATTTTAAAAAGGAGAAATACTCTGTGTTTTATGCTGTGTTTGGTTTTTTTTTGTTTTTTTTTTAAAGGGAACATTTTAATATTCAGTAATACCCTATAATACCACAGCTGCTTTTTTTTCTTTGTTTTTTTTTTTTTAAAGTGACACAGAGTCAACAACTTGTGGTATTGTAACGTGAGAAATGCAGAAGCAATACCTTTTTCTACAGCTTCTTTAAGCAGATCATGTTTAACTTGCAGTTTAGATACAAGAGAGCTGCCAACAAGGTACTCCTTTACTTTCTGTAAAACAAATTAGACCGATCAGATTATTATTTTTTTATCGTTACCACACCAACTGCAAATCATTGCTGTTGCCCCCAAATTTTACAGACTCACAGTAAAGTAGAGGTATTCTATTTCCTGCAGGTTGGCCCGTCGTCGAGTGGCGCTGGGCTTTACAGTCAGATTTTCAGTGCTGCCCTCCTGAGATGAAGGCTCCAGATCATCGCCGATGCCCTCCAGCAGAGAAGCCTGGGCTGCTGACATGCTCTTATTAACCTATATGAGAGCAGCAGGGTTGAGAGGTGACCTGCAGTTGCTGGGTGTACTTCAGGATCAGGTCAGAATATTGCACACTCCGATATACACCCTGGCTGATAATTCTGTGTTGTGTAGATACCCACATTTGAGACATTATGTCACTTTCAAGTACCAGCAGAACTGCTGAGATTTATACTTGTCTTACAAACTGAGATCATGAGAACTATTAAAAAAGGGCTAAATATAGCCAATAATGAGGTGGAAGGCGTTCTCGCCTTATATTATAGTGCTTTTGCATCTTCATCCCTTTTAAGCGCTTTTACTTCCTGTCTGTACTTGAGGCTGTGATGCTTTAATAAGTTTAAATAAAATTAGATTAAGGAAACAAGAAGAAATTTTCATAGACTATTTGCAGCCTTGTTAAAATTCAAAATATGATAATGAGCAGCCCTGGTTGGTGCGATTTTCTTTACCTCCTCAGTTTCCTGGGTGACGGCTTGCAGTCGAGTTTGTATCTGTTTGAATCTGGTCTCCAGTTCGCATATCATCTCACACTCCGCACTGACCTGAGTAACCTGAAATGCAAGGGAGTCTAGAGTTGTTCCACACACTTAATATATAAAGTTCCTTTACATAATTTAATCAAAATACACACCTGGTCCCCATCGTGGGGCTGATAGGGGAAGCGTAGGGGCATAGAGAAGGTGTTGTAGTTGTCCTGCAGGAGGATGTCTCTATCCCGGCTCTGGTCCAGTCTAGACACGGCCTCCTCTATTTGCTGCAGGCCTGTGCTCAGGTTATCCTGGGCCTTCCACCGTCTTGACAAGTAGGCCTGCATCACCCTGCCCAAAGTGGTGTGGTAACCTGTATCTGCACACTGGAGGAGGAAACGGAATTGCAGATCACTTCCCTCATTCGGGTGCTTTCAGATCATGACAGAAGGAATGGAAACAATGGGCGCTGGGGTCCAAATGACATGAGAGATCATGACCTTGAGTGCTATGTAGGGTTTTTGTATGTTGAAAGGAAAAGGTGACTGATGTACTCACATCTATGAGAGTAGAGATGTCTTGCAGGTAGTACTTATTCATGGAGGAATTGGCTGCAGCCAGGTTTAGGAGGTACTCATTTCGGGCCTTGCTGCACTTCAGCTTTATTTCTTGGACTTTAATTTGTCTCTACAGCACATAAACATTGTCAGCAAGAGTCATATGATATGTGCATGCACGCACATGACACCAAACATTTACCTTTTCTATCAGCCTCTCCAGTTTTTTATTTGCGCTCTGCTTCTGCTTTTCCTCTTGCTTCTCTGCTTCCCTCAGCTTCCCCTCTGCACAGACATAGTCTGAGTGGTACTGGTAGTATGTTCGCCATGCCTGCACACAGGCACAAAAAGCAATGCTTTCCTCTGTGTACTTAAGAAACGGAAAACATTCTGTGTGGTTGGTTTCTCACGTACCGCCTGTAGCTCTGTGGTAACCTTGAGTAGCCCATCTTGTAGCTGAATGCAGATGTCTTTACTCTGGAAAACACAGCATAAAGACAAAATATCAGAAAAGTGAGATGGCACGACACAGCAAGGACACAGTGACCCACGGCATACTTTTAATATCAAGATTTGAAAAACATATACTGGTGGTTAAAGTGAGAATGGAAGGACGATAACAGAGCAAGTATTATGTCATTTGCACTGCAGAAGTGCATGGCAGTGCGTTCGTGGGTGAGCGCTTGCAGTAGTACCTTCTTTGCAAGGCGCTGTGTGTACTCCACACAATGTGTGAGAGGTTGGGTGAGAAAGTTGTTGCAGCTTTCACTCAGTCCATTATGGTCCCTACTTTCTTGGCGGGTCTGGGACAGCAGAGCGAGCCATACTTGGGACACAGAGTTACTACTGGGCTCCTTCCTGAGCATGGTCATGCATAAACAAGAAAAAGAATACAAAAGGACACAAACTTTGAAGATTGAAATGAACTGCTGTGTAGTTTAGCATGTTATGTGCAGTGTGCAATTACCTCTTTATCCTTGATGTGAACCTTTCTGCTAGTTTTTCCAGGGAACGAGCATACTCGCTTTCAATCTCACCCCGCCGACGCAGGTAGTCTGTCAGGTCTTGCAGCTGTTGGCTCTTTTGCTCAAGTTGCAAGTCCAATACCTTCAGTTGGTCTACAAGCTGACAGCGAACCTCTGAAAGGCCAACAAAGACACACTTACTGTGACAAGTAGGTTAGAAACTGGTTTCACTGATCAGAGTTAAGATGGTGTGAAATAAAGAGGTTGTGTTTCTCAGTGTGGCACAAACCACCACAGGCCTTTTACCTTTGATTTGAATGTCGTAGTCCACCACACCAACCCGCTCCTTCCGAAGTTTGACATGGGAACTCATTGTTGATCCAGCTGGGTGGAATTCTGTATAAATGCAGTGATTGCTTTCATTTATAAGCTAGCATGAAATATCAGCTCTGTTCTGTTAACCCTTTCTTAAAGAGGGGAGTAAAATTTGTGGGCATGCAAGCTGATCAGTATCCTTTGGTGGAAAAAGCCTGTTAAACCCACTGTTACAGCCTTTCTACTGAAGTCCCCACCACCACCTCCACCCTTCCCCTTCCTCCAATAGACCCTACGCACTTCCTCTTGAAAGACTTGTAGAGCTGAAATGAGCATGTTCGTCTTACTGTAGCACATCTTTTCAAAGTGGTCACACTCTGCTGCGTTTCCCTGAACGGCAGGCAACTAGAAAACCGGTTGGCATGTGTTGCTTGCTTGCACCGGGCAGACTGCAGAATTGCAAAAGGTGCAAAAATAACTCTAACAGCATCTCAAGCTGCCCTAAAAATAGGACGAACCACAAGGCGCACAACTGTGCGGGGATGTTTGTGCTCAACACTACAGGTGGTTTTACAGAAGAAAAAAAAGAAGGAAAAAAAAACTTTCACCAATAAAGGTTTAAATCCTTCTGCCTTTCACTTTACAGTATGTCTTGGCCGATTGAGAAGGCTATACCCAGGTATATTCCAGTTCAGGATGAACACGACAGGACATGTTTATCGGAGAACTGGCTTTACCCTGAATACAGTTAGACAAAGAAAACTACCAGGTCTTACTGATAAAGGTTTAACTGATCGTTTCTGATAGGTTTCAGTTTCTTGACACTCTTTTAACTATAATTTATGGGTGAAACTAACACCCAGGCCTATTCTCAAGAAAAAAGAAAGATGAGTGTGGCTGGAGCACAACGGCTTTTCTTCAGCACATGATAATCCGACAGCTTAGTCACTGAACTTTGCAAAATACTGTACATTAAAGGAAATTTATTGCAATTCAAAAAGAGGAAGATCAGAGTGTTGTCTTGCTGGATCATACCCTTTTGTACACAATCAATACGCACACATTCTCTCCATTTCTACCCCTCAACTTCCCTTTTTTTTGAAAGCCAAACATCACTCATCAGCACTCTCTTTAGCTGAAATGTGCACTCTCCCAACAGATGACCTGCTAACATGACTCTGCTGTATTTCAGCATGGCCCAAACTCCCTGCAAAAAGGAGTTCAATTTTTGCAGCCTGTGTCACCCTTTTCCATTAGTCGCTTCATTCTTTCTCCATGCGATCAGCTGGTGAATCACCACGTCCTATCCTCACAACCTGCCGCAGTATTTCATTAAGGCTAGTCTTAACCTTATTGCTACTATAGCTTTTCAGTTCCTGTTTTACTAAAGTAACCTTTTCTACCATTTTAGTGTTTGTTTTTTTTTTAAACAAGCACAAACAAGCAGAGGCATCTATAGTTATGAAACATCACTCGCCCTAGGGGGTTTGTCTATAGCCAACAACAACATAAAACGATCAAGCAATGCAATCCTTAACTGCATAACAGCATGTGCCTTTTTAATACAAAAACATGTTCATTAAGCATTAAACTGACTACCAGTGCTGATTTGGTGAGACAGGAAAACAAATAAAAATCAATAAGAGTGTCATACATGCAGAGAGTCATACCTGATCAGGAGTTGTCTTGACTAGTCTTTCCTCCACACTAAACTGAACTAAATGATGCCAGTTAATAGCGCAGTAACTGCTTCACCTCCCCCTCACTTTGGACACGGATGGATGTGGGTGGAGTGGAAGTCATCTCTGACTGACTCTCTCTCACACACACACTTCCTTACTTCTGCTGTTCTCACCCTCACCCCACCCCCCCTTTCCCTCCCCACTTCTTCTCACTCACACATTCAGTTTGAGCCATCAGTGTGTGACTGTGCATGTGACGTGTGAAAACCTTTTCTAGTATAGTCCTTCCTCTCTCTCTCTTTCGTGCCCCCTCTTGAACCCCACAGCAGGTTTTCAGTTCAGTCAAACAACAGCTGTTTTCACTGATTGGGCTCTCCTTGCCGGTTCCTGAGTGAAATCAGCTGCACTGAGCTGACTTCAGTTGAGGGGAAAAAAAAGAATGTTATTTTGAATATTATTATTATTATTATTAGGTTTTTTAAAATATATTTTTTATACACTGTCATGGCTACAATATGAGTGAGCGGGCGCAACCTTGACTTTAAAAAACAAAACAAAACAGTCAGTTATGTAGATTAGGAGGGAAAAGAAAAACAGAAACGAAGACCACTGTTGCTATGAAATCATAACACAAGAAAGATTTACAACAAATTGTTGACTTCTCTATCTGAGAGGTGTTAAACAGCCTGCTGGTGTGAGGCTGAGCTTCTTGCAATTTGTAAGAGAGAGTCTAACTTTTTAAAAGATCACTAGGCATAATTTGTTCTTATCTGTCGCGTACTTCTCTTTCACTCTTGTTTCCTTCCTCAAACAGACAAACAGATGGTGTTGCACAAACAATTAAAAAAAAACAACTGGTATTTAACTTACGCATTTTGGATGACATGCGAGAAAGAACAGTTTGATTGAAGCGAGTCTCTGTTGAGTCCCAATGCAGCAGGGAGCTGTGTCTTTCAGTTTAAACCGAGAATGACCTTTGAACCTTGCTACACCCTACATAAAAGTAAACTAAATCTTTGAGCTCAACTGTAAACAGTCATGGCCCAACTATTCAGTTCACTGCAGGAAAAGTAAACTCATCTGAATTTAGTTACACTTAACTATGTCCCATTTTGACCTGTTATAGAGACCCATGACATTCCTGGCATTGAACTCTTGCTGTAGGTATTGTGACATGCCATGCAGTAGTCTTTCTCCGCCAGTAGGAGTCACTAAAGTATGAATTTGACAGTAAAGGCACTTCCCCACTTATGAATAATAGGCTTAAAAATGCGACCTGAACCTGTAAATAACAATTTCATGGGCTGAGTAGATGACACTTTAATATGAACTTCAGCATTCCATTACTACATGCCATCTAACATGTTTCCACAGCGGCCGTGCTTACAAGCACTCACTTTCACAGATCAGAATCCTTCCGATTGAAGACTTTTGTGCCAGCTGTTCTAGTATTTACACCTACCTACACCATATACTGAACTGGTGGCATGCTCACATGTGATTCATGTTTATCTCCTTGTCATGTGTTCAAGCAGTTACCTGAGGACAGATATCTATGGTGTCCTTTCCATCTTTAATCGTATGTATTAAAAACAAACTCTTTGCAGAGGATTAGTTCAGCTTGGAAGCTACAGTACCATTTTTGGAAAAAGAAAAGGACGTAGCCCACAGAGGAAGAATGCAGACACAATGAGTTGGGTTAAATCATTAACGTGGAAGAATTTTTCTTTTTATCCGTTTATTCCAACATCATCGTTTTTAATCCTATTTTTTGGGTCTTTAACTTTTAATCAGATCGTCACTCACAATACCAAGGTGGTAGTTGAGTAACTTTTATCAGACTCTGCTGGTTTTCGTTCAGAGATGCTCATTATTTGATGCCTTTTTTGACAAAAATGAAATACAAAAAGTATTATTTGACAGATTTATTCTGTTAAATAAAGACCAATTGAAAAGTACAGGCGGTCTTAAATCTCACACAGCTTTTACAATGACAGTAATCCAATAAAAATGACCAGACCAGTAATTAATTTTTATTTAATTTAGATAACTGAGTAGATTGATGCTATTAATAAAGTCTCTGCTCATCACTGCAGAAAAAAAATAACCAGAATTACCAAAAATAAAAAAGTGACGTAAATGTTGGAACATTTTTGGTGCCGAGATAATCAGAGTCTGTAAGGTCAGGGGAAATGGCAAATAGATAAAAACTGGATGCAAGGGATGATTTTAAAAATGTCTAGAGCTGCAGTGTCACTGTGAATCAGAAGAGGAATCTTTAACATCTGTGCTTTCTGTTGCCTCGCTGACTTCGCTCAGCTCTTTGCTCTCTCCTCCGCTGTCTCTCTCGCTTTCTCTCTCATGGTCACCGGACCCCGACGGACTTTGGCCAGATTGTGCCTCTTGACCCGGCACACGTGCTCCGGGTTTCCTCAGCTGTGAGATGACCAGGGGACCCCCAAAAAAAAAGAGTAACGCATTCAGATTTTGGTCACTTGCTCATATTAAGGGGCAATTCAGAGTGAGTGACAATCAAACTAAAGCAGCTTATATTTAAAAAAAAAAAAAAGATGTAAAATTAAGTACCTCATCAGCCATGTGGGCCAGGTCTCTTTTCATGGCGTAGGCATCCTCCCCATCTGCATAGTATTTAGGCTCTACTTCACTAATCCTGTGAAGGGACAAGATAATAGATCAGTTAAAGTCGGTCCAAAAAACATTCAGCTGTTCAGCATATTTTCAAACAGAATTTTAATGTATTTTAAAAATGAGAGTTATAGTTGAAACTATCACTAATCCAACCAACATTCTTTCATCTATATAAACAATCATGTAGAAAATGACCCTTTAAACTATTTTTAAAGCATGGTCAGGGAAAGAAAAAAGTAGACTGAGCCTTTAGACTTTAAAAAAACAAACAAACAAAAAAAAAAAAAACAACAAAACAAAACCCAGTACTACCTGGGAATAATAATCTTATAATTATCTACCAATATAAGTAACTATCACATTTGTGATACAGTTATCTGATTAATTATACTAAACACAGGTCAAATTATATCGACTACCAGTATTATTAAACTATTGTAGCCCAGCTGATGTAAATAAAATAAAAGTTGTAGTAGTACACGAATTACATTAAAAAAACTTAACAGTAATGTTGCTAGAGAAATAGAAATACTTACTGGAATTTAAGTGTGTTTGAGTACAGGTGCAGGGCAGCTCGGTTGCTGCAGTGGGGAGAAAACATTTCTTGAAAACAGGAGCACTTACAGATACAATTGGAGTCAGAACACATTTTGTACATAGGAATTCATACAATCATTTATGTACACAAAGAGATAAACCCTAGTTTGCAACAAGCCAAGAGTCCGCAGTACCTCTTGCGAACATGAAGTGAGACATATTTAGCATTGAAGTTTTCTATCATGGCCCGACTGGCTTGATCCATCAGCTTCTGAGCCAGTCCAAGACGTCGGTGGGACCGCTTTACTGCCTAGAAGACAGAGTGTTTTAGGTGAAGCTGGAGGTTTAAGAGCTAAAGATGTTAAGATTAGAACTGGGAGTAACCAAGAAGGATGCGATCAGAAATTAGTACATCAGAGAGACAGCTCAGGATGAGCAGTTTGGAGATAAAGAGGCAAAGATGTGATAGTTTGCAAATGTGCAATGGAATAATAGTGGATATATTATGGAGGTGCCAGAAACAGAAGTGATGAAAACCATGAAGAATATTCAGGAATGTAGTGAAGGAGGATATTTAGAGGGCTTGAATGACAGAGGAAATGCTAGCGACATGATGAGATTGGAGGCAGATCCGCTGTGGTGAACCCCCAAAAGGAGCACCCAACAGAATATGAAGAAAAAGAGGCAAAGGAGTTGTCTGAGTTGTCGCTTGTGCTCCGACTCACCAGGGATGTTATGTGTCCATGAGGTACATCATCTGGGTCCTCCTCCCTATAAAGAGTTTGCAATAGTCATAAGAATCAATGCGTTTTCTTAAAAGTGACAGCAGGATACAAATATGCTCGCTAATACTTACATCTTTGCGAGCACATATCCCACAATTTTCCCATTTTCATCCTCTGCTATATATGAGAGCTGGAACGATTTAAACGGAAGAACAATTAGAGCCATAACCGTACACACTGTAATGGTCTGTATGATAGGAGCAGAGCCATTGGCAGAGACAGGGAAACTGGAATCAGCACTGCTCGTTACCTGTGGCCATGACAAGCCGTGATAGAAGTAGTATTTCATCTGATAATTTTCTGGAAGACACAGCAGGTTACAGTGCTGCATGTTCATTAGGTCCTCCGGCTGAAAGAAACACATAAAAAGGGTCACACAGCTGACCGGCGATATCTGCTCAGCTAAACTGCAGCCTGTAACGTTAGCTTAGCTCTGTGCAGAAACAGCGTGGCTCTCGAGTGAATTTCTCTATACTTACCCGTGCGTTTCGTATATTCATTTTCCAATATCAATTACTAACAAGATTATGAAAATCAAAAAAATCAATTATACTACACTGGTCAAATGATTCATAACAGTTCCCCTACGGGGTTAAAGAGCTTGTTTCGCTAGCTAACTAAATGGACCTGCTAGCAAGGAAAGCAAGAGGAAGGAGCGTGCCACAATAACGTCATACACTTCCGCTCTGCCGGGATTTCAGAATAAAAGTTGTACCTATTGTATTAATCGGATTTATTTTGAAAAAGAAAAAAAGTGGCCATAAACCCTTGCTGTGGCCCGACGGTGGCTAACATAGACAGACAACTATAGGTAATTTGAGGTTATACATTTTTGTAAATTAACAGGGAACTGATGCACACATTTTACTAGACAACATTCTCTGTTTAGATTAAGATTTTTAAATAATATGATAAAAATGCAACACATTTTCAAACACTTCCAAACACAAAAGAGGATTTTTTGAATAGACACTGGATTAAACAAACTGTTGTTGAAAAAGTTTATATTAGAGATTTAAAAAAATGTAAGAGCAATCCCACAAAACAAAAACAAACAAAACAAAACAAAACAAAACCAAAAAAAGCCGCACAGCCAGCTAAAATATAAAAATGTTGCTTCAGCACTAATCAATTAATACTCTCAACCTTCGGATAAACTGCCTTTATATCCTATCGTTTACTGCAAAAAAGATTTTGGATGAGGATTTATTTATTTAGTTATTTCTTTTACTTTGCTGTCCTCCTTGCTGCATATGTCAGATTTATAGTCTGTCTCATTCTGTTATTTAAAAGTCTCATCCTTGTAAAAAAAATAAATTACGGTAGACTGTAATTTTAAATGCCATCTATCTGCTACTTGTCGTCCTATATTAGTCTACAACAAGTATTATTAGTTTTAATATTTGATGATTTACAGAGGCTTCCACACTCAAAATATTTAGATGACGTAATGAGAAATGCATTTAAATTTCTCATTCTGTCAACGAAGCAATACTTTTAGGTCAATCAAACAGAGAGAAAGCACACATTCGCGTCAGATTACTTGGCCACATTGCTCCAGGTAAACACCTGGCATCCAATCAGCAGCGCAACATGCAAATCGAGCAGGTATCAGAAGAGGAGGGTGCAGATAGGAAATTGGTATTTTCAGAATAACGCCCGTGTACCGGGCGGTGACTTCAGCATTTTAAAGGAATAATACTCTGAGCCTGTATTCAGAAAAGGTCTCCGGGTTCATTTAGATGAACATGTAAAACGTCCTCAAATCAGATAAGGACTGAGGCCGACTGATGACGAGATCAGATCGCCGGTGTCTGCACTTCTCAGGCATGCAAACGCCATGGGCATAAAGTGTGATCAGGAACGCGTACGGGAAAGACTAACTCTGTGACTGAAAGCGCTTTTCTAGATGGAGACTGACCTGAGGTTGGAGTCAAGTTTGTGGATCGGAAATAAAAGATATCGGGCCGTCCTCACAGGTTGGCATTTGAAATGGACTGAGGCAGATAAAAAGAATGGTGACAAGAAAACAGGTAAGTGCTCGTGTATCTCCCTCACATCTGTATCCTAGATGTTTAATGGGGCTTTATAGAGACTGTGTTTAAATGAGAGCGCGACACAAACACTCACAAAGTTTCACAATGCACTTTTCCCCTGTTTTACTTAACATTTAAAGAGCCAAATATAAATGTACACACATGGACCACTTTGCAACACCACATTTAAAAGAGAAAGTCTGCTTCGTCTGCACTGTACTGACATAAACTGAACTGAACTGACAAAAAAGACAGTGGCCTACACCACAAACACCAATTACAAATTAGACGTTAAGTTTGAACACAGGAAGGGGCACATCAATTGAATCTAAGTGCATGCAGAAAACGTGAAGAACGAGTTGAGCAGCACAAACATGACACATGACCTACAAAGGTAGTTTACTAAAAACACAGGCACAAACACACCCACCTCCTGGCATAATATTATACGCCAACACTGAGCTTAAATTCTAGTTTGCATTTTAAAAAAAAAAAGTGTTTTTTTTTCTGTCTCATCCACAAATATAGGCGAAAAAATATTTTAATACTGTCCAGTTAAAACCACTAACACATTGTGATTTATGATACACTGCCATAGTAAATGATGTAGAATTTGATCCTTTTAGGTGTGCCAATCGGTCAGCAGACACAATAAGCCTTCTCCATCTTACGTTTTTAAAGGTATCACACAAACAATAGCTCAGCTCTATTCAAGCGTCCTCGTGAGCCACCACATCTTAATAAAGCAGCAGCATAAACGAATAGGGGCACCACGATGGAACTGAAGCAGCATGGAATTTCAGCTAGCATTATTGTATTGTTTGGGCCTGAGACCTGGCAAGGAACCAGCTGTATCATACATTAATTTCTATGACAAGTGAAAAATGAGAAACAATCCTTTTGTAGAGTTAAAAAGTTCACTCAGTTGCAGCGACACAAAGAAACATGTTTACTCAATTTTTTCACACTGTGCGTTTGCACGATTGAAGTTTCAGTACCTGTGGCAGAGGTGGTTGGAGTGGAGAACGGTCGGGTGGAGATCTTGCCCCAGAAGTCAGTTGAAGACACAGACAAAGATTTCACAGGTGGGTTTTAGATGACGGTGTAGTGCGAAAAGTATACACACAAGTTCACAGCTAACTTTACAATTTTGTGCAATGTGTGCCTGTAGCCCCCCCCACCACCACCACTTCCAACAGTTGATACTATGGTTTTACAGCATGGTTTCCATTTCTTGTATCTGTCATCTGCCTTCAGTTTTCTACATCAAGCGTAGCAGAAGTAGAAGCACTTATGGGTTGTTGTGGAGCCTGGGCCGGACCCAGTTCAGCTGCCCCAGTCGGGTCCTCAGAGACCAGTGGACAAATCACCTAAGGACTGCCCTCAAAACTCACAGTAGGGGTGGATAATTGGACTAGAAACACAGCTGATATTTAACCTTGTATTTCTCCTAAATAGACTATTATTTTACTTTAACAAAAAAAATAATCAGTTGCATGTCTGACGTTTTGAGCTCCCATCTGTGATATTCAACATGCATCTTTCAGGTCCTTTGCGTCCGCATAGACTGTTGGTGTTCATCAACCCATTTGGAGGAAAAAAGAAAGGAAGAGAGATCTACCATTCACTTGTTGCCCCTCTGTTTGAGCTGGCTGGGATCAGCTCTCATGTTATAGGTAAACTGATCGCACAGTTGATGTTTAAAGTTTAACTCTGATACACAGCCTTACAGTTTACATGTAATCATTATATAAACTTTTTCAGTGACTGAACGGGCTAACCAGGCCAGAGACCACCTCTTGAAGAAAGATCTGACAGGCTTTGATGGGTAAGCGCTATCAGCGCAGCGGTATAAATACTGTTGTGAAAGAGCACTGTGAGGTGCTTTCATAATAGAAACGATTATGTTTGTTTATTGCAGTGTGGTCTGTGTGGGTGGCGATGGCATGTTCAGTGAAGTACTTCATGGTTTGATTGGGCGGACACAACAAGAGGCAGGTCTTTGTGAGACTGATCCCGCTGTCACATTGCAGCCATGCCCACTTCATATTGGCATCATCCCTGCAGGTTGTTGTTCATAAGCAATTATAAACTGATGGCTTCAGATTGAAAGGTGTCACTCTCACTTCCTGATATATGTTATCTATTTTAGGTTCCACAGACTGTGTGTGTTATGCCACAGTGGGGGTTATTGATCCTGTTTCTTCAGCTTTGCACATCATTATTGGTGAGGAAATATTGCATACGGTCATGTGAAAAATAACGTTTTCACAAGACTCTCTGCAGCTGCGTGGAAACTAAGTACACCCCATGTCTCAAAGAACTATATTCAGTAGCAAAAACTTGAAATAATTATATTCGTATTACCACTCTTCTTTACAATTTTGCTTCAGTTCATTGAGGTTTGGATATTTTTGTTCATGCACAGGTCTCTTAAGGCCCTGTCTGGTCTGGACTTTTACTGGGTCATTGCAACATCTCGATTCTTTTCTTTTTAAGTTATTCTGTCGTAGATCTTGTGCTTGGGGTCATTGTCCTGTTGGATGACCCCATTTGGGGCAAGCATTAGCTGTCAAACAGATGGCCTCACATTTGACTCTAGAAAACAAACCCAAATCCTCCGCCACCTTACGTCACAGTCGGTATTAGGTGTTTGTGGTGCTGTGCTTGGTTTTTAAGGAAAAATAAAGCACCGTAATGTTAAGAAATGCTCTTATAAACTTTTCCAGATTGATGGTTTTGAGATCATTGCTGATGCCTTTCCTCCTTGGCATTGTGTTAGCAAACACCTGAATGCTCCAGATCTGCACACTGCAAAATCTTCTGCTTTTATCGAAGTGCTCACACTTATGATAATCAATAATCAAGTGCATTTGATTAGCAGTACCTGGATGCTACTTCCCCTCAAAATTCCTATGGAAGCAGTTAACGGTGTATTGATGTTTTCAAAGAATCGCACAGAGTCTTGTGAAAACTTTCTTTCTCATGAATGTAAAAGGAGTGTAACCCTGATCATTTTTTTTTTTCAAAATTGGAACTGTTTAAATAAGTTTGTATACCCACCCCTTGATGTCCTCAATGCCTTGCAGGAGACTCTCAGCCATTAGACGTATGTTCAGTTCACCATGCTTCCACCCTGGTACGCTACTCGGTATCTCTGGTGGGCTATGGCTTCTATGGAGACGTACTGGCTGAGAGTGAAAAACACCGCTGGATGGGACCTCTTAGATACGACTATTCAGGTCCAGACTGATGATTCATTTAAAACAAAGCAAATGACAGTCTGCCGAAGAACATTCTGTTAGATTCTCTATATTTATTTTTATCTCAAAGTTAAAAATTCATCCTGAAACTGTAACTGTTATCAAGATGACCACATTGAAAGTCTCTAGTGGCATCTGTGCTTCCCTTTTCAGCATTTGCTATAGTAAAACCACTGTTGTTCTATTTTAAAATCTTGCACATATACAGTATCTGGTGTTCTGTATTTTTACCCGACCTTATTTTTTTTCTTCTGTATAGGTACAGTTGTGTACCTGAGCAACAGAAGCTATGCGGGCATAGTTCAGTATCTACCAGCAGACCCACTGCTCTCCAGCCCTAGAGATAAAACGCGCTGCCTCTCAGGGTAAAACGCCTACTAGAAAGAGATAAAAAGAGACTGTGCTCTGGCTTTCCTCCCATTGTTAATGTAACTGCAACTTTCACTTGCAAGTCAGGCCAAAACGTGACCTTGAAGAAAATATGAAAGCCTTTAACTTTTTGGTTACTCTGGTGGGTGTTTTAAAAAGGAAGATCATTTTTAATCTTTTAATTTGAAAGCGAGAAGGTGCCCTTGTGAGGAGCATCATTATTATTCAAGGACTAGTGAAATGGGTCAAATTCACTTTGAGATACTGTAACTGCTACCCCCTGTAGCAGGGACTCAGGTGTTGGTTGCTCGTTCCTTGAGGAGGGTAGAAGAGAAATAGCAAGAGAAACTTGATCTAGTTGAAAGTTGAGACCAAGCCTCTTGTTAGTACCTTAGTTTTTGTTTGGGGCAGGTGTCTCTGGCTGTCTGTGAATGGATTATAGTGCTCTTATGAATGCTGTTGCTAAGGTCAGGGAGCTTGTTAGTTCACAGACTTGATGGAGAGTGAAACTCTTTGTTCTTTTTAGGTGCAATGTGTGCTCCAGAAGTACAGAGCGACTATTCCCACACACTTCTGATTCAGGCTCCCTGTACAGCTCCCACTTCAGCCAGTACAGCAATGACTCTGAAGGTAACGATACAAATACTCGTAAATTCTGGTACATGATAACATCAGACAGCTGCTGCAGATTGGTGCACATCTCAAATGTGGACTGTTGGTTTGAGATTGAGTGACTGTGGAGGCTGTTTAAGTGCAGTGAACTCATTGTCATGTTCAAGAAACCAGTTTGAGATGATGAGAGAAGAAGCCATCAAAAGATGGGTACCCTGTGGCTATAAAAGGACACCACTGACACTGACTGACACCACCACCCTTAAGTGTTGATGCAAGGCAGGATGCATTCATGTTTTTATGTTGTTTATGCCAAATTCTGACTCTACCAACAATCAGTATTCACTGGAACAAAACTGAACCACAAAAGATTTTTTTCCGTCTTCTGTGGTCCAATTTTGGTGAGCCTGTGAAAATTATAGCCTCAATTTCCTGTTTTTAGCTGACAGCAGTCGCACCCAGTGTGGTCTTCTGCTGCAGCCCATCTGCTTCAAGATACAACTTTTTGTTTGTTCAGACGTGCCCTTCTCTATACCTTGGTTGTCACGACTGGTGGTTTGAGTTTTTCTTGCCTTCCTGTTGTTGTCCACAACACATAATGAAATAAGTAAAATCACACAAATGTTTTTTCCCCCATTTCCTTACTCTATTAAAATTGCCTTATGACCCCTGGGGCACCTCTTTCTATAATTAAACATTGGCCAAACATTATTTTCTTTTAGAAATCATCAACATCTGCTAAGATTGGAGATACTACAATTAGAACAATCTCTTTGTCTCTCTTTAGGTGAATGGGTGAGTGTGGAGGGCAGGTTCAGGTGTGTATCGCTCACTTGTATGTCCAGCTCATGTGCCAGGAGCCCATTAGGTCTCTCTCCATCTGCTCATCTGGCAGACGGAACAGGGGATCTCATCCTAGTATGGGACACTCACCCACTGAGCTTCCTCAAGTTCCTCTACAGACACACAAGCACACAGGACCAGGTATATCACGTTCAGCTGAAAACAAAAATGGACTGAGAAATTTTAGAAACTGCTTGACCCAATCGTTCCTACTTCTCCTAGTTTGACCTGCCGTTTGTGGAGGTCCATCGAGTGAAGGCCGTCCGTTTCTCTCTCCCAGATGGCAGAGAAGAAGAGGTGCATGAAGAAATCGGAGAGCTGAATCGCACAATAGGTGGCGAAGAGCGAGAATACGTGGACACTGTAAGCAGAAATGGATCTCAGCAGCAATTGGCACAGAGTGTGGTGGAACGAGAGAAGATGAACGAGCACAAAACAGTGGCTCCTATCCTGTGTGGTCTGTGCCGCAAAAAGACTCCAGCTGTGTCCGTGTGGAACTGTGATGGAGAGATTCTGCCTTTCACTGAGATCTTCTGCAGGTAAGAGCACCACCCAACGTGTTGTTCTACAATTCAATTTCATTTATACAGTGCTAAATTACAACAGTTGCCTCATAGCACTTTGTATTGTAGGGTAAAGATCTTACAATAATACGTTATGATACATAAGATTTATAATTAAATAGATTTGTTCACTTCTGTCAGGATCCATGGTCAGCTGGTACGTCTGTACGCCAGGGGCATTGAGGACGGAGCAGCCATGCAAAACTGCAGCCAGGAGAGTGACAAGAATAAAAGTAGATGCATCACATACAAATAGTCTGAACTAAATTCTTGATGAGAAAAAAGTGAAGAATGGAGTGTTTGCATCGTGGGACTGATTTGTGAATTTATTAAAAAATAAAAAAATAAATAGCCAGACTTGCTTTCTGTGATTGCCAAAAAGTTCCTTTTATTTCAGGTACTTCTATGGATTATCTTCATTGTAATAATGATGAAGACTATTTATTCTTAAATGTGCATGTGTGTGTTAGTTGACTACCGCTTGCTAATTTTGGGGGCTTTTTTTTGTGAGTAAACTACATTAATTTATACAGTATGCGGCAAGTGAGCAGTTTGTGGTTTGAATTTTATTTATGTGCACAAGTTTTCAGTGAATAAAGTCATGGGAAATGCAAACAGAACTTGAAAGACAACAAAATCTTTGTGCAATGAAAAAGGCTTGCATGACTTTTTATTGCTTGATTGTTCAGCAGCAGTGCAGATTTTATATCCAGCTGAATAAAAGGTGAAAGATTACTGGTTCTACATTATCAGTGAACAATTTTCTAGCTTCACACAAATCTATGAAATGCATGACAATTTACAAATATATATGGACCATTAAAATCATTACTTCAATAGGTTGTCACAAGAAACTACAAAAAGTTGTTTAAAAAGATGTTTGTTCTTGCTCCACTTCCCGCTGCCTTCAAAGTACTGGCAGGATCACTTAATGGTCTATTACTGATGTGAAAGAAACTGTGTGCATGCAGTTCCAGTTAGGCCTTGAACCTGGCAGAGACAAAGTACAAGAACCAGAATCAATCTGGTGAAAACTGCTGATAGAAATAGAAAAAAATAAAACCATTTGAAAACATGTTAATGTTCATGCATTGTAAGAGATTAACATGTTAGTAAGAGAGTTCTTAGTTTAGATTAGAACATACCTGAGAGTTGTTCTTACCTGACGCCAGACATTTAAATGTGTTTCCTGCATGACTGATACTAAAAGAGGCACCTGTTGTTACGAACCAGGCCAGCAGGTCCTTCTGGTATACATGGGTCTGTTTATGACTCCCATTGGGCATTAGCGACAATTGTAAACAAAGGCCTTACAATACATTGAACACTCTTGAATTCTTAACAGTTAAATGGCACAGCCAGTAAATAATTATCCTATACTCTATCTATAAGATACCATAAAGGTTGTAGATTTTCCATGTCCACAATGTCGTAGGAATACAGATATTTGCAATGCTTTAAAAAAATTGCAAGAAAAAGAGTGAATGATGATTTATTTAGAAATACCAGATTTACATCAAAATCAGACTGTTACAGCTTGTTTTAATCTCTGCTGTCATTCTCTACATAATTAGTCATAAAAAGCAGTGCTTTCTTCTGTACATGCAGAAATCAATCAAGTACAGCAGTGACTGCAGTAAACTTGATTGTTTGTAAACTTTGTTTTTTCTACAGTGGTGGCAATCTTTTCTCAAGTACTTGATTGTGAGACAGAAAGAATTAAGCGGTGTGGGGCTGCACCCACTTGTATGTTCCCTCATAGCGAAATCCCACTCTCTTCAGGAGATCGTCTGCTTCTCTTGGACCACGACTGTGGACATAACAGATAAGACGGAAAGAAGAACTGTCACTGTTAAAGTATAATATGCGTATTTCATTCTGCGTCATAAAACAGTAGTTACCTTCCATATGTGTAGGGAATGGGGCGTGGCTTCTCTTTCTCTACGTGGTGGAGGAGGGGGGTGAAGATCCTCCAGGCCTCCCGTAACTCATCACTAAGACAGAAAGATGAAAACATTTCAACCAAAAATAAATAAATAAAAATAAAAAGAGGGAACACTGAAAATCACTGCCTAAAAAACTTAAAAAGAGCTGTTTAAACGTGGCCGGTACACATCTCCAACTAAAAGTGTTGATAAAATATTTGGCAAAAACTGTGCAGATGTGCTCATGTTTTCAATGATGGCACCAACCTGCGAACAAAATGCATTTGATTTCCACAGAAGACATCCAGTATGAGTCTTTCATAAGCGTCTGGGAGCTTCACATCCTGCACATAGACAGCAGCTGTTAAACTCCTACATGCATACTAAGTTCAAGTTTACTGACCTACAGTATCAAGGATAAGTAACAATGGGACATCCACCATAAAAGTCTCAAAATGTATTAAATATAATATTATTTTAAAGTTGATTTATTGTGCTTTTTCCCAACTCCATCTATTGCCAAGAGAGTCTTTGAAGAACAGGTGGGTGTCACTGCTGTACTAACATCTGGAGCAATTTGTCTGAGATGACTGGATTAAGGATTTCCACACATACTGACATCATTTCAAAGTAGAAACCCCCCCCCCCAAAAAAACAAAAAAAACTGAAGCAGTCTAAGCCTAAGGTTGTGGCTCACAAGGATTGCTCATAAATAAATTGTCTTTTCCTTACAGAATATATACATTCTGTAAGGAAAAGCATAATACGTTTCCTTCAAGAGTAAGAGTTGCTTCTGAAAGCTGGATTACAATGAATATTTTGACATGAGCTTGAGGTACCTTGTATCGACTCTTGTAGGTGAGATCCAGCTCAGTCTCCTCTGGATTGAAGTAAACTCCAGGCCTCTTGGTCATCATTTTTAAGTAAATGGCTTCATCTGGCTGCACCCGCACCACCAGTTCATTCCTCTGACAGCAATCACCAAAAATGTCTCCCGGCACGTCAGTGAACTGCAGACGTACTTCTGCTTTCCGCTCATTTAGTGCTTTACCACAGCGCAGAATAAAAGGAACTCCTGATGTACATGGTGTGCATGGTGCGATGACATGCATAATGGATGCAAAAGCAGAAGAGGGAGAATTTAAGGAGGCTTGATAAAATGTAGACTAGGAGAGACAGGTGAGGAACAAAAAAGCTGGACTAAAGCCTCACCATCCCATCTCTCATTCTGGACATGCAGGACTGCTGTTGCAAAAGTTGGTGTGCAGGAGTCTTTGGGCACCGTGGGATCATCAAGGTATCCCAGTCTGGATTGACCTTCCCCTTCAGGATCTCCGACATACTGGCCAAGCACAACATCTGATACTTCAACAGGAGGTATACACTTCAACACCTTCACCTAGAGTTTGTAAGAAAAAAATGGGGTGGATAAAGGATGGCAAAGACTTGATAATCGTGCCATGGAAAGCAATTCCCAAATCCTGGTTTTACCTTCTCATCCCTCACATCATCTGGACTGGTAGAAGGAGGTTTCTCCATTGCAACCAAACAGAGCATCTGGAGAAGATGGTTCTGCATGACATCTCTATATTAAGAAGAAAAGAAAGTAATGTGGGAAAGTTTACAAACTAACTTTTTTTAAACTTACATTTATCTGTATGCAGTCTCTCTCACCGAATAATACCAAAGTCATCAAAGTATCCTCCACGGCCCTGAGTGCCAAAAGGCTCCTTGAAGGTGAGAACCACACAGGCCACACTGTTCCTGTTCCATATGGGTCCAAAAATGCGATTTCCAAACCTGGAAATGAGTGAGTAAAATATTACTAAAACAAAACAGGAGGATGGAAAAGTTGAATAGTAATGAATACTTCTGAAATTCAGCAATACCATCTATGACAACCTGAAAGTTCACTCCTGTGATAAAGTCCACCAAAAAAAAAGTCTGTACTGAGCTTGTTACCTAAGCACCATGAGGTTCTGGACCATCTCTTTCCCCAGGTAGTGATCTATGCGATAGATCTGGTTCTCTGTAAACAGGGACGAAAGGTGGGTTGACAGTTCCTGTGAACTCTGGAGGTCACGACCAAAGGGCTTCTCGACAATTACCCTGTTCCAACCTCTGCCACAAAAACAGTGGATTAGGAAAATGCAATCAACACTAAGTGAGATATTGTTTTTAAGGACTTGTCAGGTACTAACTTGAGGCTCATGCAGTGGGTTCTGATGTTTTTGCTGACATGATGGTAGACAGTTGGTGGTAGAGCCAGGTAGAAAAGTCTATTAGCGTTGGCGCCCCCAGGTAGAGATGACAGATGTTTGCTGAGTTGGTCGAAGGAGCTGCCGTTATCGTACCTGCCACTCAGGTAGGAGTTTTTACTGAAGAAGGCTGATAGGTAGTCGCTTTCTTCATCACTGACCTGGGGAAGATGAGGAACAATGATTTCTGAAAACACAAAATCTTATCTTTAATAGTCAAACACCCTTAAAGGTACTACCTTCATGTGGGGAAGACATGCTGCCTTGATGTCCTCTACAGTTAAGCTGGACCGAGCAAAACCCACAAAAAACGTGTTGTCCGGAAGAAGGCCGTCTCTGAATAACCACCTGAAAAATTCAAAGGTAGCAATGCAGAAAACTTTGGCCAAAGGTCAAACTCCTCATTACACAAGGTGACTAAACAACTTTAAAGCACGGCTCTGTTATTAATGTAGCTGCTGTGTGCGTGCTGCAGTTCTTTACTCACCATAAGGTTGGATAGATCTTCTTTTTAGCAAGATCTCCCTGTTTAAATCATACAAATTCAAAAAAAAAAGTTTCTTTAGATCTATTCACAGTGAACGGACACTCAGAGTCCAAAGACTAAGTAAACTTTGGAAATAATCACTGTGGTGCAAGAGAATCTGCCGAGTAATTGAATAAGTCACATTTTCCAGCAACACACCTGATCTGCAGAACTCAGACTTCTAAATGTGAATTAGGTTACTAGAACAAACATTCATGACTAGTAAACATGGAACTGGTACTTTGTTCCCAGCTCAATGCCAAAAACAGTGAAAATGTTTTTGCTGCCAAATCATCAGCTTCTATTGTTGCTCAACAAAGGAAAAAGCAGATGCAGCACATTTCAAACTGCATGCGCTCACACCTGGCTTTCATTCTGATTACCACACTGCAACAATGTATGATGTTGGATGTATTTTTATGCAAGTTTTTTTCTCAAACCAGCCCGTGACTTCAGACACCGCGATGTGTTTAGAATACGGTGCTATTACAAGACCAGTGACCACATTAAACGAGACATTTCATCATATGCTGCATGAAAGAGCTGTACTCACAGATGCTCCCAGTATGATGAATAAGTGTGTATTGGAATGACTTGACCGCTCCTCCCCGTAAAGCTCCCTCCTGAGCTGCCCAAACACCTCAGAGCGAGTCAGACTCTCTGAGCTCATCTTCTGACCAATCTGTTCTTCGTCCGTCTCTGCTGTGACCACTCGTTTCCCTGTGGCTGCATGACACTCAAAATTTCAGCTGTGATCCTCGCCTTGCAGAAAAGTTTCCCGACTCTGTGCTGCCACCTACTGTACAAAATGGGTAATGCCTCTGTGCCATTGCTTCCTTCAATGTATTTTAGAGAATTTAATCGCTGCCATTTACCCTGCTTTGTCATGTAAATCTCATTTGTATATGAAATCAAGAATCTGCACAGTCCATCAGATGAAGTTTGATAAACCTGCTCAGTGGCGTTAAGTCACATTTCAGGTCTATTCACATGAATTTAATGCCAGGAATGTTTCTTGCTCCTCAGCCACTCCTTAGATAAATGTTGCACAACTGCCTAACAGGTACCTCTGACAAAGCAAGTCTTAACTCTTTGTAGAAATGAGTTCTTATCAGACTACCACCCTGGACACAGTTTTCTCGGGCTGTAAAATGAATCATGAAGCGTTTCCAGGCTGTCAGCCCGGAAAGCCTGGGTAGCTTTGAAGCCCGATGATTTGATATTGCAGTATCAGTAACCAAAGAGTCTTTGTAAATTATTCCTTTACTCCTTCCTATGAGTGGCTACATTTTGTTAATCAGTGCCAACCATTTCCCAGCTAAAAAGAAAATTAAGATTAGTGCCTTGTGTAATATATAGCAAATATATACAAAGAAGCACAACGTACAACAGATGATAGTTACAACTCCAATATATTTTAGTTTTTATATATAAAACTTTCAGGAATAGTCTTGGCAATTAAAAACAAAAAACAAAAAAATCAAAACCCCAAAAACAAAAGACAAAACAAACAAAGAAAAAAAACATACTGTGTACAAACAAGCCCTCATCTAAAACATAATTTTTATTTAAAAAGCAGACATCTGTTACTCCTCAGTAAGATATAAACTTATCACATTCAGTGTCTGACAAAAACAAACAAAGGAAGAAGAAGTTCAGGTGTAAATCCAGTCATTTAAGGTCACACGTTTTCACAGCTTTGCCATTATCAAGGTGACACTCCCAAGTGCCGCAGCCCAGACGCTGAAGATCCCCAACCACCAGCAAATGTCTTTGCAGAGTTTCTTTCATAAATAAATTTAAAATGAACTAAGACCACCCCAGGCATCTGACAGATGTGACTGTCTTTACCTTGTCCCTCCTTCTTTAAATATTCATTCAGTATGCGCCCCAAGCTTCACAGCTTCTGTGAAGTTCTACTCAATCAATATTGATGTGGCTCCTCTGTGCCAGGTTTGAGAAAGGGGGGGAGGGTAGAAGGTGTCAAAGGTCACCCGGCGGGAAGACTGGAAGGTCAGGTGAAAGTCCAGTGCTGGTGGAGTTCAGCAGCATTGCAGTAGTCCATCAAAATCTGGCCTCCTTTCAACGCTAAACATTGTCCACTGCTTGGATTCTTCAGAAGATTTTCCTGGAGAACAGAAGGAGTTGGCAAAACTCAAATAAACATAATAATTGAAAGAAATAACTGTTGTTTGGATACAACAACAATTGGTTAAACATCTAGTTTGAGAAAAATCACAACCATCACAGGAGATATAAAGCAAAAGATGGCCCTGCTGAAGGTAAAATCTCCCTAGCACCACCTCTAAAGTTTTCTACCTTACATATTATATATCATGCATTAAAGCAGTTCAGAGTGTACACACGGCAAGTTGAGGTTTTATACGTTTTTCTTTGCGATGACCGTCCACTAGATTTTTCAGCAACCTCATGATGACACTCAGTAAGCTTACTCTTTTTCCCCTTTATTTCCCAGTTGCAGCTACCTGGAAGACAGCTGTAGCTTTACATGTGGTGGACAAGTATGATAGCGATTAGCTGCATTTGGCCAAATGTTAAAAAAAAAAAAAAAAAAAAAAAAAAAAAAAAGGAAAGACATGTTGGCTTCCAACTGCTCCTCACCTCTGTAAAGACCCACTCCTGTTCAGGGGCCACACTGGTACCTTTCCCCTTAAGGTGGCACAGCTCAAGCTTCACCGGGTCTGATCGCACCGCCGCATGAAGACACAGCTGTTTTCCAATGTTATGACGCAGCTCCTTATGAGATGTATACTCAAAGTACTAAAGGACACAATCATCCAATTAGAACTCGAATGCTGAAAAGCATAATCAAATCGTCTTTAACATACTGCATCAGTTACTTTACCTGGTTGCCTCCCATGTTGTGACAATGATACATGATGAGAGGTTTACCCCCCTGGTTGTTCTCTCCAGCATCCAGGCACATATTAGATCCTAAGTTTTTAATCTGGACCAAACATGGACACAATAATTAAATATTGCCACAGGTACACATCACATGTTGCGCATTAGATTTTCGCTATTCATAAAAATGACTCACAGATCCAGATTTTTCTGGATTTAAGTCTGGAATAAAGATCTCTGGGTAGACTGTATTTAGGTACCAGCTGAAGTTCTTGCAATGAAGCCTCTCTTTCAGATTCAGGCGATCAGAGATGTCTCCAAATCTATGCTGTAGAGCGAAAGGGGTGTTATTTTAAAAAAAAAAACCCAAAACAAACGAAACCCCCCCCCCCAAAAAAAAACCCCAAAACAAAACACACTAATAAACTTATGAGCACAAAATCATATCAACTTGAGTCTGCATTCCAACCAAAAAGTATCAGAACAAGGGTGATAAATTATTCTTAAAACTGACCTCACTGGCCATAATTGCTGCATTTTTGTTACGACGATAGTAGATCTTCTTGTAGTCATCCATCCAGACTTCAGCTAGGCGCACCTGGTTGCGGGTGATCACTTCAGTGCCCTTGGGGAAGGTGTGGGGGCTCTTGGTACGGAAGACGTGGCCCACCACAGAACAAGGGATAATCTCTAGCTGACCTCCACACTGCCACACCTGACTCAAAAATGACACTCAAACTCAGTAACAGGAGACTTGTGACATAAAGTGGATCTGTGTAAGCAGAGATTAGATAAAGAGGTCTGACCCTGAATGACATTTCCACATTTTCACCGCCCCAAATCTCCATCTGGTCATCGTATGTTCCGATGTGTTCAAAATACGTTTTTGAGATTGCGAAGAGACCTCCAGCAAAAGTGGGTGTTCTGAAATGTTCATAGTCAGGCAGAAAACCAATCAGGTATTTTATACAGTTCAGGAAGTTGAATGTGACACCAACATAACTGTTCTTACTTTACAGGGTAGGTTTCATCCTTGCGTAGCCTCTTTGCATCCTCGGGGATGGCTTCCCAGCCAAAAGTCAGGCTCCAGTCAAAGTTACCTCTGTTATAGGCGCGGTTGGTGGCCACAGGCTTATGGAACTGAAAGCTGTTGAGGTCAATGCTGCTGATTTCTGGACTAACCACAGCAGTGGGTTCCTCAACAATTCGAGCCAGTAAGGGCTCTAGCCAACCATGGAAACACTCACCTAAATGGGGAAAACAGGACAGTGATGGCTTCATATTTCTTCTTAATATCAACTACAAAAATAATACCACATTCAGTGTAACATATAGACCAGGAATGTCAAACATAAGGCCCAGGGGCCAGAATCGGCCAGCCAAAGACTCCAATCAGGACAACTGAACAGTTTTGGAAAATATGAAGGAGGCCATAGATTTTTGTGACTTAACTGTATTTTTGTGAGTTTTACAGCTTTGCTGCTGATAAAGAGCCATTCATGCTACAGCAAAGTAAGTGAATAATAAATAATTTTTTTAAAAGAAATTTTAAAAATATTTTCTGTAATTTTATACATTTATCATGAAGAAAAACCAAGATTTGCTGTTGAAATTGCACTTCTTTATCTCATTATAAGATATCCCAGGATTAAATGTGTAGTTAAACAACTTTACACTGATACAAAGTGGCGTTTCATTTGTCTGTTCCACTCAAGATCAAAGTGGGTTCCATTTGACCCTCCATGTAAAATGAGTTTGACCTCATACAGACAGTAACGACAGCCAATAGCTTGGTTTAGATGTATGCTGGCATTATATTTAGCTGATTTTTTTTTTCTTCTGTGTGAAAATATTTAAATGTTGATGCAAAATACTGTACGTATTAAATCATAAATGCACAGACCAAAGTAATTAAGGATCTTGTATGAAAAAGCTGAACTGTATCCAATGGTGATTCAGTTAGGCAGAAAGAGTTTAAAAGTTACTAAATAAAAAGAGCGTAAAACAAAAGAGATCACTTCAACAAGTTGTATTGATTACGTGTGTCAAATGCAGCAGTCACTAAAAGAAGAGGTGCAGGTTTTGACTACATCCGTTTCAATACTGCTACATTAAAACCACTCCGTTTCTGGGGTCCTGCCCTTAAACTATGTGGTTTTAATACATTCATAAGCAGCGCATAAAACCAACACTTTTATTTAGTAGTACACGTAAGATGAAATAATCACGTATTACAAAATATGGACAAGTGAAAATTGTGTGGGTATGTGTGTATATGTATAAGTTTACTGCTGTAGTAAACACTTTTGTATTAGAGTACTGGAGTATTAGATTATTTACAGTATTAGAAGCTGAAAAAGCACATACATTTTTAACTCTTAGGGGCCCACCCCTCCAACTCTGAAATGCCTCAGTAAATCACCTGGGATGATTAAAATGGAAACTTTGACTTGTGTATTGTTTGCATGTGTGTTTTCTCACAGTGTGCATCAAGGAAGGTGAGAACTTCAGCTTGCGCAATACTGGCACCAAGAAGCCTTGCTGTGATGAGGCCCTTTCTCTCTGGCTGCCTCACCACACGGACAATCTTCAGCTGACGTATATACTCCTCCAGCCTGCTCTTCAAATGCTCTGCAGGGAAGCAACATAATCATATCAGTCCTTCCTTTATGTAAAACAAAAGTTGTCTTTAGGCAAGCTGCAACTTTGCTGCAATAAAAGTTACACTTTGTAATCAATGCGATTAATGTGACAGACATTAAACTTCAAACCAAGAGCATTTAGTGAAATGACATGAAAAAGTTAATCATCCATAAAGTTTGTACCCATGAGAGCACTGAAAAAAGAAATACCAATGAACTGTAAACACTGCTCGTAAAACTAGGTTACATTTCCTCTGCAGAAGCCTTCTTGACCACAGTGAACACCACATTTCTTACAAGTTTCAGTCTAACTGAATCCTCCAGCTTCACACCATGAGCATTATGAAAGCGATCTGTTAGTCAAATGAGAACCTCGCATACAGTAGGAAATGCATTTGAGGGTGCCAACATGATATGAGTGAAAACTGCTGCAAAAAAGAAAAAAAAAAAAAAAAGATATTTTAAGCTCATTTAGGCCACCAAATACCATTAATGAACAACAGGATGCTTGAGGTTTTTGATGACATGCGCAGCAGTGGGCTCATTATTTTAGTGCAATTGCAATCTTTTAGCTACAACATTGTAGTAAACCTGACCTACAAATAAAAAGGCATTCCATTGACTGTATAGCTTAGATTCTAACTAGAGAGCAAACCATAACAAAAGGGTCTTTCTATGAAACAAATGGCATGCCAGTAGATTTTAAAAAAGGTAAAAATGGTGAAGGAATGCTGATGCACAATGTTTGCCATTTCCAAAAGTGAGTAGTCAGCTTTGGCAAACACAGTGCAAGCAAAGTCATATCACCTGACATGCTGGATTGTAAAACACTTCCCATTTTGGAAAGCAGTGAACAGAATATTAAAAACAGGTCTCTTATCATAACTGTTCTGCCTGCTTTCACCGAGTTGGAGGTGCTCCCATAGGCTTTCTATCATCCTGCAGCTCATATTCACTGTAGCAAACCTGGACATATCCCTGGTAAAAACCCACAGGGTCATTCTCATATATGACCATGCAGACCATTGTTTGCCTGCTCTAAATGCAAGTCTCTTCACCTATCTGTAAAGTACTACTTGCTTGCATTTTATGAGCAAGCTGCTAAAATCCCAAGTGAACACTCTAGTTTATCTTATCAAAGCTGATAAAGCGACTGAATTATTGCCCTAAAAATCCTGAAGGTCAGTTTCATTAAGTTGAGCCTTGACAGATTTTCAGCATTTATCCCATTTATTGCTCGACAGCTATTCCATGATTATAACATATACATACAAAAAATAACCCACATCCTAGTGATTTTCTTTCACATTAAATTAACTATTCATGATTACAGTTATATCATGTAAGAAGTATTACTTTCTACAGGTGGCAAAGTGGGGCAGTGGTTAGCACCATCATGTCACAGCAAAAAGGTTCTGGGTTCAAATCTAATGATCATCTAATGATCAAGGGCTGCCCAAGCTTCCTCCAACAGTCCAAAGACATGCTGCTAGGTTAATTAGTAACTCAAAAGTGGCCACAAGTATAAATGTGAGCGTCAATGATTGATTGTCAGCTAGCACTGCAACAGACTGGGAACCTCCCCTCCTCCTATGATGGCGGGGACAGGCTCAAGCCCACAATTTTATTTACATTATTTAAAAGAAAAAAAAAAAAGGAATAACTTTATTATTTGCTTACTAGCAATAAAACTTTACTCCAACAGTACTGTATTGTCACACACCACTGAACCGAGGCTTCTTGTAAGCGAGTCCTCCACATCACATATGCCAAGACATTAGAGTACATGTTTTTTAACCCTTACCTGCAGTACTGGCATCATCTACCAAAATGATCTCTTTTAGTAGGATAGCAGGAGATGTGTGCAGGACGCTGAACACCGTCCTGAGGAGGGTTGACCAAGCCTCATTGTGGAACACTATAATAACACTGGTGGTAGGCAGAGGAGGACAGCGACGAAACTTCCTCTCTACGCACCTGTGGTGGTGAGCCACGTCAAAATGCAGAGAGAGAATGACAAATAGGTGTGTGTGAGAGTGAGAGGCTTTCATGGTGGCAGTCTTGCAAAGTGACACATAAGAGAATATTCAAGGTTTGCTCACTGATACTTTGCATAGCTCAATATGCATCACCTTTAATAACCAGCTCACAATAAAAGTCACTGGGCGGATAAATCTCCGGCCTACCGGGATGTACAAATATTACGTTGCACAAACAGAGCGGATTCAACTATTTACAACAGATTACCTTGCATTGTACTAACCAGGATACTGCATTCTGTGCATACTATATTTAAAATTGGTTACAGTAAGAGTAGTCTTTCAACTAAGTGGTTTTTTCCCAGTGAAAATGGGAGCACATTATGCAAACAGATGTAAATAATTCACCTCTGTGAGTATGACCCCAGCTGTGATGCAGCACATTATCTGGCCTGTGTACATATCATCATACTTACTGGCAAAACAGAGACTTGTCCAAGCTATGTACGTAATAAATCTGATAACATGCTCTTACTCAGGAGGCCTGGTGTCATCCCCCAGACTGCGGCTGAGCGAGATACGGTCACTGGCAAACTGGTTGAAACAATGCCGTGTCATTCCCTCCTCCTTCTCCTTCTCCTCCTCTGGGGTCATGCTGTCTTTTTGAAACGCTCTCCCATCAGCCCCTGGAGCTTGGGGGTCCTGTGGTGGTCTCTCCAAGTGAGGTTTGAGCTCAGCCTGAGTGTAAAATCCACTGGGGCACTTGGTGTCCTCTGTAGGCTGCTCTTTTACTGGTGGTGGCTGTGGAGCGCCGATCTGGAAGCCAATATTGTTGACAGCTTCTCGGACCATCCCCATTACCTTGTCCCTCTTTACCACCAGATCCTGTAACCAGGGGTCCCCAGCTGAAGAGCCAACATCCCTCTGGAGAACTACCAAGACCACCATGAAGAGAGTCCCCCCAAGGAGCACCAGTTTAAGGGGGGACATCCGCCGGCGTATAAAAAAACGCATTCTCTTAATGCTGTTAAACAAAAAAACAAAAAAAGGAAAAGAGTAGAAGATGTATAGTTTGTCTGTCTTGAACCTAACTTTGAAATACAATCCAGTCAACCCCCACACGTCTGTAACCCTTACCTTCTTTTAGCTACTAAACAGTCACCGAGCTATTTTTACAGTAAATACAAAAATGAAAAGCATGACAACAATCCCTTAAACCGGTTTGTGCCTCTACAAGCGTCAACGGTCATTGCAGTGGGTAATCTAGCCAACCATGCTCCTCCTCCTCCTCCTCTGTCTCTTTAGGAAACAGTCCCACAGGGCGGGTAGGTAGAACAGGGAAGAGGTGAGCGAGAACAAACACACCACACCTCTTTGTAAACACCTGAATTCACCTGTTCCGGCCACAATCCTCCAGGAGCCACGTGGCAGCAGGTGATCCTGACCCTGCAGGTCCCATTGCAGTAAATAGGTGACGCACAATGGATTCCCTCAAGACACCCACACCCAAAGACACCTCATCAGTAATGATTATCTGTCACTTGATTCAGGAAGTAGTTTTTTTGCTACGTGGAGCATGACAGGAGCATAACTTCACCCAGCCTTGGAGGCTGTTTTCTACTATGAGACCTGAAAAAGGATATCATTGCAATGTAGGACATCCACGTTTCCTTAGCTGACCACTGTTAAGTAAGAGACCCATCACTCTTACTTGGTCATAATTAATTCACTTAACAAGCCAGCTGACTTTCAAACTGGCTCAACAGGACATCCAATATGGAGTTCCACAGGAGGAAATAAAGAACAAACCTTTCATTCATTCACTCATAACTCTCACATAAGTACATACTGTGTAAAATTTACATCCCATTATGCCTACTCTTCCTTATCAGGAAGGCAAAACTTCAAATTAATCTTTTATATCTTTAGGAATATCGTAGCGCATTTAGGCTGTGGTCAGCAAGATGCTGAGAGTGCAGACAAAACGCAGACTGGGCCTTCAGCGAAACGCGCTCACACTAAAAATGAAAGAGGAAGAGTTGGTTGCATATGTCCTGGTTTAAGGTTCAAGTAGGGCCATTAAAAGCTTTAAATATAGCACGAAAAATACGCGTCCTGAATCGTTTGAGATAAACTAGAAATGGCTTATTTTGTCCCGTGAAGCCAATCTGGCAATTAAGGTCACAAATGACACAAACGGCTCGCGACTAATAGGTGGGTACTGTAGATGGTTTCTACACTTTAAATACCGCTACTTACCTCAAACCGACAAACAGCCGTCATCTGCACCTGGTCCCTCAGGCTCGATATTCCTTTATCGGTGTGTGAAGTTCTCACACGACGCGTTTTAGGGGATTTTTTTTTGTTTTTGTTTCAAGTTCCTTTAAAGTTTCCAAACAGGAGTTTAGCGTTAACCGGTCTCCCGGCTAATGCTTTCACTCGAACAGGTGCCATTTGTTGAAATAATTAGTTAAAGTGAGTCCCCTGCTGGCGGCGCGAGTCTTGAACTTACACTTATTTCCGTGCATCACATGTCACGCGCCAATTTTTTTGTGACGATGGCACGAGGACCTCTCTTGGAACATACAAAATACTACAAAAATAAGAGCCGCAATTTACAGAAAAATAAAATAAAGCTGCGGCGTTTCTTTTCCCCCACAAAGAGCCTCACTAGGGCTGTCAGCAGTTGAGATAGGCCACTGTTACTCGCAGTGAATACACATTCGTGCTTTTTTTCATCAGGGATTAGGAGGAATTTATGTCACTTAATTAATGTTCAGCATAGAGTGCTGTAAGTGGCATCGCTATTACCTCAACAGAAATTCATTATTTATGTGCACGCAATTAAATACTCTCTCCTGTATCACCCTCTTGAAACTGTAGACTGATTTATTCAGAAAACGAGAAGGAAGAATCTCTCGGGTTACTGTCATAGGGAGAAATCTTGATTGCAGTCTGCTGATTGACACGATCTCTAAATTAAATCTAACAAACAGAGCACCACTGTCTGGGCTGAAGCTGCGGACTATGAAATTAATTATTAAGTCTTTATTATTATTACTGTGAAAGGTGGGGAAAGTGTGCAACAGCATAGATTAAAACTGCAATCCAAATAAACACAATAAACAAATGTAAATAATAATAATAATAATAAAAACCCCAAAACAGACATTTGTTGACTTCTTAACCAAGGGGAATTTAATCAGACCAATAAATGCACTAATGCAGTACTCTCAGATTGCCACTTTTTTAAAAGTAAAACGCAACATTGTTTAGTTAACCTTTCATATTGAAGCCAGAGAGGGACGAGCAAAAGTGAGGATCTTTTCTGCAGCCCATGAAGGCCGCATTTCTGGACAGAAAAGTGAGCATATCAATCAAGTTTGAACCTTGTTTAAAATGTCAAAACACTCCTTGCAGTTGAATCAATCTGACCACCAGTACAGTAATCTAGCTCCTTCTGTAGTACCAAAGGTTTGGAAAAGAGTAGCTTTCTTCAGTAGCTTCAGACAGAAATATTCATTTATACATACATTCATATAACTCATTTCGGGGGTGGTGGTGGTGGTGGCAGGTGGGGTTACAAGCCTATGTGTGCCAAATACAAAATCAGGTCAAATACTGTTGTGTAAAGTATATACTAGTCCATGAAGAATGTGGACCTTGGAACTGCATAATCTCAAGGCAATACAGAGCAGACAGAAAATTTCTGCATACACTTAATCCTGAAGTGGTCAGGAAACCGGTTCACAATCCAAAAACATACATCATGTAGGCTTTCAGTTGGAATGAAATCAGTCAAAATCACAGTCCAGTAAAAGGCGTAGAAGACATAATTCTCTTCAAATTATCATTTTAACACACACACACACACACACACACACACACACACACACACACACACACACACACACACAAATAAGGAATGGACACATAACTCCAAAGAATAATATAAAACATGCCTCGTAGCAACCAGTTTGGCAAGAAAGCATTGTCATACAGTATCTTAAAAACCTCACAGTGAAGAGTGATGGTATGCCCACTTATAGATAAAGAACAGCATTCAGTAACATGTGGTCACACCCACACACACCACACATGCATACAGCACATTGTCTCACACACACGCACACACACGCACACACACTGGTATAAAACGTTTCATAACAGTTTAACAATCTCTCTTCATTTCCGTGACAGTAATGCAATCGTGCTTCCTTCATGTCGTACTTCTTGTTTTTGGCTTGAACCAAAAAGAGAAAAAAAAATTTTTTCGGAGAGCAAAGTGCTCAAAGATTTAAGGGAACCACAAACAGCCGAGGATCAGGCTGTTAAAAACTACAGACTGGAGGAAACAAATAAGGCCCTGATAAGAAACACAAAAATCCAAGACAGGGTAGTTGCGTTTGTTGTCTGCATATATGTGCATACGTGCACGTTCTCCTTCATTATAAAGTCCACAACAAAATAAGGGTTCATGCCTGTCAATGACAGTGACATTACCGTGGCCTTTGCTAGCAAAAGGATGAATAAATTACTTAAGTTTACTGTACTTTTTGAGCAGATTCATTAGTGTGTGTCAAATGTCAAACATTTGTTCTTTGGTTATTTTCATCCATAGTGTTGTCCTTGCATATATTCTTTTATAAAACAGTTTTGTTTTGTTTTTTCCACAAAAAATAAATAATTACTCCAGATGAAATACTTGTACTATTGCTCATAAACACAAGCATAGTCACTTCCGTCCTAAGGCAACTGGGCTTCATTAACTCTCGGGCAGCTTGGGGAGAAAAAAAAACAACCTCCTAACATGAACAACACCCTCCATTTGTGCATCTGAGTACGTGGCAACATACAGTCTCGTCTCTGCTGGCCTTCTACTGTCCCCAGAGTGCTTGCACCACGCTTCGAGCTGACCACTCTCTGTCTCTCTTTGCAGTCTCTGACGTATCAGTGGAGTGGGAGTCACTCTGCGGTCAAACGGTCTCTCGTTAACTACCTGGGGGGCCGCTGGTGAGGAAGTAAGTGGTCATCTCTCCCTTCCCCTTCACCTTGACGACACCTCGACATTCCAGCTGGTATCCATTGTTGGCCAACACGTGGTACAAGTCTGTAGTCACCTAAGAGATGACACGGATATTTGACACTCAGGATATTAGATATTCAACCCTTCCTAAGAGTCAGTCCCAGTTTCTCCCTAAAGCATGATGACAGAGGCATAAGTTTTTAAATATGAGGTTTTTTTTTTTATAATCTTCAGCACTTATTAGTGTCTGAAAAAAAGTAGTTCAACTGATACAAGTTGATACAACCAAAAAGTCTTCAAAATGTTATCTGGGAAATGAAAACAATCAGTTCACGTCAGTGCATAGCAGAGAGGGCATTTTGATTTGCAGTAACACAAAGTGTGCAGCAGATGGCAGCGCTGTTGTAATGAGAATCAATCTTTCAAGGAGCTCTTTTGGCAGTACAGCTTTCGATGTTTCTCACACATTTCAAAATATCTCTTCTGCATCTATAAATAAGATTTTTTTGTTTTCCCAAAGCTAACTTGCTGTGGCTTTCCACCACTGAAGGAGATAACACTGCGATAGCCGCATGAAGTCTACAGGGAATTTAGATTTGGCTCTCTCTTCCTTCCCCAGAGGGACTTCAGAGCACAATTACTGCTAGAAAACAACACAGGACTCTTACTTCGGGAGGGCAGATATCTGGGCCTAAAGTGAAGTAAAGTGAAGGACGGTGCACTGATTGAATGTGCAGAATGTAGTATGTGTGGAAGCATCTGTAGTATGCTTCTGTAGTATGCTTCCACACAGAGCAAAGGTCTCTTTTAGATACTGTAAACAAGACTTTGAACTGTGTGCGAAGAGCACTTCTCAGCTAGAGCGAAGATGGCTAATGTGCGGCCATTTTTTTGGGTGTAAATAAGCATTTCATGTTGGAATAACCATTGGCAACAATGTGATGACTAATTTAATGAGTAACTGGATTGGTATTCTATGTTGGCTGACTGATCCAACAATTACTAAAAGGACAAAACGTTTTCTTGTAAACATAAAATTACAAACTGCTGGGGAGTTACTGAGTCACTGTTACCTGAATGTAGTCTGGCACGCCTGTGCTGTCCATCCTGCTGGCCACATTGACTGTGTTCCCCCAGATGTCATACTGGGGTTTCCTGGCTCCTATCACCCCTGCTACAACAGGCCCCATGTTCAACCCTAAGAAAAAAATGACATGGCTGTGAGACATCATAACAGATAGAGGACTTTAACTAAATATTAATGCAGCGTCTACTTGAATGGATTACTGTTGATCTCCGTTGACTGACATCACAAAAGCTCATCCAAAGAAAACTTATCGGATTTCAAGAGCAATTTTCACTCTCCTTCGTGTTTACCTATCTTCATCTGGAAGTTGTTAAAGGAGTGCTCGTTGATGTATTTCATCTGCTCTCTAAGCCTCATGGCATAATCAGCCAAAGCCAGGATGTGTGAGCGGCCCTCTTTATCGTAGGTGGAGTCATTGAGGCCAGAAGCTGCCATGTAGGTGGAGCCAATGGTTTTGATTTTTTCCAGCTGACGGAACCTCTCCTCACTGATAATCTAGGAGAGAACAGCAAAGGACAGGAAGAGGAAACAAAAGCAGCATAGCAACAGGTCAGCAGCACTGGCAGAACAGCACAGGCAACCATGAAAATGGTTACATCTAATGACCACACCTTGTCCAATAAATGTTTCCTAAATTATTGTAATGTGCATTAATTGTTTCTTATATTTCCTTTTGCTCACCTCATCAAAGTCAGCGATGATCTCATTAAGGAGCCTGAGACACTCCACCCCCTCGTTGTTAGCCTCCAGCTCCACATAAAACTCCGAAAAGTTGCTTATGGAGGCAAACATGACAGCAACACACTCACATGACTGATAGTACAACTCGTCATTACGACGCTCCCGTGCAAGGAAGTGGGCAGCTACGTCCTTTGGCAAGATGTTATGGAGCAAGCGGCGATTGTACGCCTGCAGCTCCTCCATGTCCTCCTTCTCCTCTGTAGCCTTAAGTGGGACAGGGAGGGATACGGTTACTTAGTCATGCTGTCAGGTGACTGGATTCATGATGTTATTACAGCTGCTAGAATTGGCCTTTTCACAGAAGACATTTTGACACCTCATAGTAAAGATTTTGACATTACATTTAGCTCCTTCACTTTTAGTCCTGCTGCCATGTATGTGGGCTCAGCAGCACAGTGACATGGCTTAATAAGAACAGAGCCACTGTTAAAGCTAACCTAACATGATTTTCAGGCTATGACAAGTCAAACTGCCCACAGTGAAAAATGTCTTTTGCTGAGTTTAAGTATTTTTGGTTTCCCTTTTGTTTATAGTTTATACACGTAATCGTTCAGCCTACCTGCAGCTTCCAGAGGAAGTCGAGACGAGCGGTGGACTCCACCTGCTGGCCGTGCAAGTAAAGAGCCAGAACAAAAACTGTGAGGATTATAGGAGTCATGACCTTTAGGGAGACCTTGGTCACATTGTTGCAGCTGAGGAGGGAAAGATGAATGAATGAGTGTCTTCAGTATTAAAACTGATGCATACCACTGTTCTGCAGTTTTATTGGAACCAAATCTGGAAAACAGCCAAGAAAGAGTCATGTCTACAAACTATATGGGCCTCTTAAAGTAGATATAATCAAATATAAAACTTAACATACTGCTGCAGAGAATCATTAACAGGTTTTAATTGCCTCAGGAAAAAAAAGAGCATATTTAAAAAAAAAAAAAATAGAACTAAACATGAAAGTAGGTCTATTCGAATATAAACCTTATTTAAAAAAAGTAGGCTAATTTTAACCTAATCCACAGTACTGTGACACAATAGAGACTTTTCAGGTTGAAAACTGGGAAAACGGTGACTGTGTTAGCGTTGCCGGTAGGGGACTCACAATTCGACCAGTATGTCTGCGTTGTTGAACAGGGCCACCTGAGGCCACTCCACTAGCAAGAGGAAAGTGAGCTGGATGAACAGCATCAGAGCCAGCTTCCCTATGCTGCTGATGTGGAGGAACACAGAGCAGGCCAGCAGGGTCAGCAATACACTGTAGCTGAAATACTGCAGCACAGAGGAAACAGAGACAAAGGGAGGAGGAGGAAGAAGAGAAGTAGATTTAGGTTTAGAGTGATAAGTCAAGATTTCACCAACGCGGAAAAACAAACATGAACATGAAGAACACACCTATGATTCAGTGTGCATGTGCAAAAGCAAATACAAAAACCCTTTTTCAAATATTGGCTATGTAAGAGCGCTGTGTTCATTAAACTGCCCAGGTGATGATACAAAGTGACGCACACAAAGAGCCACTTCTAACATTCCCCCCCTCGGTTTCATGAAGTCTTAACCACAACTGCAAGTGTGCGCGTGTGAGAACAGACATTATTAGTATGAGCGCTACAGAGGTTCAAGCACGTAATGAACCTTTACTTCTCTCTCTCTTTGTCACTAAGAGCAGGCTCTCTCATTCTCCATGTGGGTATCTGTAACAGCTACAAGGTGCTACAGCAGCTCTCACGCTTCACACTCAAACTGTGAAAACCCCCTCTTCTGGATTGGGAATAATGAAAATGCGTCACAGACAAATATTTTAATCTTGCTGCAAATTACAAACAAAATTCAGTGAGATAAGACACGACTTCTCCTGTGGACACTCTCCAAGCAATTCTGTTTCTTAGTGAGTGCTTCATAAAATCTGCCTCCTGGCTCTTATGAAAAGCGACCGGAGGTGCTCATTCAGACATGAAAGGGACACGTTCAGAGGCCATGAGAAGGGAATGAATGTCTGAAAGTGGCTTTACGGACACACAGGCTTTTTCAAAAATGCTATGGAGCTGACCTCTGGAAAATGGCAGGGCATTGTCTGGCTGGAACACAGAGTCGAACCGTTTCTGGCCAGGTTATGAAGCAGGCAGGAAGTCACTGATGTGTTCAACTCCTTGGCCACACACTCCTTCAGGTTCTCTCTGCTGCATGTAAACTGGCAAGAGAGAAGGAAACAGTTTGTCATTAAAGAGTCAATAATTGGAATCAGTAAGGAAGAGAAGCACATGTTATGCCTTATATTGCAGCACATATGGAACTGGTTTTAGGAGGCGGTACAACATGTTTGCTGATTATTAAATAACTTTGACCAAGAGATATACAGCGAAAGACATTTTTGCATAGTTTCTAGTTTTCATTGCTCCTAGTAAACAAGGGGAACCTCAAGGGCTGTAAAAAGAAGCCAAGAAGCTTCTCTCTTGGCCAAATCCTCATGTTAAAATGCTCTGCTACACATTTCATAGTGTATTTACATTCTGGTACAAAAAAAGGTTTGGGCATTAAAGCCACTTTGTAGCAATAGTTGTATCCCAGGTCCCTTAACCCATTTTTAGTGGACTCATCTCACAAAAAATCTGTCTTTCTATGTGTTGCAGCCCATCTGAGAAGTTTTGTTTAGTGAAATTCATCTGTTACCTATGAACAAATTAACAGTGTGAATGTGTGTCTGTGCTTTGCATCCTTACCGTTCATAAATAAAGCTTGCTAACCAAAGCTTGATAGCATTAGCTGACAACATAGCACTCTGCACCGAGCACTGCGAATACGTTTTAATTTTGAACTTCAAAAATCCAACATGGCACCAACACTCAAGCTTAAAAATGTGTGGTCAGGGGGGCAATGCCCATCTTTTATATAGAGATTTTGCCTTGAGCAGTAATTATGTCAAAATGCTGTGTCTGATTATACCCGATATACTAGAAGTTTTCAGTATTCATATAGTCACTCATGTATGGAGCACATATAAAACTAAATGGATCTTTATAATGATCACATGGAGAAAATATTGATTTCTACAACCTCATCCGTCAAGGTGATGGATTATGATTAATTGCCTCTATCCAGCAACATCCATATAGCCAGGATAGTGCTTAATTATTTTATGTTAAAGTAATGTGTAATAATATTTAAAATAATCAGGAAATAAGTATTTCATGATGCAAAAAAGCATCAAAATTAAGACAGTCCATACCATGTTAGCAAAAGAAGAGATATAGAGGAGGAGGATGGTGAAGACGGCCACCAGTGTGCTGTTTGCTCGAGATCGGACTATTTTCTTGGTCACTGTCTGCAAGGCAGCTGGAAAAAGCTTTGATACAGACAGCAGGGAGAGCATCAGATAAGGGAGAGTTAATGCCATTAGCGATGCTGGCTGAAAACATGTAATAATGTCTCTTATCTACAAGAGGAACCACATGAGTAGCGAAGGCCTTTGTTTCGTACTTTGATGCAGGAGTAGATGGCACAGACGAAGAGGATGTTGGCGAGGATGACGAAGACGCTAATGTAAAGACCGAGCATAAGCGGCGTTCTGAGGAATAGATGAAAACAGAGTCATTAAGATGTACAACTCTAATGAACTCCTCATAAACGAATCAAGAGCACATTTCCTGTGCACAATTCAGTATAACTGGAAAAGGCAACTTGTCAAAGAGAACTACTTACTTTGGGAAAATAATAACTTGAATGAAGCAGATACAGCAGAAGACAAAAAGTATGCAGGCCACATATCCTCCGAAACGATTGTCAACTTTTTTAGAGTACTAAAGAAAAGACAACGAATGAGAAATCAGATGAACTGCAGTCCAGTTTACAATTTTTTTCTTTTAGGGACGTTTTGGGGTGAATTTCAATTTAATTTTTGTCAAATGTCAACCTTTTTCTCAAGTTCGTCAGTCTGAAAAGTGAGCAGAAACTTCTTGACATGATCTTTCCTCAGCTGGTCAATGCTGCGCGCATCGATGGCCCGTCCGAGAAACTCATCCACCTCATCCTCGGTGTTCAGTGCCTCCTGAGTACAGCGACTGTGAAGTACAGGGAACAATAGGTCACTGTCACTGCTGCGTGTTTGCTTCACTGTGAAAGTGTGTGTGTGTGTGTGTGCGTGTATATGTTTAGACATCTTTGTGAGGACAGAAAATTGGCATGTTACTACCCTAAGTGTGGAGCAATAGTCACTTATGGGGACAAAATGCCAGTCCCCATGAAGTTGAAGGCATTTTCAAGGCTCAAAATGTGTTTTAGTGTCAGGATTACAATTGGGTTATGGTTAGGTTTAGGCAAAGGGAAAGTATTATGTCGATTAGATGTCCTCACTAAGATATGAAACGACTGTGTGTGTGTGTGTGTGTACATGAGGATGTTGCCCTATGCTGTGACACAGAGGATGACTCAGAGATAACATGGCATTAGTGTGTTTGATGGATCTGACTGTGCAAAACCAACAGTTTACCCTAAAGTTAAACTGCTACAGTGACAGCTGACAAATCAAACACTTGAAACTGGAGCCCACCCAAAAAAACCACTCACTTTTCTTTGCTGGATGCTTCATCGATGCCCTGAGAAAAACAAAAAGAGAGAGTGAAAACAAAAAGAAAAAACAGGATAGAAAAAGAAACAAAGGGGAGAGATTATCATGTGGTCACAGTACGACTGAAAAATAGACACAGACTCAGACATCTGCACAGCTAATCCCTGTGAGCCAGACTGATGTTTTAATTAATGCTGGGAGGCTTCAAATTACACCCTCTTTGCCCCTAGGGCTGAAACCCTTTGAGATGGAGAAAAAAAGGAGGAGGAGGGGAAAAGAATGTACGAAAGAAAAGGAAATGAGACTTCAAACACAGAGAGAGAGGATGTCAGAAAAAGTGTGTGAAAAAGAAAACATATGCAGCTGCAGACTCATCATAGTAGCTCGAATAGTGAACTAGGAATCCTTGAGAGCCCTACAGATCAGTACTTCTTCTCACGTCCTCATTGTCTTCTGTTACTGTTTGCCACTCAAATGTATTTATTTATTCACAGAACACTGTCTAATATGAAGCCAAAAGTAAGATGGGAACAAATAAGCGTGTACAGCTATGCCATCAACTCTATGAGGCTTTACACAGCAACATAAGGTAGGCATGCTTACGTCACGTCACCAATACTTATCTTAATACGCATGTTAGCATGCAAGTCAGGGAAAGGGTAAGAATACTCTGTAACAGTAAGCTAAGATGCCATCTGTAAAAACAGTACCATAAAAATGTAGAAATACAACCCAGACAGATGACACTACTGCCGAAGTGTCACTAACTGTAGTTCTTCCAGTCGCCACTTGAGGCCAGTTCCAAAAGCGAGTCAAATCTCTTCTTCTTGTTAAAATGTCCAACATCACAAATTTTGTTCTCCCTTCATAACAATTTTAAAGTGGGAGTGGGGGAGGCGGGGGTCATTTCCTTCAACTATTTGGATTTTGTTAAGCCTTAAAAGAAGAACAGGTGACCTCACAGTAGATATGTCCATCTCTTTTATACAGTCTGTGATACCAACTCTATCCAGATGAAATGTCCACAACATTTGAATACGCACACATTTTTTTAAACAACCTATTGAAAGTATATAATTAATTTAAATTAGTATTAGATTAGTATATAATTTAACTTGAGAGAAAGGAGAGGATGAGGAGGTACTGTAGAAAAGTCCTAAGTGCATACTGTTCCCTCTGTGTATCTCACCATCTTCTGGTAGGCTTTAGGCTCCTTGTTTCTGTTGAAAGACCTGTCAGGCACCCAACGTGGCATCACTCCCTCTGCAGAATTTGCACGTGTACGCTGCATTTTAGCTATCATGGCTTTCTCTTCTTTCTGGAAGTGAAGAAACCCCAACAGGGTAAGTGCTTTGAAAAATAAGGTCTTCTATTCCAGGTGACAACCCATTATATTATTTGTGTGAAATATAGCACTAGTGTGGTATTCAGATGAGGTCAGGCAGATAAGCATGTGTGTGTGTGTGTGTGTGTGTGTTTGACCATGCACTAACCCTTTTCTGGCTGCAGCCCAGCACCAAGAAGGTTTCAATGTTGTGTTCCTTCAGGTAAGCATTCCTCTCCCCTCCAAAACCTGGCTCCACTTCATAGTCCCCGTTCAGATACTGCAGTGTCGCTTTGGTGATGTGGATACGACTACACACACGCCCACACACAACATAAAGTGTGTCTTAAAACATAAATCCTATGGAAGATTAATCCAGCACGGTAAGAGGTAATTTGGGCAGGACCTACCCAGCCTTTCCTCCAGCCTCCATTTGGTTGGCAAGGGTCACGTCGTTAGACCACACATCAAACTGCCACTTGCGCAAGCCAAGCACCCCGCAGTGAACACGCCCGCTGTGGATGCCCACCCGCATGTTCACGTTAACGCCTGTAACCTCTCTCACCAGCCTGCAGATGAACACACACACGAACACTGATGTCAAAAGGCGAGCATCACGTTCAGCTTCACAAAGTCTCCTCAAAACCCTGTGTGCCATTCACAGATAAACTTAAAGAGGTCCTATATATGCAATAAACAAAGCCTCACATCAGATCCACATATATACAAGTAATGAGTCAGAGTTAAAAGTAAAGGTTTGAGACTGTTCTAAAGGCTCTGGTCCAGACAGTTTTTTCCAGTCTTGGTGGATAATAATGTCAATACGAGCATACAAGCTCTGCCTTCAAACCCAAAAAGCCATCCACCTGCTCTTCAAACCTTCTGTTTGGGAGGTGAACCCAATCACTCACAAGCTGGCTTTAAGAGAGCGTGGCTTAAAGGAAGTGGAGCAAAAGCACTAGGGCTAGGCACCTCAGTATAAGATAAAAAGGGAATATTGTGAATCATGCTAATTACTATAGTTGAGTAAAAGGACAAAAAATGGAAAACCGAGCATAATAAATCCTCTTCAACTTTCAGTGAAATATAACTGTGGCTGTCTTAAGTGTGCATTTTACTCACGAGATAGCTTCAATCATGTCTACTCCCATCTCTACACAGCAGTGGGCGTGGTCAGCACGGGGCTCAGGCAGTCCTGACACACAGTAGTAACAGTCGCCAAGGATTTTAATACGCAGACAGTGGTTCTCCTGTAAACAAAGACACAACGCATAAAATGTTAGACCTTCACCTACAGCTGATTCACAGCATGTCAAATAGATTATAAACGCATAATGTGAATGATTTATAAGCCTCAGCAAAGTTCAATTAGCAGGTTACACAATGCTTAAGTATCAGTAAATGCATCATTTTCTATTTGTCATACTAACTAGGACTGAGACTACAGACTGTAAAGATGCGTATGAACCGGTGGTTCAAAGTTTCGCTATGACAGTAGTGGCAGCCAGCAGCAAAGCTCACCGAAGCCAGCTTGTCAAAGCGGGCAAACAGCTCGTTCAGCGTCATGACCAGCTCCTGGGCCGTGCACTGAGATGCCAGGCTGGTGAAGCCCTCAATGTCCGCAAACAGTATGCTGCAGGAGAGGTGATGGGTATGTGGGGAGGGAAACAGAGAGAGGGGAAGCAGAACAGACAGAGGGAAAGAAAGGGGAGAAAAAGGAGACACAGAATGCAATCAATCAACATGGTGTAGAAAGAGACAGCATGGTCTAGCGGCTCCCTCCTCCTGTTCAACTATCATGTGAGCAAGGGAAAGAGAGGCAGACATTTGTTCGGCTCTGGCTCTCATCATTCAGGCCAATGTAGGTCACCTCCTCCAGCCCTTCCCTCTGAGAACACCCCCCTCCCCTCCTCTCTACCCCTCGATCCCTCTGTCTGCATGCCTTTCATTGCAAACTTTTGATAGTAATGAAAGGCGAGGATAAACAACACCCCAGACGAAAGTTAGACATGAAGGCAACAGATGGCGCTGTGACCACTGCGAGGTCATCCACCAGGGACAAACTCGCACTTAATTACAGCGGTCAAAGTCTTGTCTGCGTCTACCACTGTGGGCAAGATGAGGCGATGCCATGATGCACCACTTCATCTATAAGGGATAGAATTAACAAATAAACAAACCTATAGTATTTTTTCACTGGTGGGAGCAGAGCCTAAAGTTGATGCCGTTTTGCAATGGACATTTTTTTTACCCATATTTTGAGATATGCATTTTTGCTAACACCACTTTTAGTGAACCAGCTTCCTATTGTAAACAGCAGCATCATGAACCAGTGCACTGTTTTTGGAAGAAAAAGCTCAGGGCTCAGAACTGAGTACTGAGTATGCCATATACTGTAGTTTTACTGGCAAACCAGTAAAACTAAGGTACTGAAACTTCATATACCTTAGGTTTACTGGTTTGCCAGTAAAACTCTATTATTATTCACTCCTGTAGTAACTTATACTTGGCAGGGGTGTTCTGTTTTAGGACTTCCCAGTCCTTCACACACAGAGAGCAAGGAGAAGCACTGGGAGACATGTGGCTACATGAAAAGACAGAGGCGGCGAGAGATGCAAGAATGGAGCGGCATCAACAACAATAGATATGATACTGATAAGCTCAGAAACAGCATAAAAGGGAGTCGCTCAGATGGACATGGGTTGTAAAGTGGCTTGGAGATGCACTGCGACTGTGAGCATGCTAACGTAGCTTAAAAGGACACCTTAATAACATTTGTGATTGCAAGGCTCTCAAGTGAACGATCTCATGTGGGCGAGCAATGGGAAGGGATGACCTGCTTTAATTACTGCTTTACTTAATGCTTTGCTTAATGCTAAATTTGATTTGTCTTTCTAAGTAACTTTGTACAATGCTTGACTAAATATAGTTTAAAATTACAGACCTGTTAGCTAATCAAAACACTCTGAATATCTTGAGTTTAGTTGTTTTCTAAGTGTTATTGCCTTTGCAAAGCAACCCAAGTATTTTTTATTTTTTAGTCTTGTGTTGAATTTGGATAATGGATTGCTTGTGTAAGTTTATACCTTGGTAGGTCAGTGGTGCTGCAACAGAGTATTCTAAGTACATTACCTGTGCCTATCTGGGTCACCTATGACAGGAGATCTTTGCTTTAACCTCATTACAATCTCCATGCCACCACAACATGGACAGCGCTGGCTAAACTCTGCTGCAGTACAGCCAATAGAAAGATTCAATCACCTGTTAGTAGTCAGTCATCAGTGATGGATGAGAGTAGGAGGCAGCAAACTCTGAGATCTGTCTGAAATTATTTGCTACAAAAAGCACATCAGCGTCCTGAAGCCAATATTGTTGCTTAAGCCGGTGCTGTCAGTGTCAATAACCAGCAACATGCATAATACATGCTCTAAAGGAAATAGCGGTTGGAGGGACTCTGAGGTCGAAGCTAGCTGAGCACTCCCACATTTTTTGAGCCTTATAGTATGTTCGTGCAGAAGCATGTGCGTGCATTCATCTGTCTGTGTTTACCTAACATTGTCGTGTTTTTGAATGTAGATCTTGTGGAACATCATATCTTCCTTCTTGGCACTGATATCAGCCTGCATCTCCATGGCAACGTGATGTGGCAGCACTGACAGCAGTAAGCGCTCCTGAGAGAGAGGTAGAGATGACACAAGAGAATGAGAGAACAGACAGAGAGATGAATTAAAACAGAAAGGAAGACATGACAGTGCACGATAAAGAGAGTCCATTCATTTTCAGCGTTTTCCACTGTTGGAGTGTTTACTGAGTCAAACTGGCTCGCTGGGATCTGCGTGGGAAGGTGTTAGTAAAATAGAGTGGAGCGGAGATACACGTTATACTCCAGAACATATTGTTGACCTCAAAAAGGGAGACAAACAAATTAGACACTCATTTGTTGCTCTTCTGCATTTGTGTATATGTCTTTCTACAGGACTTGGTCTCAGCAGGTGTCTCTATGTGTGTGCCTGTGCATACCGTGTGCACATAAGTGTACCTGTTGCTGGTTTTCCCTCTGCAGGTGCAGTCTGGCCTGAATGTATCCTCTAGTCTCCTGGAAGGCCTGTCTTTGGGAGACTTCAGCGGGGTAGTGAGTACAGATCCCGATCATGTTAGTGCACAGGAAGATCAGGATATTGGCACTGATCTGAAAACACACAGACAGACACAAAGCATGAGGTCGAAGCTGAAAAGAAAACAAAAGAGCATCAAACACGTGCAGATCTTGTCACAATAATTCAATAAACTCTGACTGACCTGGGTGAGGTCATTGAGAGAAAATGATAACATGCTATGTCATAGGAATTACTGCAAGGCGAAAGATTCCTCAAATGTCTGAGGGCCCATTAGATATGATCTGGTTAGAGATGATGAGCATGGCCTTGTGTTTGCTTTGCAAAGGATTTTTTTCACACTTGTTCTTAATGGCAGAGAGGAAGCCCAGACTGTTTAATGCCATGAATCAGTGGAGACGCGGGAGGATTGTGTCATTCCAGCTTTTTTTTCTTAAGAGCTAACAACAATATTGTATTTATTGTGCTGAATCCAATTAAAAGGCAAAAACAGGGAGATTATTCCAGCATTTCAAAAGATGACTTTTGTTAAAATCTAAAATCTCCTGGCAAGTAGTATAAAGCAGAGAGACAGAACATCTTTTATGCAAGTGGTAGTCTATCTCAATGCGCAACTTCAGATAGAAGCAGACAGATCCATTACTGTAACTTCCTTGTGTGTACCCACTAAGTTTAACAATGAGGCTCTGAGAATGCTGTGCACAATCTGTATAACATTATCTGTGACTTGAGTAAATTAAGTTTATCGTGTGCAGTTAACTTTGTGGGGTCATTGACCTTAAAGGCATTCCTCTGTGCCGCTCCACTCACTTTTTGTGTTTTCGGATGTGTGCCGTAAGCCAGCATTTGAGTCTGTTAGTGATTTCTTTTCTCACTAGTCCACAGCCAAGACTGAAGATCAGAAATGGATGCCTTGAGCTCTGGACTTCCCCTCAGCTTAGAAACACGTGGGCATGCGCACACACACACACACACACACACACACACACACGTCTGGTTTGCTATCCTCGTGGGGACATCCCATTGACATAATGCTTTCCCTAGCCCCTTACCCTAACCCTAACCATTAAAAATGAATGCCTAACCCTAACCCTTACCCTAAACCTAACCATAACCTAATTGTAACCCTGACAGTAAAACCACATTTTGAGTGTGAAAATTGCTTTCAACCCCGAGGGGACCTGGATTTTGGTCCCCACGGTGCAGAAAGTCCCCACCAGGATAGTAAAAGTCAGATTTTGGTCCCCACCAGGATAGTACGAACCCGTACACACACACACACACACACACACACACACACACACACACACACACACACACGTCCCCTCCATGTTCAGAAACACACTCCAGCCTGGGAAAGTCACTTGACCTCTGACCACAGCCCAGGGTGCTTCCTCTGAAGATGATATCATCAATAATGAGAAAAGGACGTGCACGCACTGGACACACAAAAAGCCTGAATGTTAAATCTGTCTTAATGACAACACTCTCAGTGAACTTGAAGATTTGAAAACTTTGTGCCATGGCTGGTATGTCGCCAGACCAGTGTGTTTCCCTGTGCATGCTTGTAATTTGTCTTTATCAGACAGTTGGCGGAAGAGAGCTGCTGAACTGGAGATAGGGGCAGATTATCTGTATATGTACATTCACTGCATTTTTTAAAGATGTGTCTCCACCTTTTCAAAAAGCATCGCTGCGCTAGTATCCACACTTCAACCCTCACGCTTGCAGAGTGATGGCAGATCCTCTGCCACTGTCCCCACATAAAGGTTTACAGTGTATACACAAGAACTTACTATTTGTTGTCACGACAAGGCAGAGATAATCTAACAACCTGTGCTTGAAATGAAACATAACACCATTACCAAAGGACAGTGGTAGGCAAATTCCACTCTGGGAGAGTCACTGCTAGCCTCCTATTCCACCCGAAAACAAATGGCTAAACTAGATTAGGAACACAGAGGTAAGCAAAAATAAACACTCTGATGGTTCACAGGTGTACGAAAAAACATACCTTTGATGGACTGGTTAAATACCAATCTTTGAGTAATCACTAGTAATCACTTTATTCCTTGAGCTCCATAATGCAGGATGACAGACTTGTTATGACTTATTAACTTCAGAGATTTCTAACAGCTGTCCAGAGGCATGACACCTCATCAACGGGCCATTAAACATCAGAGGTTGACTCATGTCATTTACGTGAATGAATTGGAACCATGCTATGGTTCAATTACTGATTAGCCTATTGTGCTCCTGAATTACTGGCAAACTGATAAGCCTTGCTTTGTAATATCATAGACAGCACGTACAGACGTGACACTCTGATATAACCCGATCGCATTCATCTCAAACAGACGGCTCCAAAAAAAGAGGAAGTCGGTTAATTTTGTTAAGTGGCCCTTCTAAGATACAGGACCTTCTGCAACTAACTGACCACACTTCTCAACAATGCACATGTTTCAGAGATTCGAGCTTTCCATGTGAGCAATTTTAATCCATATATTATTCCTAGATATTCCTAGAAAAGAAGTTAACTGATAGTCTGGCTCTGCACGCATAAAGACTCTCAGTGCAATGATGTGCTGGGATAGCGTGGATAGGCATTTATTTGCAAATAGGATGCAAATGTATGTGCAGCATTTATTGAAGCTTGCGAAAGCCTTAAAATGCAAGCGGGGACGGGGCATTCCGGTTCAGGACTATTAAAATGCAACAACCTACTGACTACATCTAGAAGGGTAGTGCAATATAACAGCCCGATAGCTATAAATGAGTGAAACTGAAGTGTGAAGAAACATGATGAACAAAGCTTGTATTAATGACAACTTATATGCTTAGTCATCGTACAGTCTAGAGATTAGAGGCAGACGCATTCACAGAGACTTTTAAATAAATCTTGTGAGCGTGTGTGTGTGTGTGTGAGTCCTTTTGGACTGGCAGCTCTTTGATCCTGAAGCTTGTTGTGTCTGCTGCTGCACTCATATCACCCAGAACTCCAAATCTAGCACAGACCCCCGGCTGACACTACCCTTCCTAAACAGTGAAGACAGAAAAGCAGCTTCTCTCCATTAACACAGAGCCAGTCTCTTTATAACGACTAATCTGGATTTAGAGTATATTCCACTGATGCCTCCTGACCATTTTTCCTGCAGACTTTTGGCTCTTAAAGATGAGCCTGCCTAAACATCTACTTAGGCAGGCACTTTTGGCGGTGAAGTTAAAAGGAGACCAAACATTGGCTTATAAGGTGCGGCTCACAGCAAGGTGCTTTATAAAGTTAAAAAAAGAGAAAAGGATAGCATGCTAATAATCAAATGAGGGAATGGGGATGGAAAAGATTTCTGCTTGGCAAACACACACTAAATCCATTCTATCTTTAATAATATCCCACTGGACAATTCCCTCATGCTCAAGCATGCTGGAACACACATGTGCCCAGATCAAGTTATGACAACAACATCCTTATCCATTTTTAAGAGATAAAAAGTAACAAAAGAGATAAAAGTGAGATAAAAGTTCTTCTGATCAATAAAATATAGTTTTGTGGCATTTGACAGCACGCCTACACTGTACAGGCATTACTTTTGCTCTTTTAGCTAAGTGAAGGCAACAGTAAACCACAGAGTGGTCATATTAAATTGTAACTATAATCATGGACAATACACTGAGGGTAGCTAAAAACAAGGACCTGTCAATCACAGGTACTAAAATAAGTCAGCTGGTTAAAGGCGCTTTTCTTTTGGTCAGTGCTTGGATTCATGCAGTTGTATCTAAAAAGCCTGAAAGAAAAGTTCAGATATTTCACTAACCCTGAGCAAAAAAGCTTAAACTTTAAAAGGCCAAAGTGCTACATCCCATAAGTCAACACTTGGGACACTGACTGCAGTTGACATGGGGACTAAACTCCAGCACATGACCTCTGATAGGCATCTGGAGCTTTTCAAAATGTCTTACAAAGCTAAACGCCAAAGCCCAGTCACACGCTGCTGATCATAGCCTGCAAAAAAACAAAACAACATGTGGTACCACAGTAGTAAAAATAGACAATACTGTCCCATTTTGTTTGCCTACACCTGATCTAATCAGCTGTCACTAAACGGTGTAATTATTCATTTAAGAAAGATGCTATCCTTATAAAGACAGATGTTGCTGAAGGGTGGGAGTGCCTTCTTTGCCATCTTGGGCTCTTGCCATCTGGAATCGGAGCTTTGTTTTTGTCATGACTCCGGCCAAACCAAAATTGGTCTCAGGCGACCAGTGAGGCCACGGAGTAATCTTTGTGAAACGCTGAAGCAAATTCCGCGAAGCTAAATAGAGCTGGACCCAGGCCGCACATCTGCCAGATAAACAGATCCTGAATTAATACTTGCATGAGGAAAATAAAACACGTGGAAAATCTCCCAGCTATCCTGGAATTACTCACTATAACAAACTGTAACCGCCAGCTTAAACTACCCGCTCACTTCTTTTAATACCAACAAGTTTTTCCACAAATCAAAACACTGTGAAGCTTGTTTGTCCCTCATTTTCAATATCTCATCTTTCAATTTACTGTTAGCAGGCTGAAATATAAACTACCAGATAATATTCCTTGTTGAGTAAAACATACAGTACAAGTAGCTTGCCGTGATTACACTAATCTTCTTCTGCCACTTTATGTTGGGTTAGGGTTATCTATGGAAGCTCAAGACAGACATGACGAAAGTCTAAGACAGCAAGTCATATCAAGTCAGTAACGTCATAACGATTTTAAAGAAAAAATAACAGTAAACGAGAGACACATGGATTGGTAAAGTTGGACACAAATAAAAAGTGAGTGGTTAATGAGAACATTGATGTTCCCTCAACAAAGAATAGCAGACGCACAACTTTTAGCAATTACTTCCTTTTTGTTAAAAAAATTATATCATGTAACATCTCCGGTTTGGGTTTGCTCCAGGACCCTTTATTTGCCCCCCCTTTCCTCTCTTCCCCAAGATTTTCTGTCTCTATAAAAGTTCAGAAGTGTTAAAAGCAAGTAAATGGCCTCATCACTACTGGAAGTTATATGCAATTTATAGATGCAGTCAAATTAATAAAAATTAAAGACCATAAAAAGTGGAGACTGTTCATTTCTTGGTAATTGAGCAAACTCACAAATTCAGCAGAGGATCACAAAAAGCCCCCCCTTTTTTTTTTTTACCATTTTGTCACCATTACCATAACAACTGCTGTTCCCATTTACTTACTGAATTATCACTCATTACGTAAAAGAATTTCAGCTCCAAGTTGTGGTTCAAATCACACAAGCTGCTGTGTGTCCGTGGTCTCCGTTGCTCAGAGGTCTGGGGTCAGTGTGTAGAACTAGACTCAACCCTCTCCTTCCAGCTTTCCAGCTGTGTCCTTGCTAACCCTCCACTTCCTGCCTGCTCAGACCCTCACAGGCACAGCTGCAATTAAAACACGGCAGCTGAAGGAACACAGAATCTGACAATTAGACTATCCAACCAACCAACCGGCGGTTCACTTTCCTCCTCCCAGAGACTGAACTGTGTGACAGAGGTCAGACCTTGAAGTGTGTGACTATGAGCTGAACATCCAGGAATTCCTGCTCGAGCTTCTATTTCATCTCTGTTTGCACATAATGTAAAACATAAAGGCCGTTGCATCTCTAGAGAGACCAATGTAACATTAATATCAAGGCATTGCTCAAAAGAAGGAAAATGGCAGCCAAGTCGCACTGACTGTAGTGCAAATACATAGCACCGTGTTTGTGTAATACATGGTAAGTTTGTTATTTTTTGGGTAAGACTGTCTTTAGCCTGGAGCGAGAGAATTAAAAGGGGGAAACATTAAACAACTTTAAAATAAATGTGCACAAAGGTCAAACTAAACAGGCATGAGTTCAGTTTAACTGTTCAGTTATATAAGCATGTGCTCACCCACTGTCCCGCCCTGTTCTCGCTCAACAACATCACACACCGCTGGCTTTTACTAAGTATACAGATCAATACTGGGACAAAAACAGGTTATAGTTTAAACAGTGAAGACTTGTCTTTCATCACTTGCTCGGTCAAGGATGAGCTGATACTGAACTCATGCATGTAAGACATTTGCCTCCTGGGCTGATTTCTGGAAATGCCATGTGGCACGTTTATGAAGCCTGAAACATGAGCATCGTTTCAGAATTTGAGAATAGATGTATAAGTGAGTACGATTTTAGAGAAACGCAAAGAAATGTACAACAAGAAATGTCCTGGTCACCTCTGTCCATTTCAACAGGAAGTGACTGTATATTTTATCTTCCATATTCACAGAAGTTATATAATAATTAAACTAGAAACATAACATAAAACATATTTTTTCTGAGCTTTTTGCACGAACACAAGACAGAGCTCACCTTCATTTGGATTAAATCTGATGATGTGAAATTATAATCATGGGCCTGGGGTATTGTTATTATATCTGATGTCATTCACTTAAAATGTGAAAAAAGCATACTCTGAAACACAGAGGCCCAGTCATTTAAACCAAAAACAAATCTATACAAACTGGATGACACGAGCTAAAAGATCTGCTCTGGTCAGCTGGAACACAGTATTACACAGCACAGGGCATGAATGAGGATCTATGTAGTCTATTACATTCGACATGTGTTCTTCCTATTTTATTAGAAAGAAGGTGTTGCCTATTTGTACACTGATAGCAAACATGTTATTACAGCTTCACCCTATAAGTACCTCCTCACTCCAGCCTGACATATGTCGCCTCTGTTACAGTTTTGTAACTGTAACCAAGTTAGCCAGGATAACAAGACAGTTGGCTAGTGTAACTGTGACCTTTGACAGAGACCCATTCACCTTCCTGTCACGAACACTGGGATCGGTACTGCACTCCACAATATCCAGAGTAAAACCGCCTTTAAAAGCTTAGGGGCATACATGCCGCACAGATGCACATTTAACACCACTAATGGATTCCTAATATATATCTCTTGGCTGTCAGCCATGGCAGTTCAGCCTCAAATCCCTGTATTTACTTTTGCAGGGAGCCAAGTTGTTAGTAAACCATGAACTGTTATTAGAAGCCTGCACTTCCTCCTGCCTGACTCACACAGCTATTATTAGCCTGGCTATTATTTCCCTTATCACTCTCTGTATTTTAACAGTAATGTTTCACTTATTGTCAATCCTAATTTCTCCCACCCATGGTGATAAAAATTATCCGGGTTTGCATCGTTGCCTTTGGCTGTAATACAATAACTGGATGAGTCACAACTTTCTCACTCTCTGATAGGGTGGGGTCGGGAGTAAAGGGGGTGAGGGGTGGGCGGGTGGGGTCTTTTATTTCAGCTACTGAATTGTTTGGGAGGTGAAGTACCTGACGATGGGTTCTCACCATCTGACAGCAGCAAAGGGAGGGAGGCGCTCCGATGCCTGCGAGTGAAGCTGAGAGACACAGATCGTGTATTGCACTTACTGTGGCCAATGCAGTAAGTGCAATACTATGACTGTAAAACACGTATGTAATACTGGACATGCGATTGGCTCCAAACAGCTCAGGCTGAATATCAAGGCTTAAGTTTTTCTAAACTAAAGTATATGAACACCAGCAAATAGTAGAGTGGTGTAAAAAGTGTTGGTATCATATGCATGAACACATACTGAAGTCATGCTCACTATGTCTTTAATGAAATCTTTCACCATGTCTGATCATTTTCAAATGATGTAATCTGATTAGCTATTTACACAGGGTTATACTGCTGACATGTTTAATGTTTTAATGACTTTGGCAACAATACATATCTCTATTTGTCTCTGTAAAAATTTTAACAATGCAACAGTGTCATAAATGTGAAATACAAAGTCATGAGAACATGAAGATCATGGAAGTGATAAAGTGGCAGAGCTATGGGGACACTGACTGACTTTACATCCATGTCTAACTTTGTTTTGGGGTTTTCTTTGTTTGTTTGTTTTGTTTTTCTGTACTTAACTTGTAATGAATATGTAAGTGCCTGATGTACAAATGTGTAATGTGTAATATTTTTGAACCGATGACTCAAGAACATCTGAGCATCACAGTTGGTACCATCCAAATTTAAGACGATCTCTACAATTTTCATTTAGCAGCAGAGAGCAGAGGCTGTTCCCTACACGTGAATATCAGACATGGCACCCGTCATAATTCAAAGGGTTAAAGTAGCTGATGTTGTAGCTGCTTTCAGATTTTCTTATGCAACACAAATGTTCTGGCATAAATGCATTATGCATGCCTCGGTCATGCTTGCAACATTTCATTGACAGATTTCACCAGTGTTAAGCTGAAGGATCAGTGTGTTTCCACTACTCCCACATTCGCTGACCCCAAAGCAATTTGGCAAAAGAAACAGGTTTTTCCTCTAGTGTCGGATCACCACACAATCAGCAGAGTGCAGACTAGTTGTGCTGATGTGTCAAGGGGTAGTGTTTTTCACAGCTTCCACTGCTCTGTGAAAGAGTTGGTATTTGTCTATGGAAATATTTGTTTGTTTGTTCTTCTGCAAACAAATAAAATTGTGTAGCCTATTCTTGACCCACATATAATACAATACAATCATAGATCTTGGAAACACTGATCCAATGAAACAATGGTAGAATAAGGAACATGACCTCCCATACAGAATATGGCTATAATAATGCCAGCTGTTACTTACTTTCAACCACCAAGCAAGTGCTCAGCACTATAAGCTAAAATTATAATCTTAACTCGACTCTTTTCACTCTCTGTTTTTCTACACCACTCTGCAACTGATCATTAGTTATTATTAATCTCTGTCTCTCTTCGACAGTATGTCTTTTTGTCCTGTCTCGCGGCAGATAGCTGCCCCGTCCTATCAATCAGAGGTTTGTTCCTGTTAAAAGGGAGTTTTTCCTTTCCTCTGTTGCCAAGTGCTTGCTCATAAGGGGTTGTTTGATTGTTGGGGTTTTCTTTGTATTATTATCTTTACTTTACAACATAAAGCACCTTGAGGCGGCTATTGTTGTGGTTATATAAATAAAACTGAATTGAATTAAACCCCCAAACTTATTTGATTATTGCATAATTTTATTGAAAACTACAGTTGTGTTTCTCTCTTTTTCATGTCCACACGCTAGAGCAGGGATCTGAGATTATAATGTTAAGTATCCAGTAGCCGAGCAGAAATGTCAGAAAGGCCAATCACAACAACTAATACTGACAGGAAATGATCATTTACATTTGGCGCCAGCAGATGTGAAGACCTGGGAATGAAACAGCTTGCACAACACATAAGTTCTCATAACAGACTTCACACCAAACCCAGTTAAAGGGATGAAGCGTGGAAAAACCCAGCAAGCAGAAGATGAGGAAATAATACATTTACTCTTCAGTTGCCAAGTTAATACACGGAAGGGATTTCAACCCATCAAATATCAAAGAAGAGTTTCCAACAACTTGAGCCGAACTCAGACAGCATGTCATCCACTTCAAAGCCTTTTAAAGAAAAAAGTAATAGTGAGCAATAAAAGTGAAGACAAATTAAGCCATCTGAACTGTTCTGAAGTAAAATGTATGGAAGCGATACAACATGTTATTATGAGAACAGCTTAATCACTGAGGACTAACATATATAACTTATTTGTTAACTGACAGAGAAGCTTTAGAGTTTAAGGGATACAGCTTGTTAATCTTTCACAGGCACTGGTTTAATTTGGAAATCGTCAGTTGGATAATAAATCTGATGTTTTGAGATGCTATGCTTCTTCCTCGTTCGAAAACTGTAATTAAAAAGGACAAAGCAATGAAATGCTAGTGATTTGTGAGAAAAAGGAAACCAATGATGTCCAAAGTGCCTTTTGAGCCACAACAAAACACAATGAACAAAGCCTAAAAATTATGCAACACATTCCTGAGAGAATGTTGCACAAATGTTGTGCAGACAGTCTTTTTAAATCTTAACAGGCAGCACCACCTGTAAGACTGACAGAAGTTCCTCTGAACCCTGAATCTGCAGGGCAATGGCACAACTTGCTTCTTCCTGAAACAGTCTCACCTTTGTCTCTTTGTAGTTGTCTCAGGAGGCTCTTCAGAGCAGAAGAGCACAGTGAAATGTGGAGATCTATGGATGGAAGCAATCCCCATGAGTAGGGTGAGCTCAGTCTCTGTCGGCTATGAAATAAAAGGCCACTCCATCTGAGAGGGATTTTGTAAGAATGGAATTATGACTCAGAGGGGGAAAAAAAGAGTGGAGAGAGAAAAAAAAAGAGACTAGCAGCTCATTTAAAGCATGGTGAGTCAGCCTAGCATTATTTCATGCTCTCAATCCGTGTCTGTCCCCTTGTCACCAGCGTAACCGTCGCACACCCCTCACCCCTCCTGCTTCATAGTGGAGGTCCCTCACAAAGACCACTTTTGTCCTCGTTATCATCAGTTTCACATCTTCTCAGCTCTAATTCTGCATGAATATCTCTGCAGGAAAAATACAAACGGCTCAGGCACACAATGGGGTGGAGGTCGATAAGGTCCCAGAAGAAGAGTAACCGAGGTTTGTAAGGGCTTAGTTGTGTGATACAGACACAGTGACAGACTGAACGTTATTCCTTAATATTCATACAACTGAGAAGTACCCGAGAGCTGATTAAATGAAAGAATATGACATTTTTTAAAGCTAAAAACAAAGAAATCTTGGTCATGAAATCCATATAAATTTGAGATGATAAATGCAAAAATGAGTGTGCTACACTGTTATAAAACAACAGAATTGAAGGAAAAATGTGATTTCCTCCATGTTTAGTAAAGCCAAAAAGAGACTGGAACAGTCTGATGTCCATTGATTGTTTAGAAAACTGGAACATGTTGTGTTGAGGGTCCAGACCCTCAGGCAAGGTAGCAGGACATCATCAGAAGACCAATGCAACAGCCAGGGCCAGAGCTAAACAGGACATCAAACCACGCTGTACACCCTGGGACATGAGCACTTAACACATAACCTCAATGTACCAGTAGAGTTATGTCAATATTGCCTTCTTCATAATGGCTGCACATTCATCTGGTTGATTAATAGTCATGGCTGGTGGAGAAAGACAGTAACAGAGGGTCAGGCCGCACGTTTTTGAACTAATCTATTTTTTAAATTTAAATTTAATACATTTATATGGGAAAAGCTATTTTTAGAAATTAAAAACATCAAAAAATAAAAAATAGTCCATATCAGACATGGAGGTGGTCAGCTCATGGCACTGCTGAGGTGTTACTGAAGCCCATGCTGCTTATATTGCAGACTTCAGCTCAGCTCTATTTCTAGGTTGGATATTTTTAATGTTCAGCTTGACAATATTCCGTAGGTTCAGATCAGGCAAGTTACCAATTAAATACAATAATGACATGGTCAGCAAACCACTCAGCAGTAATTTTGACACTGCGGGCAGCTGCCAAGTCCTGCTGGAAAAGGAAACCAGCATCTCCATAAAACTGCTCTGAAAAAGGTCTGGTAGGTGGCTGCACATGCCATGACACACAGAGCAGTCATAGATCATAGAATGTGGTAACTTCATACTGGACTTTAAACACCTTGGACTTTGTTCTGCTCCACTCTTCCTGCAGTTTCTGGGACCTTGACTTCCAGCAACAGCCCACGCAAAAAAAAAACTTGTTATGTGTTTGTTAGATGCTCAATGGGTACTAAGGGGCCCAAAGTGTGCCAAGAAAATGTTAATCACATCATTACACCACCAGGGTGGATGTCAAGATGAAACCATTTGTGGTGGGGCATTGGTGAACAGTTTACAGATCATCTGAAGGGCCAGGTGCAACTCTTGCATAGGGGGTATAGCTCAGTGGTAGAGCATTTGACTGCAGATCAAGTGGTCTCTGGTTCAATTCCAGATGCCCCCTATAGAGCCACAAATGAAAAAGACAACTCTGAGAACTGCAAGAGCAGTTGAGATCTCTTTTTTTGGAGGAAGACCTTCCAAAAGTCCAAAGAACAATTGCCGAAAACAATTTCTCAACTGAAATCTCCTGAAACTGTCCCTCCCAGCTGCCTAAACACTTGATACAATAAAGAATGGCTCACTATTTTCATGTCGTTCATGACAAATTCTGGGCCTAGCAAATCATGCAGCAGAAACTCAGATTCATCAGACCAGGCAACAATTTTTAAAGTAATCTATTGTTCAAACTTTAGAGATGGCTATGCATGAAAAATCCCAAACCAGTGGTTTGAAATATTCAGCCCACGTGGCACCATCAACCATGCCACATTCAAAGTCACTGAAATGACCTTTCTTCCCCCATTCTGATGCTTAGTTTTCACATCAGTAGGTCACCTTTACCATGTCTACATGCCTAAAAGCATTGAGCTGCTTCCATGTGATTGGCTGATGATAGATGTTTGCGGTAAATAAGGAGGCGAACAGGTGAACCTAAAGTTCTCTAAATACAGTTTTCAACCATTTTTTCTATGCTGTCTAGAATATCAGTGAATAAAGATATAGGATAAAGAAGTCTTTTGAACTCTAATTATGCAGACCTATTCCAGTAGAGTCCAATAATATAAAAATATAAATTAAAGACATGTTGGTGAGATTGATTCACTACAAATCAAAATAATTTCAAACAGCTTGCTTCTGTTTGGCAAATATAAAAATCTTCCCTTTTCTCAATTTGTCATGTGGAGGTAGTGTTGGTTGTCTACTATGTTTGAATCCCTGGCTCTAGACTGCATGTCAAAGTCTTCTTGGGCAGGATACCGAACCCCACCAAATCCCACCAAACCCACTGAACCCCACTAAACGCCACCGACCTGCCGAACCCCTAAGAGAAAGTGTGTGAATGTGAGATTAAATAAGCTTAGACATAGAATAAGCAGTTGTGTGAATGAGGCTTGTAGTAAAAAAGCACTCTGAGTGCTCACATAGAGTAGCTCACATAGAGTAGACAAGCACTATATAAGTACCAGTCCATTTACCGTGTATATAAAAAACAACTTAACACACTGGCGTTGTGGAAAGTTGGCTGTGACTTTGACATCTATCAGCGTATAACATATGAATTTAATGAAAAGAAGGTTATTCGGATAAATAGTTGATAAAAAAAATGGTTTGCTGCAGGTCTGTGAAGGACATCCACTATTTCTGTACTGGAGGTCTACTTTGTTTACAAAACACTACGTACAGTTTAATAGTGCAGTTGGTGCACATCCACTTAATGCAAACACAGTGTAAATTGTGATAAAATCAATGAGTAACTGACAGCACATACAAAAGGAACCAACATACAAAAGTGATGAAGAAATATTTCCAGTGTGCTGAAGTCATTGTAAGTGCCTAATCCTGTTTTGTTTTTCCCCACAGCTTCCAGTATGAAGAAGTAATCATTCTGTTTTCCATAAAATTCATTGCACAATCTGAGCATCCCACCCCACCCCATTTCATTTTACTACAGTACAATAGCCTCCTTGTTTTAGGGACTGGCGGCCTGGATGGCACCATGCTACATTATCATGATATTCCTCCACAGTGTAGCTAAATGGGCTCATTCAACCCAGATGACCTTCTACAAACCCCAAAAGAGCTGCTAGTAGCTGCCCTGCAGCACATAATGTAAGCTCATTAAAAATCTCATTTGAAAACTGCTGAGATCTACAGTAACATCTACTTTTAGTACATCACCTTTGACATGGAAAAGTGGTTGAGGAGCCTTTAAAATGTTTTGTCCTATATTGATGGAAAGAGAAAGTAGGCCATTTCCACTGATGAGTACAGTAACAACATTGTACTCCTTTGCGTCGTGATAATAGCGGGCCCAGACTAAAACAAATCAACAAGTCTGAGATGTTTTGTCTTGTTTACTCACAAATTTTAAGAACATTCACATACAGGCAGTTACTGGGAATAATACTGGCTCAGCTTCAAAATGTGGACGTGACCGTTGTCACTGAAAAATAATTAATCTTTTTGAAAACAAATCCCCAGTAGCTTCCTGTAAAAAAGAAATTGGTCCATGTAACCGTATTCCTGTGTATTTATTCCTGTGTATTTATAAAAAGGACTTAATTGTGATGTTGAACCAAACCCAAAAACTTGGAGTTCTGCAAAATGCGTCATGGAGGCCATTGGATATCCAATAGGAGTACGCCTAACAAAAAAGCTTTGGAAAAATTTCTTTGTTAAGGGACAAATTTAGTTTTAGAGTGAATTTTTTAGGGGAATTTTGAACAAAGACACACATTTAAATTCTCTCTCTTAGGCTGCTAGTGTCATACTAGTAACTAGGATTCATCACTCCATAGGACCTGTTCCCACTGATATTCCAGGCCAGCTCTTGTGCAATTTGTCATACCTCAGCCTTTTCTTCTTGTTTCTTTTCCTTTCCTTTCCTTTCCTTTCCTTTCCTTGAGACCTTTCCTTGTTTCTCCCTTTTCTTTAAGAATAGCTTGTTGGCAGCCACCCTTCCATTGAGATCATTTGTGAGGGCGAACAGTTGAGGGATCATCTGTTAACGGTTTGGAGCCAGGTATTACTCTTGTGTAGGGGGTATAGCTCAGTGGCAGAGCATTTGACTGCAGATCAAGAGGTCTCCGGATACTCCCTGTAATAGCTCAAGAGGGTGAAAACAAAAAAACATAGAGGTGGGGGAAGAAATCCTGGCAAGCTATTGCTCAAGACATCCCAACTGAAGGGACAGGTGCGTCTCTCAGCTCTTCAAGCTTTTTTTTTTTTCAAAAATTCATATTCCTGACTTACAGAGATTGTTCGTCTGCAGGAAATTCTCTAGTTTTCTCACAATTTTTATGACCACACTGAACACAATTTCGAGATATGACAAGTTTTTGGCTAATAGCTCTTTGGGAATCACCTTGTCGGTGCAAACATAATATTTTATCTGTGCTATCTTTGACATTTTTCATAGATTCCATTAAAGAAATATGAATACATTTTATGTGCTTTTGTGACAGGATAGCAATAACATAATGCCTTTAAATGTTTGTTGTTGTTTTTTGTTAAGCCAGCCATTGTTTTTAGACATAGCACTGGTTCACCCTTTGAGTTAGGGGCCTTTTTATGCTTTACTGATTCATAGGTCAGTGTTAAGTGGCTTAACAAGCATTCCTCTGAAAGTGGTCAAGTACAAGGACTGAACTGTAAGTGAGAGAAAAAGCAGCCACGATCCAAAGATAAAACTTTCAAAGACTTTCAGAAATCCTGGGGAACTATTGCTCAAGACCTCTTTTAAAAATTACTAGCATGTCTGACTCCGTGTGTAACCCGGCCATAAATTACATATTGTTATAATTACACAAAATGTGTTCTAGACCACAAATTTTATTTTCCAGTTTATACCTGACTTTTAGGACCTTCAAGCCTGTAGTTATGTTCTTTATCAGTTGGAGCCCCTCCTCATTGTCCTTCTTCTTCTTTGGTGCAACCCTATAAATACAGTGTACCCCTTTGGCCTCTCCCCTTTTCTACAATTCCCCTGTGGGAGAGGTGGGTGTCATTTCTTTCCAGACCCTGTACAACACACATATAATGTATATTTAGCCACCCTGATGTTTCTGATTGTGTGTCTTTAGTTCAATTATTGTCATCATTGTGCCTGTTTTTGTTAGATGCTATAAATGTGTAGTATGTGTGTGCCACAAATGTGTTTTAGGCGCCGTTAATGTTAGCATGAATATATAATTCTGGCTAGCTTGGAAGTTGTGATAGGTTGAGCTAACCCTCTTCCCCACTGTTTATATTTGGTTTTAGGAGCTGGAGCGAGCAAGTTATTTACTTGGAGGTCTTTCTTTCTTTTACCTTTCTTTGTCAGGTATGTCGGATTTTGTGTTGGTGTTTTTTTTATCTTATGTCAAATATGTTCCATGTAAGTTCGTACTTTATGTTTAATGTAAAAATAAATGCAGCTCTTTTTCTACAATTCCCCTGTGGGAGAGAAGCTGGAGCGAGCAAGTTATTTACTTGGAGGTCTTTCTTTCTTTTACCTTTCTTTGTCAGACACAACGCAAAAACACACCGGTCACACGTGGAAGCAAAGTAAAAAACTGAAAAAAATAATACAATATAAAACATAAATGATGTTTGAAAGTAACTCAAACAGAATGTTTTGAAATAAATATTCAGCTGAACAATTGCTTTATGGATGTTGAAATAACATCAAATTAAAAATAAAGGAAGAATAACCACATCAACTGCTCACAAATGATTAAATATAAATGCATATCTCCATCTATTCTAGAATTATTGCCATCACTTACCTGTTTAAAAAAAACGAACTTATCCTTATTGTCTTTGTTGAGATACCAGGTGACTATGTGTATGATGGACAGCACAGCTCCACTAAGCACAGCAGCTCTCATTCTGACTGGCAACAAGGTATAGATAATGTAGATGAAGAACATTGTCCACCAGATGCTCTCTGATGCCCTGTGGGGGCACACGCTGATGATCCCATATACTTGCACTACAATCAGTACCCCGATCACAAGGTAGCTCACAATCCACATGTAATCTTGGTGGAAGCCGTTGCGATTGCACACCACCATCATCGCCAGGAAAAGAGCCATGGCCACAGACAGTACTGAGATGTAGCCAGGTCTGAGGCTTGACTCAGGTTGGAAACAGTGGAAGGTAAGCATAACAACGCACACCACCACCAGAACTCCCATTAGCATGGTCAGAGAGCTCTGGTTGAGCCTGAAGAAGTACCGCTGGTAAAGACGTTCCAGCTTGGTGGACTGAAATTTCTTGGATTGAAAAACCCGCACGACCTGCATACAACAGTCTGCGGCAGTCATTGTCTTGCAGCTGCCCTCAGACAACTGTCCTAAATCCTCCTCTTTTCTACCCTTCAGCTCACCGTCTTCGAAGCCCAGATTCACAGCCTTTAGACCCAGATCTCCACCACCAACCATCCGTTTCCCATAGTGGTCTTCCTGCCAGCCACAGCGCAGGCCAAAATTGTTCCCACTGGTCCCTGCCCCACAGTGGTAATTTTGAGGGGCAGCATTAGGGGTTTCCAAGTCCTCCGGGTCCCTCAGGCAGCTCATGTAACGTGGGTTGCATAGTGACGAGCTGTCCTTCCTTTTTTTGCCATTGCGCTCTCCCCATGCTGTCTTTCGCTCGTCCACTCTGCCCGGAAAGAGGTCTCTGGCCCATGACATCCTACAAAACAGAACATACAAATGGTAATGTTTCACATAAAACAGTACTGATCTTGAAGCTTTTAATCTCTTTTAATATAGAGATTTGAGAATCATCTCACCTGTGTTGGCTTAATTGTGTTTAGCAACACTGCGCTCTTTGGCCAGGCCACTAGTTTACCCCAGCGAGCACACACCATGAGCTCAAATTGGCCAAAAGCATCAGAGGGGCGTCTGTATTTGAGTTGCTTTCTTTTGTAGAAACAGTCAGTGTGTCAACACTATACACCACCAAGTGCCTTTAAAAACCACCTGTTCTCCTGTAAAAGCAAATGAAAAAACAAACACAAAAAACATGTGATATTGTTAAGCAAACAAAGCATGATGGAATATCACCTGATTGCATTAACATTAATAGTATGCATTTTTCATATTACACATATGTTTGGTGTTATAGGGCCTATTTATGCCACTGAATGTGCACGTCTTTGTATGGTTTGCCCATTCCACTTCTTTTCTTTCCATGCCTCAACCAGCCTGGGACCACACTTTCAAATGTTTTTTGTTCTGCCTGCAAAATGCTGAACTGTAAAAGCAGAACCTCCTCTAATTCCTGCCTCGTACAGCAGGTGCTGTTCATAAGTTTTATCCTGAAACCATGACAAAGAATGCAGTCCCGTTCCAACCAACTCTACACTGATTGCCGGCTTCCACAACTGGTATCAAACACCACTTCTTGGTGGATAGCACTCTGCCATGCTTTGCCACCGAAATCTGCCCCTAACATCTTGAGTGGGCAGGCATGGGTGTGCTCTATTTGACAACAAAGGCCTACTGAGTGGGCACCATCAGAGATCAAGAGCTCTCCAGTCCAGATTAAATTGTCCATGCTTCCCCCATTAGCTTTGATGACTCACTATAGCTGGATTCTAGCAGTACATGTCAAGGACAGCGCTAACCTCTAAACTCAATAAGCAAATCTCCCAGGCTGACAGAGCTAAGACTAATGGTGGGAAGAGCAAGCATGAAGTGCACACATGTTTATAATCAACAGCAGCCTCTAACATGAAAGCTGCCAAGCTGAAAACTAAAAGGATAACTATTTAACTATATGTTAAATATAACCCACACTGGTGCAAGCTGGGAAACCATCTCTTCAGTAACTATTATTTAATTAAATTCCTTCCTACTTAATAATAGATTAATAGCTGATCACAACATTTACAAACTGGTAAAGCAATCAGCATGCTGTTTCACGTTGGGTGCATCTTTTTGGCGTATGACCCACTCTGGCACACTGCAAGCATGTGTCCCTTCACCTTCTTTTTTTCCTGCAGAAACAACCTTAGTCCTCGACTCATCCTTATACATTTACGACAGGTCAGACTGCGATATGCGGCTCTTATGTAATGCAATCTGTGCAGGCATACATCTGCCATAAACCACGAAACGAATCTGTACATTGCACATTTGTACATTGGAATCAGCCGTCCTGCGTGCGTTTAAAAATTAGGACGATGCGTCGAATTGGCTCGCAGTACGAGCAAATATCTGTATTATTGTGCACATTGACACGGAGCAGCAACAGCCCTGCAGTCACCGGCGCTAACATGATTCTGATGTCCGAAAACATGTTTGGCAATTACACGTGTAGGCCCAGGCTGTGTCTGATTAAGGGGCAGTCGGCCGAAGCGCATTACATAACAGGACGCTCTAAGTAGCCACTGAGGCACTGCTCCCAGTGTTCAAATGTAGCCGCTTTAACCACAAATCTCATGGAGACGGCGTTGGACCCGGATAGTCTGGAGTCAGCCTGGAGTGTGTGGGTTGCAGAAGAAAGTGCAGGTTGCCACACATCAGCGCCTCTACTAACTTGTCGTAAGTAAAACATTCCGTTGGGCAACTTCTGCCTTGGCAGCTGATCCTCTGATATCGGATGGATGTGCTATCCAGCTCACAGGACTACTGTACAGTGATAAGGGCTGTAAAAGGGCTACACACCGGGCCTGTTCCCCCAACATAAACGCGTACGTCATTATGTTTGGACTCCAAACAGGTCACTGGACAAGAGGACGCTGGTGAAACGCTCTGGGCAAAATCGCCAAGTGTCACTCGGCTGATTCGCCTCTTCGCGTTAAATGTCACATTACATAAATAAAGTGATGTCTGCGCCTGTGTACAGTAGTGTACAGTCCCGCTGAATAGTTCAGGCGGCTCAACGCCGCCGCAGTCATCACAGCAAAACACACTCCAGTGCAAGTCAACTGCTCCCAGTCTTTTCCACGGCTCTATCCTTTGACTGCTTTTCAGTGTCGCCGAGCTGTAGCAAATTCACATTGTTGCCCAATACAAAGCTTAAGACATGCAGTGTACTTACCATTGGACATCCAGTAGGAGTAACCGTAACACTGCAGTGGAGCTTAGCCCTGTCTTCGGTCTTTACGCAGCCGCCGTGACACACTTCGGATGCGGGTCTGTCCTTGTGGAAAGCAAGGGAAAACTGCGAAATTGGCAGGACAGCCTTCTCGCTTCCCAGCCAAAGCTACGACCCTACATTCACAGCGCTCCTCTCTCCCTCTCTCTTTCTCTCTCTCTCTCTCCCTCACACACACACAGTCACACACACACTGACAGTTCCAGTCCCACATTCCCATCCCATTCATGATCGCAGGAGTCCCCCTAGAGGTGACATGCGTGCGTCTCCACCTGCTCGAGTGTGATCCACTCTCCTGCCCGTCACTATGTCCATTTGTTCCTTCCTCCTCGTTTACTTCACCCTTGTTGTAACACAGCGTGCAGATTAATAGCAAGCCAGGAGAGAACAAAGAAGCTGTTGTTAAGCATTGCATGCAAATATTGTCAAAACACCACCTAGTGGCGATGATTTATCCACTAAAAACTTCCAAAAGTCTCCCGAAGCGATCATGTTGACCTCTAAACTGTTTTTTATTCAGTTCTTACAATCATCACAGTTGGTCTTATATAAAGTACATCAAAACCATTTATTAAGAAACAACTGACTCGGGCTTAATGGCTGCACAGACCACCAAAAATCACTCAGTGCAAACTGTGTAAACTAGTAGCTCAACAAGTGCTAGCAAAGAACAATTTGCTGACCGGGACAAAGAATATTAAATATTGGGCTTCAGTAAGCACGCAGTGTGACTACATTAATGCACACAGTTGTAAGTTAGTTTACTCTGCTTTTACATGGAAGGACTGCTGTATAAATCTATGTTACAGCACCATATTTTACTAATGTGAGCCTAAATATTACTAAAATGGCTTTATATTAGCCAGGGCAACACAAGTGTGGGTGCAGAAGAAAGAGAAGAGAAAATGGAAAACTGCTTCTTTTTTTGTTTGTTTTGGTCTTTGTTTCTCCAACTTTAAAATACTCCCGAGGCGTTCAACTGGATTTATGTCTCTAATTTAGGAGACTGGTGACAGCCTTCACTTCTCATTTAAATGCAATTTCACGATTGCTTTGCGTGGGAAATTTATGTTTTTTCAAGTGTCTTGAGACCAGAAATCATCTTTGATCTTTTATGCATTGTTGCACTTCAAAATGCATTAAACCTGCGTTCACAGAAAAATGTACAAATGTCATCTGTCCAGCATGGCTAACACTTGTATAGATCTACCTCCAGCTGTTGTAATCCTAGCCAGGTCCACTCCAAAAATGCTGGACGCCATCTGAGTCCAATAAATATATTTTGATTTCATCTTTCCAAAACTGCCCTGCCAGTTTTCATTAGCTACTTTTAATGCTCTTGGCAAAGTTCGAGTTTGAAGTTTTGTGCTGTTTTGAGACCAGATGTGTGTCTTTTTTTCCTTCTTTTTCTTGGACACTGTGTATAGTAGGGGTTGTCCTAATGCAAAAATCTTCACAATATCTGAGCATTCACTGAAACAGCAGTTTACCACACAGCTGTTCAAAAAACTGTAATTTACAGCTAAACTTCTATTTTTAAAAAAGTTGTTTTAGCTCAACTTTTGTCTTTTCTAGACAAGAACAAAATTTATGAGACCTTCCCGTCAGGTTTCAGGGACTTTCACAATGCTGAGTCTTCTCTTTTAAAAGTAATAAATGATACTCTACTGAATGTCTGGTGATTTCTGTACTGGTGATTGTTCCATCTTAGCTCGGCTGGTCCCGAGTGCTACCTTTTACTCAGTCAATCATGATTTACTCATTTAGCGTTTGGAACATTGTGTAGGAGTCAAGGGTTTGGCTCTAAACAGGTTTCAGTCTTATATTAAATAAGGGGCTTTTTCAGTCTACATTGGAAAATACTCTTCTATGACGTCTGGAGTTCCCAGAGACTCTATTTTGTGGCCTGTTCTGTTTTCTTTGTACATGCTCCCTCTGAATATGACATGTCTTTTTCATTCCAACTCAGATGATTTACAAACATATACCAGGGAATCTTGGAAATCACTCCTCTATACAAGGGCACAATCACTGTATCCTGGCTTCAAATAATTCAATGTTTCATATTTTCCCACAGCTAAACAAGGCAAGAATGAGGTTATTTTGTGTGGCCTTCCATCTTTAGTTTAGCATATATATGGAGTTAGCCAGTCAGCCTTGCTTATTTACAGTTAGACCAAAACCCTTTAGCTAGATTTCTGACTGGGCCAAAAAAAGAAAAGAAAAAGATCACATTGTTCCAGTGCTGAGAGCCTTGCAGTGGCTCCCTGTGCATTACAGAATTCAGTATAAAGTGTCACTGTTTGTGTTTAGCCTTAACTGGTCTAGCATCAAATCATGTGGCAGATATACAGCATTCATATGCCTCCTCAAGATCATTAAGGTCTGCAACCACTACTGACTATCTGAGGGAAGCTTACTAACTTGATGTTTTTGCATCAACACCTCACACATGCATCAAGTCTTACTGTTTTTATACCTTAGCTGATAACACCTTTATTTTATGCAAGTGTGGACGCGTGTAGAGGAAGTCTGGGAACATTTTTGTTTTTCTTGCTCTTTTTCTTTCTAATTTAAATTTAATTAAATGTATTTATTTCTATTTATTAATTACTTACTAGGTAGAATTTGTGCCAGGTCCGAATCCCGTAACACATGAGTCACTACAGGTCTTGTGAAGTGATGAATGTTTTACTGAAATTGCCAGTAATAAATGCGCCATGCATAACCATCTCAAGTGTTTACAGAGAGTTTTTAAAAAATCCAGTTAGTGCCGGTTCTCTGGGTGAAAATGCCTTGTTGATGCTAGAGGTCAGGGGAAAATGACCAGACTGCTTCAAGCTGATAGGAAGGCAAAAATAACTTTAAAAAAACACACAGTTAAGTAACCACCAATATATGAAGAGCATCTCTGAATGGACAACAGGTCAAACCTTGAAGCAGATGGGCTACAGCAGCAGGGGACCCCACCAGAGGCCTCACCTGTCAACTAAGAACAGGAAACTGAGGCAACATTTTACACCAAAATTGAACAGTTACTGAAAAAAATGTTGCCTGGTCTGATAAATCTTATGTCAAATACAACATGAAAACATGGCTCCTTCCTTGTATCAGTTGTTTAGGCTGCTGGTGGGAGTGTAAGGATGTGAGGGACATTGTCTTGGCATCTAATCACTGCATAACAAGCATACTTGTCGTATTTCAAAATAGTGTTCAATGTGTCCATTTTTTCTATGGAAGCTGAACTATTTACAGCAGATAAACACTATCTGAAAATCATGAAAATATGAATCTGCCTCTTCAGCTAGGAAATGCTCTTGAGCTATAGTTTTTTTTTAATGTTAGTGGGTCCTTCAAAAATGTTACCTGATCATTTGAGCTTCCATAGGGGGCATCTGGAATTGAACCAGAGACCTCTTGATCTGCAGTCAAATGCTCTACCACTGAGCTATACCCCCTTAGAGAAACTGCATCTGTTCACTGAAATCTAACCAGTGGATGGGTTGCTGTTATGTAGCAATTTTTTGATTGAAAAGACCAGCAATAGATATGGAGGAGGTCAAAATGTATAAAACACAGTGGAGCTTGTGTCATTCTTTGAAAGCCATGACTGCAATTCAGGCAGTACTGTTCGGGATCTTCTCAAAATTGAAGAAATTATAAACACAGAAAAGTACCATCAGATTTTGATCCACCATGCAATACTATCCAAACTGTCTGATTGGGAACAGCTTCATTTTTCAGCATGTTAATGATCCCCAACACACTGCCAGTGCAGTAAAGGCATACCTGAATAGAAAAACACACAGTGAATCATTATTAGTCATGAACTGGCCTCCCCACAGCCAAGACCTCAGTATCATTGAAGCAATGTGCGATCATCTTGACGGAGAACACAACAAAATCCAGCCAACATCCAAAGAAGAGCTTTGTCCTTCTAGAAGCCTTGGGGACTTTTCCTGAACTTCAAGAAATTACAAGATGAAGAATAAATGTGATCATACCAAATAGTATAACGACTTTCTAGCTTGTTTGAATTGTACAAATTCAGTTAGTTTTGCCTTACACACTGTATTCCCACGTATGTTTAAACTGTCTTAATAAATCACTGGACCTATTTCCTATTTTCCGACCAAAATATTAAGATTTTTTAATAGTCTTGACATAAGTGACCAAATATGAGATTTGGATTTCATTACAGTTTGCCCAGCAGAGGGTGCCAACGGTCACGGAATGTCTCACACACCGCTTATCTTTTTAAAATAAAAACAATCTGAAATTAAACGAACAAAATGAATCTTTCAGTCCACTTCAGGGGCCTCTCTGTGTATGTGTGTGTGTGACTTTCTCCCGTGTCTTTGACATTGGCTGTCTGCTGTACACAGTTTAAGCTACCTGGTCGATTGGCACGGTGTAAATGGAAGGCGTCTGCAGGATGTGAAGTGGTGGGGGCTGGTGGGCAAAGTGCTGGATCAGTGAAAACCGAGAAGACCTTCATCCAACCCTCCCTGCCTGGACAGCTTCAGATAGTGAATGCAAAACGTCTAAAAACAGCATCCCAGTTAAACAAAGCTCTTTGAATCTGAACAGCAAACAGGAGTAATGGGACTTCTGGGACTGTGATAATGAAGTAAATTAATATGCTTAGTCCATGTGTAACAGCACAGATTACAGACACTTTCTCCTTCACGTGTCGCTCTAATGAGCCCTGGAATAACGGCTCATCCCATTACACCAATTTCATGCTAAGCAAGGAATCCTGCATGAACCCTGAGCTTAAGAGCTTGAGGGGCAACACTTGCTTCGTAAACATTTTTAAATAACTGGGCCGAAAACAAATTGAGTCGCATACGGAAAGGGGAACAGTTCGGTATTAGAGATAGAAACATTATTGGATGAATTTAGGAGAATTACTAAAAAATGTTCGTCATATATTCAGAAATTCCAAAATAGAAATCCAACATGAAGTCGCAGAAATCCAGGGGGACCGGGCTGTGCGAAAAGTGCAGGTCTTGCATAATTTATTACGAAAGCTGTAATCTATCCAGTCGTGTGTCCGTGCGCGTGGCTTTGTGTACAGTCATTGATCATGCCGTGAATCCAGAAACTAGAGATTTTACAGCGCAGATGCCGTGGGAGCATCGCATCCAAATGAAGCGTTATCACAGCTGAGTTTTCTCGGGCTGTGGAAATGTTTCGACGAGGCGCGGTGCTCTGCCTTTACTTGATGCCTTGTGGCTTTTTCACCCAAGTTGGGCTGTGGTGACCGAGACTGCTGTTATCTGCGGATGTCCCTGACCAATTCAAGCGTCTTTCTGCTGAACGAGGTGGGCTTTCAGTTTTTCCCTCTTCTTTTCTTTACCTTTATGTTGTCGAGGTAACTGAGGAAAATTTGGACTGTTTTTTGTGCTGGAAGGAGTTTGAAACCAACCTGCGTGCAGTGCATTTACAGTACCATGCAGACCTGTAAGGGGGGCGAAGGTAGTAGTAGCAGGTCCTTTCTGGGATGCTGATAATTAAATTAGACACGCTGACCACGCTGGGAATCTTTCAGTTTGGAGTGGAAAAGCTTTGACGTGCATGGCACTCTTTGCCAGCTGGAATTAGAGACAGATGAGCTTTGAAATGTTCGTGATAGTCATTTCACCCAAAACAACAAAACTGGTCAGCTGGCGCAACAGATGAACTGCGTGTGTCTTTATAGTCCCACTTTATGGAAAATGAGGTAATAACTGTTTTAATACTGCAGGATAAACAAAAGCAATTTAGATCATAATCTGTGTCATACATTTGTGAATGAGTGTGGTAATTAACGATCAGTTAAACTGTGTGGCTGTGTCTTTGCCTCCTTTAGAATCTTCATGCTTGTTTATAATGTGAGAGGACTCCAGTCATTCATCAGAGGATGTGATGTAATTCAGTGCCTAAATCAGAGTGACAACGCTAAGGCCGAATATGATGGCTATCAGTATTTTATTTACTTAGTAATGTTGAGGGAGAGAAACACAGGCGAAGTTACTTCTGCAGATAATATTGCAAAGCCTGAATTAGTGACAATGTTAATATATACAAATGAAATGATTCTCTGTTGATAATCTAATCTGCTTTAGGTGCTTTATAGAAAACACAAAAATCAGATTTCTGCTAAATTATCAATGTAATAATGTTGCATCTGCAGCAATCTGCACTTATTTAGGTTGTTTCATTTTGTGATGTTTTATGCCTAATTTAATCAAAGGTTACCATGGTGCTCTGAAAGCTCGTCTTTCCTGGAGGTTGCATTTCACAAAGACAGATCAATATATACCTGCAGCTTACTAGTGAGATGATTCACCAAACGATATTAGGAAATCCATCTGCATCTCACCCAGGGGGTCTGGACTTAGAGGTGACTGAAAAGTCAGGATACATAATTCTGACCATACTGTCAGCCAGCTGGCTGGGAAAGGTCCATCATCTGCTTCATTGTGTGTCTGGAAGCAAACTACTGGAGGTCCGCTCAGTCCCTCTGCATTACGATGAAGTGCTAAAAGTCTCTCTGTCATCATGCTGAGTACTTTTTGGCACTCATCCCAAAAAATACATATGCTATGCAAAATGTTCGGCACTCAATGTATTGCAAAATCAGATCTTAGATATTGATTCTGTTTTTTTCTATCTGAAAAAAAAAAAGCAGCTTACAGCGTTTTTCAATGAATAAAATGGGAAAAGAAATTCATTTTTATACATATTTAACTATTACCTTTTCTCTTGTATAGAGAAAACTTTTATTTGGAATAAGGCTCTTTCAAATTTTAATTTGAGAGTGAAGTACTAGAGGTTACAAAAAACAAACTGTAGCTGCATGCACATCTGTCGTTATGGTTTACATTATGAGTATCACAGTATACTTCTGAAATCCCTCTTCTTCTTCTTTTTTCTTTTTTTTACTTTTTTTTTTCGTGATTATATTTGAACCACTTTGAACCAACTTCTCAGTGCACTGCTTGTTAACTTCTCAGTGAACAGCCTCACCGGAGATTATGTAAGGTACGTGTGCGCGGCTCGCCACTGCAAGAAGTACACTGTCTGTGTGAAGCACTGCGTGGTGACACTCTCGCTCACTTCAATAACATTCCAGTCTGTTTGTCTCCTCCCTCCTCTTGGTGTGCTGGAACACATTCTGTACCTGCTTGTCTGAACCCATCAAGTACTGTATAAACCTCATGAAAGGATTTGGCAGCAAGGAGTCATCTTCCCTCCACTCAAAAATCAAAATGCAGCATCCCCAGTGCCTTAAAATAGCTCCTCATCCATAATGCACCAGCAGCAGCTCTGCCCACAGAGGCGCTTCATATGGGACAGACTGACAGACATCTGCACTCAATGCTTGGGTGCAGCTCCTAAAGCTCCTCTCTTTCTCTTTCTCTCCTCCCTTTCTCCCTTTGTTTAACTTCCAAACCTTCATTCATTCATTCATTCATTCATATTTTTATTCACAGAATGAAAATGGATGCCTTCTCTGTGTCCCTCTTCTGTTTTTTTTCCTCCTCCTGTTTCACTATTTTCTGCAACCTAGCCTATGAATTATGAATCTCAGTCTTGTTGGAGATTGTCTAGCCAACCATGGTCCTCCTTCATGTGTGAGACTACTTGGCTTTTACATATCTGCTGCTTTTTTACATAGACGCAAGGTGCAAGGTGTGGTGAGCACAAATGAATGAACCTGTCTCCTCTTAAGATGTTTGGGTGGTTTGTGCAGACCTCCCACATCCCATAAAACACACACACTCACCAGCCGAGCAGCTGTCAGAGTACAGCCATCCATGACGTCTACAAAACACACTCTGCGAACCACAGGCTACACCGGGGACGCCTCCACATGTCGAACATCGCCCCCCATATCCCTCTCATCACCATCAGACTTTCTCCCTTCTTTAATCTTTTAGCTTTTGACATGTTGAAATCCAGAGTGGCTGAAAAATGTGACAGGACTGTAGAAATGCTTGATTTTTTTCCCACCTTGGAGGTTTTGTCTCTGTGCTCTATACAGTTAGCCCTGCAAGAAGGTTCTGCTTGTTGGGCTAATATGTGATTTTAAAGATGTCTGCTTGGGGTGTATCCCACTTGTGCCCTGTGACAGGTGGAATAGTTGGATAAGCAGATAAGAAAACGTACAGAAGGATGTAGTTACAACACATGGTGGTATTTGGGTGCCTATTTATGTCATCAGTTTTCATCACAACTCTAATGATACAAATTTGGCAGTGATCACCAGATATCCAGAAATGTTTTTTTTCTTGGAAGAACTTCACAACAACACTTAATTTTGGAATTACTTGCTCATCGACTATGTACAAGCGTGAGATGGGGTGCCCAAATAATTCTGGCAATGGTATTTTTGTTAAAAACTTGTGAAATTACAAGAAAATCAGATATGGTATAATTAAATATGACTCCAGCTTTTCCCTTCGAGTGCCTCTGAAGTGTCTAGGGATCCCAGTCATTTTTACCTTGGTTGTTGCTTTAAGACTCAGTGCCACCCGATGCTGCATCACATAGTCACCTTAAGCATCATGGTGGAGTTCTGACAGAACCCAGCATGCGCTTTTGATACAAAGTCCCATTGGACAGGCAAGGTAGAGATGAAGGGTAGACTAAGGAGGAGGAGAGAGGATGCTATGTGGAGCATAGAGAGCCTCACTGACGTAGAGAAGGGTTGTGTACTGAGTGGTGGAGAATAGGAGAGGAGGGGGGCTGTAAAGAAAGAGAGAGGGATAGTCTGCTTACAAGCACGCTACAGTACACTTCAGTGTTACACAAGAGAGAGAGCACACCATGACTGCCTAGCACAGAGAGAGCAAGCAAGAGAGACGGGGAGTGTTGCTCTCCTACCTCTATCTGAGTAAGTATGGCGCTATCTCTTCTACATCAAAATTCCTTGCCTCAAATTGCTCAGACCTCACAGTAGGTCTGATTTTCAGATGATAAAAGATTTTGGCTGACTTTGAAGAGAATGGAAAAATCTTTCCTCATTAAATTTTGATTGAAAGTTTGAAGAGTGGAGTTGTTTGCAGTTGTTAAAGTGGGGGAAGACTGAATTTTGATCTCCATTTGACCGCTGTGAACAGATCTGATGGATATCCAGATTCCTCACCCTCAGCACTCACATTTCACTGGAAATTTTGCACTAAAGCAGAAAATGGCATTTAGTGCAGTTGTGTGAAAGAGGAGCATTGGTGGGAAGCTGTGGGCATGCTCGCAAACGTTTCTTTCTCTGCTGGTGGGGGGAAGGAGTGCATTTGGGACCGCTAGGCTTCCTGTGTGGGGTCAATTAAATACTGCATGAGACAGAGCACTAAAAGCCTGTCCCGCGAGGAGCCAAGTGCTTTGTGTGTGTTTGTGCGTGCACGTATATGTGTGTGTGTGTGTGCTGGTGCATCAGTGTGCAAAGCCTTGATTAAATTTGATGAACCAGCAATGTTGAGGGGACCACAAAGGTTCCAGTTCCAGCTTCTTTGAGGTCCTCTCCAGAATCTGTGCACCGGTGTTCTCATTATTATCTTGATAAACGAAAAGACAATAGCCTACAATGTGCTTTCATGTATCCATAGGACTGGTTTAATCTAGAAAATCCATCTGTATCTATCTAATTCGCTTTTGTTAACTTACATCTTTCCTCACCTACACCGTGTAGTCACTGAATAGTTTTGAGACTTAAACGTGAGAGAGAACACTTTTTTTTCAATGTAAAGCTGGATTGCGTGAGTATGTAGGCCACCATTACATATTGATAAGTCTGAAATCCCCCCCAGTTAGCTCGGTGCACTAAACAAGACACACCAATTAGGCACAACTCAAATCTAAAGCCTAAATCAGGTCATCTTTTAACAAACACATCTGACTTAATGAAGGATGCGGTTCTGTTTAATTCTGCGCTGCACCGTCGGTACACAGCTTTATGTGGGTTAGCTCCAGCCTCTCTGCGCTTTGAAGCAGTTTAGTGAAGTCAGGTTGAGGGATCCCCGTGGGGATGAAAGTCTAACGATGCACAGTGTAGCCGGCAAGGCCAAGTTGTCAGCATGGATGAAAGATATTCCTGGCTACGCTCGCTGCGTCTTCTTCTACTGTATGCCAGCTTCACTGACAACCCATCCATGACTAGTCACATATTTACATCGTCAGTGTTGCATTCGCAGCACTTATCTGTGCAGCTGACAAATGCAAGGTGTATTCACTCCTTAGGTCTCCTTAAAGAGTGGAGTTAGTGTTGAGAGAACAGCTGTTTATCAGTGTGTCCTCATAGGCTGCAGGGTTTTCCAGAGGCTCATTAAAGACTGGGATAAAGTATTCTGGGGTAACATTAGAGCAGGAGGAGGGTGGAGCTGCAAAGGACAGTATGGAGTATCAATCTGGGTGCCTCTCATATTGATCCACTCTGCCCTACTCTGGTTGCATTTCTCTCTGGCTCTGAATGATCCACCTTTCCCTGTACTGCTGCCTCAGCTAACACTTCTCACAGAAAGTAAGGTGCCTTTTCATGAGTTACAAGGCCAGAAAGATGAGCGGTTGACTGCAGAGTTCCAGCATGTTAATCTCCATATTTGTCGTTAAGATCTGGAGCTGTTTTTTTAAAGCCCAGATGGCACAGGGCTTCTCACATTTTTTACAGAACAAGAGTATGGTTGGAAAAAAGAGAGACAGATAATCATAGAAAGTAACGGCGTCCGAAAGTATCAAATAAAGATCTGCTTGTGGTCAAAAACTATTTGATCTTCACTGAGCTGGTTTAAAATCTAATATTTAACTATGGGTTTTGTTTTGTTTTTTGCCTTTTTTGGATTCAGTACTTGGATACTTGGATGCCACTGATAAAACTACTTTCAGTGCTTCTATATTCACAATGGGGTCACCGCAGCAGGTAGCTCCGCATATTTGATTACGCAGACTTTTACACTGAGTGCCCTTCCTGATAAAAGGGATCCAAAGGATTTGTGTCTCCTCCCAGGACTTAACAGAGGATCTTTTACTTGTCAGGCGAAATGTGTGAACCGTCACACTACGCCCTCAAAGAATTTTTTTTAAACCCTCTTCTATCACTACCAAAACCATATTATTATATTTTTTGACACCTGCTTCAAGATAAACAAACCGTATATACAAATATAAAATTACTTAAAAATGTACACTTTGCCAGAGTTTCTGTCTTTCTCTAAATGCGTTTCATTTTTTGTCTTCATTGGCTTGTGTGAAATCTGAACAAAATTGCTATTATAAGGTACAACTGCACCACAATATTAAAAATATATACAATATAGATAAACCCACCTTTACTGCAGAGACAGCGCACATGTACATGTACAGTTATACAGATCCCTGCTGTTGTTTTCCATATTGGCTCATTCATATTCAGATTGTCTGTCTGGCTTCAGTGAATGTAGCTGAGCCATTCTCAAATCTGCTTTACTCTTTCTTTAAGGAATTCATCAAAACTCACTGAACTTTAACTTAAACAGTCCTCGGCTATCTCCCCACCGCTGCCAGGCCCAGTCACTGTTGGGAGGAGTGTGAGGACAGGAGAGCTATATTTAGAGCACCTGAACAGCAAATTAATAACAAAAAAAAGAGACATATTCTCTTAATCTTGTCTTCCTGTTCTAGTCTGACCGTGTTCTTCCCTGCCTGTTTCCTTCAAAAATCTCTGTGTTTTTTCATTTCTCCCACAATTTCCTGTCATCTTATTCTCTTAATCTACCTCCACCCATTTTGCTTGAAAATATAGAGCTCTAAGAATCTACAGTAGCAACCAGACTTAAAAATGTATTGAAAACTCGCATGTTTGTTCTCTTTCTGTTTCTATGTAGTTCCTATTAGCCTTTGTTTGTTTCTAGCCCTCTTTTTCTCTCTTCTTTTTCATTCCTTCTAACTCTCTCTCCCTTTATGATTGTATGGTGCCATTACTCAGAGGCTGTTTTACCCACAGCCCTAATGATGGAAATATAGCTACCATATCTTCTCTGCTGAGGGATCGGAGAGTTATTGCAATAACTTTAATAATGTGTGTGTCTCTATGTGTGTGCGCGTGTGTGTGTTAATATGGTATATGCTTCCCTGCTTGTAAAAAGCCACACAGAAATATAGCCCCAGGGCATTTTTTTCCTAAAAGCCTTGGCAGAGTGCACTTTCTTCATTCTTAAGCAGCGAAGGTTCAATGAGGGTGAGAGAGCATGCATGCTGCCAGCACAATGGACCCCAAATCAGGGTCTTCAGTGCCTGGGGCAACGTAAAGAGCAGGGATCCAGGCCTGGCTCGCCAGGAACGAGACTTTCTTCTGCAACAGAGACATCTCTTTCTGGCTTATTAAGACATCTGATGGACTCTAGATGGCTGCTTGCTGACTCACCGATGCAATTCTGTTTTGTAGACTCATGCATCACCTTCCTGTCAGGAGGATGGTGCAGGGCAGGGCAAGCAGGCAAGCCCTACCCTACTCGCCCCTCTCGCCTTCTCTTCCTGTTTCTGCATCCACATGTTTGCCTCTCTTTCATCAACGGCTTTACATCCTCTGCATTTCTGAGTTTTATTCATTTTGCTTTTCCTGTGCAATAAGGGAAGATACCAATTGGCAGAGGAATGACAATCAGAGACTATTTTTAAGCTTTCCTTTGCTCAGCCATTGTTATTTTTACTTATCGAGGCTTACAAGCTTATCCTTTGTTCTGCTTTATTTTTAGAAGTTCTCCCTGTGCCCAGTAAAAAATTATGCACTGCACAGTGAGAGTAAACACCACTCCAGCAATGTAGTTGTTGATTTTATATAGATATATGTGTATCTTTTTCAGGATCTCTTAATACAGGAACTTACATAAGAGGGAGGTATGGAAAAACCTGAAAGGGTTGTGAATATGATGCTGGAGAGGGCTGCATGAGATTTGTGGCAGAGTAGGGCAACCCAAGGGAGAGCAACGCTGAACAGAGAAAAGATCTTTTTTTTTTTTTTTAATTTATTACATGAAGTCTGACTGGCAGCTAAAGCAAGAAACTATACAATACCAGCATGCGGGCGTGTACACAACAGTGCTGCAGTCAGGGCATCAATTTTGTATAGGAAATGACTGTTGAGGCAGCACAGCAGTGGTTGTGAAGCACTTAGGCAGAGCGCACCTCCCTCTCTCCCCACTGTTACCACGGGCTGAGGGGAGGAGGGTTCCGCTTTTTCATTGCAATGGGGGGAAGAAAGCGCTGGCAGGAGCATCATGTCTGCCTCCGACTCGAGCGCTACAGGACTCATCTGCAACAAGGTACGCTGTTAACCCTCCCACTTATTTAACCACTCTGCATGCGATTCCAGCCTCTTCATCTACGAGTCCTCCATCGCTCTGCTCAGAGGCGTCTTCATTCTGCTTTTTTCCCTCTTCTTCTTCTCCCCAACCCTCTCACTCTTTTCTCAGCAGAAGTCTGTTCACTTCATTCACTTTTCCAGCATAGCCCCTACTTGTCCTCTCGTCCCTCCCTCCCTCTTTTCTTCTTTACACACACTGAACTGTAAACACACAGTCTGTCTGTTTATCTCAACTCCATTACTTTGCAGCGGTGCTTTTAACTAGTAGTTCAGTGGGCGGCCTGTCTGATGAATAATATGACTTATGACCCATTTATTTATGGCTTGTCTGTTTATAAGGTCATTCATACCAATAAATATTATACCCCAGACCCGTTTGTGGGTCTGTTTTCGATATTGTCTACAATAATGTTTCATGACATTATTGTAAAAATGCAGCAGCAGCTTCAACACTTCACTGTGGAATTCAAAAATAAAAGACTGAGCTATCATTTCTGAAATAAAAAACATAACAGTACTTTGATATATACTGAACAATTAATGGAATAATGTGTATTTATACATCTGCATAAATATGTATCTTATTTTGCACAGACTGCCATGGCTCTAACAGCTGGTTCATGAGCAAGGAAACTTGTTTTGTCATGTGCATGCTTCCCTCTGCTGGTAAGAATCTACAACTGCTGCTGTGTCATTATCACACGTTCCCGTCCGTAACATCTGGGGGATTTCTCTTGACACCCTCTTTGCTGATAACTGTCAGCTGCACTGTGAGCAGGTCTATCTTTTTAAGGGTCAGGTCAGTCAGAAAACAGAGTGAGGTGTGAGTTTGCACGGTACAGTAAAGCTGTTCCAACACTGAGACTGATCTGTGTGTCTGTGATTGTGTTAGATTCCACTCTTGGTCCTATTATTGTGCAATCAGAACAAGGATTTATTTATTTTGTATTTTTTTACAGTGAGACAGAGTTTGTCAGAGCATGGAATAAGTAGTGAAATATATTCATGATTTTTTTTCTGATCTCGCAATATATTCGGTTTGTTATAAATATGGATTGAAGGATGCATAAATATGAGGGATTACAACCATGGCTATGTCATACATTAGATCACTTAACAGTTTATTTAAAAATCAGGATCAAGATTCATTATCTGCATTTAACCTATCTAGAGTATTAGGAGCAGAAGGACTGAAATCCAGGTGTAAGTCTGTACACTGGACATTAAACTAGCATCCAGCTGTGAAGCAACAAAGCCATTATGCTGTCACATTGACACTAAAGCTTAAAATGTAAAGGGTTTTTTTTAAAACTCATGCCCTTTAATATGCTTACCCATACTGATGAGTTGGAATTGGTACATGCATATCAGCATCTGTTCCCATAATAGCTGGCAAAAGCTTATTTCCAAAGTTCCAGCTTTCTTATTTCTTCACTGACAGAATTGCAATAGAGGCAAAAGTCTGTGAAATTCTTCTGTGACTGGCTTTCATTGGCACTGCACCATGGGATGTATCACACTTGCCTTTGAGGCTGTGTAGACGATTCTCTACATACTAATTGGGTACATATGAATAGTTGGAAGGCACTGAGGAAGAAAGAGAATGAGAAGTAGTTAGAAAGACAGAAGCAAAACACCCCAGAGGCTCCCCATACTATTAAAAGATAGGTTTAATGTGAGATTCTCAACTTCTGCCATGTATATTTTTACAAGTTTTGTGTGATGCAAAAGAAAATGCCTGGACAGCAGACAGTTGATATTATGTCTATGCAAAGATCTGGACAGTGACAAAGAGAAAATGACTGTTGTGCAGCCCTTCTTCAGCAAATCAAAGCAGTTAAATTAGACAACAACAGTACAGTTAGTGTGTGTGTGTGTGCACTGTGTATGCTGTGTGTGCTAATGAGACTCTGTCTGAACTTTAGAATAAATATCCTCCCCATCTATCTGTAGAATTTTATGGACTTTAATTAGGTTTTGTTTCTTGTGCTGGCAGACACTTCAGATTCTGTTCTGCTTCTGGCAGGCTTTGATATTCAAATGATATCCACAAAACTCTGTGCTGGATTCAGCTAAAATATTTTTCTGTTTGTTTTTTTCTGGGCTGGGTGAGGGGGGACAGAGGTGGAAAGAGGGATGAGGCAGGTGGGAGACAAAAGGTAAATGAAGGATGACGTTGTTCTGGAGCTATATTTAGCTGTCTTATGTGGATACTCCTGTTTGGTATGTGAGGAGTCTTCCAGCCTTACATCCAGCTGGGACTGCAGCCACCAGGAGGCTTGGAGTGAAAGGATGAGTGTGGAGTTTATGGAGTGAGCATTCTGAGTTTTATTTACATAATCTGTATCTGTCTGTGCCGGATTTACTAATTCATTTTTAATGATAAAACTGTGGCATTTTAAGAATTGATGTCCTTGAGAAATGATTGACTGACATTTAAGCACTTTTTAAAATATATATACATAAAATTCCCCTATCTCCCCTGCGATCTATCCTTCAAGCTTGGGTCCTCTACTATAGGCTTGGAAGCTTGAGGGTCCTTCACAGTTGCTGTTTGCTAGGACTGCGCTCTTCTGAACAGAGATCTCAGATGTTGTTCTTGGGATCTGCTGGAGCCACTGCACAAATTGCTCCGATTACCAGTAGGACCACTGTTACCTTCACCCTCCACATCTTCTCAAGCTCTTCTCTGAGCCCTTGGTACTTCTCTAGATTCTCGTGTTTCTTCTTCCTGATGTTGCTGTCATTCGGTATTGCTACGTCTATCACTATGGCTGTCTTCCACTGCTTGTTGGTTAGCCACCAACATTTTGTCCGTCTGTGTCTGGAAGTCCCACAGGATCTTAGCTCGGCCATTCTCCACGACCCTAGGGGGCGTCTCCCATTTTGACCTAGGGACTTCCAGGCCACATTCGGCACAGATGTTTCTGTATACTATGTTGGCCACTTGGTTATGGTGTTCCATGTATGCCCTGCCTGCTAGCATCTTACATCCTGCTGTTATGTGCTGGATTATCTTAGGAGGCATCTTTACACAGCCTGCACCTGGGGTCTTGCCTGGTGTGATAGACCCCAGCCTCTGGATCTTGTGCTCAGAGCTTGTTCCTGTGCTGCCATGATTAGTGCCTCTGTGCTGTCTTTCAGTCCAGCTTTGTCCAGCCACTGGTAGGACCTGGATGTCAGCCACTTCCTTTATCTGCTGGTTCAATTCAATTCAATTCAATTTTATTTATATAGCGCCAAATCACAACAAAAGTCGCCTCAAGGCGCTTTATATTGTACAGTAGATAGCACAATATTAAATACAGAGAAAAACCCAACAATCATATCATATGACCCCCTATGAGCAAGCACTTTGGCGACAGTGGGAAGGAAAAACTCCCTTTTAACAGGAAGAAACCTCCGGCAGAACCAGGCTCAGGGAGGGGCGGGGCCATCTGCTGCGACCGGTTGGGGTGAGAGAAGGAAAACAGGATAAAGACATGCTGTGGAAGAGAGACAGAGATTAATAACAGATATGATTCGATGCAGAGAGGTCTATTAACACATAGTGAGTGAGAAGGTGACTGGAAAGGAAAAACTCGATGCATCATGGGAATCCCCGGCAGCCTACATCTATTGCAGCATAACTAAGGGAGGATTCAGGGTCACCTGGTCCAGCCCTAACTATATGCTTTAGCAAAAAGGAAAGTTTTAAGCCTAATCTTGAAAGTAGAGATAGTGTCTGTCTCCCAAATCCAAACTGGAAGCTGGTTCCACAGAAGAGGGGCCTGAAAACTGAAGGCTCTCCCTCCCATTCTACTTTTAAATACCCTAGGGACAACAAGTAGGCCTGCAGAGCGAGAGCGAAGTGCTCTAATAGGGTGATATGGTACTACAAGGTCATTAAGATAAGATGAGGCCTGATTATTTAAGACCTTGTAAGTGAGGAGCAGGATTTTGAATTCAATTCTGGATTTAACAGGAAGCCAATGAAGGGAAGCCAAAACAGGAGAAATATGCTCTCTCTTTCTAGTCCCTGTCAGGACTCTTGCTGCAGCATTTTGGATCAGCTGAAGACTTTTCAGCGAGTTTTTAGGACATCCTGATAATAAAGAATTACAGTAGTCCAGCCTGGAAGTAATGAAGGCATGAACTAGTTTTTCAGCATCACTCTGAGACAGGATATTTCTAATTTTAGAGATGTTGCGCAAATGGAAGAAAGCAGTCTTACATATTTGTTTAATATGTGCCTTGAAGGACATGTCCTGGTCAAAAATGACTCCAAGGTTCCTCACAGCATTACTGGAGGCCAAGGTAATGCCATCCAGAGTAAGAATCTGGTTAGATACCATATTTCTAAGATTTTCAGGGCCGAGTACAATAACCTCAGTTTTATCTGAATTAAGAAGCAGAAAGTTAGCGGCCATCCAGGTCTTTATGTCTTTAAGACATTCCTGCAGTTTAACTAATTGGTGTGTGTTACCTGGCTTCATGGATAGATAGAGCTGCGTATCATCTGCATAGCAGTGAAAATTTATGCTATGTCTTCTAATGATGCTGCCTAGGGGAAGCATGTATAATGTAAACAGAATTGGTCCTAGCACTGAACCCTGAGGAACACCATAATAGACCTTAGTGTGTGAAGAGGACTCTTCATTTACTTGAACAAATTGGAGTCTATTAGATAGATATGATACAAACCACTGCAGCGCAGTACCTGTAATACCTACAGCATGTTCCAATCGCTCTAATAGGATATTATGATCAACAGTATCGAACGCTGCACTAAGGTCTAGCAGGACAAGCACAGAGATGAGTCCACTGTCAGAGGCCATAAGAAGATCATTTGTAACCTTCACTAAAGCTGTTTCTGTGCTGTGATGAGCTCTGAAACCTGACTGAAACTCTTCAAATAAGCCATTCCTCTGCAGATGATCTGTTAGCTGTTTGACAACTACTCTTTCAATGATTTTTGATATGAAAGGAAGGTTGGAGATTGGCCTATAATTAGCTAAGACAGCTGGGTCTAGAGATTGCTTTTTAAGTAAGGGTTTAACTACAGCCACCTTGAAGGCCTGTGGTACATAGCCAATTATTAGAGATAGGTTGATTATATTTAAGATTGAAGAATTAATTAATGGCAGGACTTCTTTAAGCAGTGTTGTAGGAATGGGGTCTAAAAGACACGTTGATGGTTTGGAGGAATTAATTATTGAAGTTAACTCAGAAAGATCGATTGGAGAAAAAGAGTCTAACTTAACATCAATGGTACTAAAAGTAGCTGTAGATAATATTACATCTGTGGGATGATTATTGGTAATTTTTTCTCTAATGATAAAAATGTTATTTGTGAAGAAGTTCATGAAGTCATTACTAGTTAACGTTAAAGGGATGGTTGGCTCAGTAGAGCTCTGACTTTTTGTCAGCCTGGCTACAGTGCTGAAGAGAAACCTGGGGTTGTTCTTATTTTCTTCAATCAGTGACGAATAGTAAGATGTTCTGGCTTTGCGGAGGGCTTTCTTATAAAGCAGCAAACTATTTCTCCAGGCTAAATGATGATCCTCTAAATTTGTGACACGCCATTTCCTCTCCAGCTTACGAGTTATCTGCTTTAGGCTACGTGTTTGAGAATTATACCACGGAGTCAGGGACTTCGGATTTGAGGCCTTAGTTTTCACTGGAGCTACATTATCCAGAGTCGTACGTAGTGAGGAGGTAAAATTATTAACAAGATGATCGACCTCTGTTGGAGTAGCGTTCAGATAGCTGCCCTGCTCTATGTTGGTACAGGGCATTGAAGATGATAACAGTGGGTGGATTATATTCTTAAACTTAGTTACAGCACTTTCAGAAAGACATCTACTTTGATAAAGTCTACTCTCCATTGCTGTGTAATCAATTATTGTAAATGTAAATGTTATCAGGAAATGATCAGACAGCAGAGGGTTTTCAGGAAACACTGTTAAATGTTCAGTTTCTATGCCATATGTTAAAACAAGATCTAGAGTGTGATTCAAGTGGTGGGTGGGTTCTTTTACATTTTGAGAGAAGCCAATTGAGTCTAATAACAGATTAAATGCAATGTTGAGGCTGTCGTTTTTAGCATCTACATGGATGTTAAAATCACCCACAATAATTATTTTTATCAGAGCTGAGCGCTAAATCAGATAAAAAGTCTGAGAAATCAGAGAGAAACTCTGTGTAAGGCCCAGGTGGACGATAGATGATAACTGGTGGTACATACCGTGCAGGGGCCTGTCCTTAGATGATGGTTCCTCCTCTTGCTCCTCTTTGGTGCATTTCTGCTCCCTGAGGTATTCACTGAGCACACGGTCAGTTGTGCCCATCTTCCTGATGTATTTGTGGATGTTCGCTGCCTTATCCTGGACTATGGTACTGACACTCACCAGTCCCCGTCCTCCTTCGTTCCGCTTAGCATACAGTCTCAGGGTGCTGCTTATAACAGCAGCAGGGTACCTGATCACAGGCAGGGCGTAGGTGTTGATCTTGTTCTACCGTTCAGCTGATTCCTCAGGACTTGCCTGACCCTCTGCAGGTACTTAGTGGTTGCAGCTTTCCTAGCACCCTCTTTGTGGTTCCCATTTGTCTGTGGGATGCCCAGATACTTGTAGCTGTCCTCAATGTCTGCAATATTTCCTTCTGGTAGCCTGATCCCCTCAGTTCTGACTACCTTCCCTCTCTTTGTTATCATCTGTCTACACTTCTCCAGTCCGAACGACATTCCGATGTCATTGCTGTTAATCCATGTGGTGTGGATCAGTGAATCGATGTCTCGTTCACTCTTGTCATACAGTTTGATGTCATCCATGTACAGGAGGTGGCTAATGATTGCTCCGTTCCATAGTCGGTATCCGCAGCCAGTTTTGTTGATGATCTCACTGAGGGGGTTCAGGCCTATGCAGAACAGCTGTGGGGGCAGAACATCTCCTTAATAGGTCCCACACTTGATGGTGACTTGTGCTATGGGCTTGAAATTGGCATCTAGTGTTGTTGGCACATCCCCATTGAGTTCCTGATGAAGGCTCTACGGGTCCTGTTGATCTTGTACAATTCTAGGCATTCCAGGATCCATGTGTGGGGCACCGAGTCATAGGCCTTCTTGTAATCAATCCGGGCACTGCACAGGTTGGTCAGTCTGGTCTTGCAGTCTTGGGCGACTGCTTTGTCTACCAAGAGCTGGCGTTTCGTTCCCCTGTTATTCCTGCCAATTCATTTCTGTGCCCCTGCTCATGTATTGACCCATGTGCCTGTTCATCTTAACCACTATGATGCCTGACAGGAGCTTTCAAGTGGTACTAAGGCAGGTTATTGGCTGATAGTTGGATGAAACCGGTCCCCTCTGGGGGCCCTTGGGGATCAGGACTGTCTGGTTTTCAGTTAGCCATTCTGGGTGTGTTTCATCCATTAGCAGCCTGTTCATATGTGCTGCCACTTTAGATCCACTAGTCACTGAGCATTGCCATTGTGGGTTGCGTCCTTCTCCCATATGCTCTTCCAGTATTGCTCCATCTCCAGGTTTGGTGGTGTGGTTTTCACATTGTTCCCCTGCCTCTGAACGTATACCTTGGATGCTTCTGTGGAGTACAGCTAGTTTATTCTCCTGATTTCTATTTCTGTGTTGAAGAAGCTGTGTTGTATTCAAGACCTTATACAGTACTGTCAGTATGATTTTAAATTGTAAAACAGTACCAGTGGTAATAGTCCTATGTTGTTGTTGTTGTTTTTGTTTCATTATAAATCATATCCAGAGACTGTATATAATTCTGGATATTGCAGCATGTGTTATCAAAATGCTTGTGTTTATATGCTTGGTTGAAAATTGGACTTTTGCCAATGTATGGTGTGCCAGTCTGAGTGAATAAATAGACAGCAAGGTCGTGTTGCTTGTTAGTGTTGCAGAACTCGTGTTCATATTCCCCTGGGTGACATGCTTTGGAAAGCTGCAGAAGAAGACACCCAGGTGCAGAAACAGGTGAATAAGAAGGAAAGAACAGGGAAATACGGAGGTCAATACGTAGATGATGATCTATCTGTAGCTGAATCCGCAACATATGAGCTAAGTCTGTGTTTTCTATGCCGTGAGGAATTTTGAACAGCTGCTTCCAGGTACCTTATTGGGCTGATTTATGTCTTCTCCACCTGCTTTAAGACTTGTTTCTTTCCTTTCCTCGTTCACTCAGGGTTCAGCCGATTCCTACACTAGTCGACCCTCTGATTCCGACCTGTCCCTGGAGGAGGACCAGGAGGCGTCTCGGCGTGAAGCCGAGCGCCAGGCTCAGCTGCAGCTGGAGAGAGCCAAGGTGAGAGCCTCAAGGTCAAAAGTCAAGGTACAGCAATAAAGTCCTGAGTCATGCTGAAAGCTTGCGTTCCAGTTGACCACTTTAGTCTTTATGTGTGTAAGGGTCTACAGAACTAAAACTAATCTTCAGATACAAATTTTGCTGAATATTAAAGAAAAGGTCATTCGATATATTGCCATAGATCTTATTTGGTTTTTTCTGCCATTGTTGTCCACAGGCTAAATCAGTAGCATTTGCAGTGAGAACCAATGTGAGTTACTGTGGGGCCCTTGATGAAGATTGTCCAGTCCAAGGTGCTGCAATTAACTTTGAAACCAAAGACTTTCTGCACATAAAAGAGGTGAGAGCCATTACAATTCTGCATTTTTACATGGTTTACAAATAAAGTAAAATTAAATATTTACTCTGATTAATGTTAACGCATCTTGCATCATAAGAGGTGTCTTTCACTCTTACACAGAAATACAACAATGACTGGTGGATTGGTCGGCTGGTGAAGGAAGGGGCAGACATCACTTTCATCCCCAGTCCAGTCAAACTTGAGGCCATGAGGATAAAGCAAGAGCAGAAAGCAGCAGCTAGGTCAGAGATCACGCAGCTCTGAGAGACCTCTCTGTTTTTCTGACACTGTTGTCCTAATTTTAGCAGCTTCCTCTGCAGCACACTCTTTGTAAAGTTATTTTTATTACTTCTGCTCATATGTTGCTGTGGTTTGGAGGTCCTTCTTTCTAAATTGCCTCCGTAGGGGATCCACGCATAATGAAGCTTTGCATTATGTTGCTCTACAGGAAAGGAGGGAACGCGTCATCCGGAGGCTGGAGGTCCACCCCTCCATCTGCAGGTGAGAGAGACTGAAGGAGTCCTGCTGCCATGTCTGTCTGTCAGGCCTTCAAGCTGCTACTGAGTCAGATTTGCGTACAGGGACTATTTCTGGGCAAAAATGTTACCTTCAGGGAAAACACGTGTTTACAAAAATCTTTTTACTATAGTGTTTTACTTTAAATCAAACTGAAGTTCAAAAGTTATTTGATCACTGCTGAATTTGGATCAGAGCTTCCTGAATAACACACAGTTAACAAAACAGTGCAATTGTGAAGAAAAACTCGAGTGAATGCAAAAAAAAAAAAAAAGAAGCCCAGATTGTTATTGTTCTTTTTCTTAAATTGTTTTATTATTTTCAGTTTATTTCCAGAGTGGGGTTACTCATTTCTGTTTAGTCTTTATTGTTTAAAAATGTTTTAGTCTTGTTAGCCCAGTTAGTAACTTACAATTTTGCTAAGTGGAATCATAACCCCCTCCACTCCATTTTCACAAACACTGGATAGGCCCCTGCTCATCACTAATTGCAAGAACCCACTTAGCTTTTCTCCTCTTTGCTCAATGTTCATTCTGTTTGTTTTCAAAGCCAAACAGAAGCAGAAACAGGTATGTTGGGGTATTCATCTGTGTATCACTCTGCTCCAATTAGTGAATTTAAATTTATTTAATTTTTATAACTTTAAAATCTATCTCTGTGATTGTGTATTACTGTAACTTCCACATATCTTCATTTTCATGACTTCCACACTGTCTGCTTGTGGCCTGTGCAGACTGAACATGTTCCCCCATATGATGTGGTCCCTTCAATGCGACCGGTGGTCCTGGTGGGTCCTTCGCTGAAAGGCTACGAGGTGAGTCAGCCATCAGTACAGTTCTTCAGTTATTCGGGCCTGGTTCTGTTTAATCTTGTGTTTTGATGCATGTAAATTAATTTGATTTAAATATTAAATGTTTTTTTTAGAGATAGGTTTTTTTTTTATGTATTTTTATTATGGACAACACATTTGATCAGGGTTGCATTTTGGTCCAGTAAGAAAATACTGCAATAGCTATCTGACAAATTGTGAAGTTTTAGCAGTCGTTTGGCCATCTTTTAACTTTGTCTCTAGCGTGAACATTTATGAAATTTGAGATTCATGCTGCTCATGATGAGTCATTGGCTGCCATTCTCAGGTCAAAATCTCACTTTTTAGCTGCAAACATAATGATGTCCCATAGTAGCCCCTGCTGTAAAATGTGTATAATTAGTAAACTCGCATTGTTATTATGAGCACATTAGTATGCTGACACAAGCAGTTAGCTGAAAGTACCAGTGTGCCTAAGTGCAACCCACAGAGCTGCAATGTACCATATCGCTTTTCCAGAAAAAGACAAATAAGCTATTCTGAGGCATTACTTAATGTTGCAGTAATCTAACTGGGAATTAGCCATTATGTAAAGCTAATTCACTTTGCTTTTATTAACAAAGAATAAAAAATTAGGAAATTAAGCAGGAAATTAAGCAATAATATTTACTGTAACTATATGTTTTTCTGTAATATACTTACATATCTATATTATTGCTAATATATATTGTAATATATCTATATCACGGCTAAAGCACTTCTGGATGGATGCAAACTGCATTTCGTTGCCCTGTACCTGTGCATGTGCAATGACAATAAAGTTGAATTCTATTCTATTCTATGTTAAACCTATTTAGATGTTTGAGTTATTTCCAGCTAGTTTCTGCTCTTTTTCTCTTCTGGCTTCCCTTTCTAGCATCAGTTTAATCTGGTGTGGATTTTCTGATCCAGTAAAACTGGGGTGGTTGGCTTCCATTATCCCATGAACACTTTTACTAAGCCGCAGTCCCACCCTGATGAAATTAAAGGGCACACAGTAGGCATCTTAGATCCATTTGAGAGCTACAGAACTGCATGTATGCCCCTTTGCATTAGCCACACTATGTGTTATACTCCCATACTCAACAGACACGCACACACACGCACACATCACAGCTGAGACATATGAAAACACACTGCAGTCAAAACGAAATAATGTCAGAATGCATCAATTTCGAATGACTCGGTGGATGAATATGTGAGGCATGTGCTTCAACATTTTCTCCCCGCCCTGCTCTTTCCTCTGTGGCGGTGCAGGCTATGAGCCAAGCTGTTTGTTTTGTGTGTGTGTGTGTGTGTGTGTGTGTGTGTGTGTGTGTGTGTGTGTGTGTGTGTGTGTGTGTGTGTGTGTGTGTGTGTGTGTGTGTGTGTTGAAATATTTATGCATTGCTCTGGTAATGTGCTTTGGGGATGCTCCAGTGGTGAATGCCAGGCTGCCTCTTTCTCTCATTCCCTCACATTCTCTTTCTCTGTGCTCCGTCTCTCGTGTGCAAATTATTTTCGGCGACTCATCGGGGTTCTTCGGCACTGTCTCTCCTCCTTTCCACTCCTTCGCCTTCTTTCCCCATCTCTCTGTTTCAGTGTGGAAGCTTCATCCTCTACTCCAAAGGCCATTCATTTTTCAGGACTGTTTGAAAATAGACTGCTTCACTTCATCCAGGCAGTGCACAAACATCATTGTGCAACTCAGACATCCAAGTGATTTAACACTGAAAAAAGAAGGACTGTAATGCTGCTCATTTTTAGCTGTGCCGACTCTTCTGTCTCTTTACAAAGCTATAACTGATTCGTCTTAATGCTAAAAAATCACGTCACTGTCCTTCCAGCTGTTTACAGCTTCATTATAGTGTGTGACAGCTGTATTAATCCTCATTTAGTGCAGACACTTAAAGTCAGGTGTCACTAAAATCAGTGAAACATGCAAGAAATACTAAAGAGCTAGACATGTGTGCATGAGTGAATGCATATTTCACAGCACTTTCTCTCTCACAACGTCCCTCACTTATCTTCCTCGTTTCTGTTTCCTAGGTAACAGACATGATGCAGAAAGCTTTGTTTGACTTCCTAAAGCACCGATTTGATGGCAGGTGGGTAACGGCTGTCTGTGTCGCTTTCTGCAGATGCAGAGCAGCGTACAGTAACGCTATGTCTGAACTGCCGAGCTGTTTGTGGGTTTCTGCATTTCACGTTTCGTGCTCGAAAGCACACTTGATGACGATGATTTATTTTTAGTTGCAAGCGAGAGAGAGCACGAGTTCGTCTCCTCCTTTGAAATGGAACAGTTGTGGATGTGATGTGATAAGACGCTTCTTGTTTAGGATCACTATTACCCGGGTGACCGCTGATCTGTCATTGGCAAAGCGCTCAGTGCTGAACAAGAAAGCCATAATGGAGAGATCCAACACACGCTCAAGTCTGGGTAAGAGATTTTAAAAAAAAAACACACAAAAAAAACTTGTCTTTAATCTTTTTTTGCTCAATAAAGATGGGCAGCTGCTAAAAATAGATGCCTCTTCTGTCTTCAATGACAGAAAAACTTAAATAAGTGATGCAGCTCTGTTAAAAGTGGCTTATGCAACTCTCTGCCATTCACAGCTGAGGTCCAGAGTGAAATAGAGAGGATCTTCGAGCTGGCCAAGTCTCTTCAGCTGGTCGTCCTGGATGCAGACACCATCAATCACCCAGCACAACTCCTCAAAACCTCTCTGGCTCCCATCATTGTCTACGTCAAAGTCTCGTCACCTAAAGTAGAGTACAATCCTCAAAGCTGCCTTTCTGGTCATATTCTGGATTCTGAGTAAACAAGTGGTTAATTAACCCTCTGTGGCACTATTTTAATTATTTAAATATTTGCTGCTTCCCAGCATCTGCGGGATTGTACACAAAATGCCTTGTTTTAGACAAGTTTACATGATAAATGATGTACATGGTTACATGGTTCTCTCCAGGTACTCCAGCATCCTCCAGCAGTCCAAAGCAGTCCATGCAATTAAGAGTTAGGTTAATTGGTTATTGTAAATAACTCACAGGTGTGAATGGTTCTCTCTCTGTGTTGGCCCTGTGACAGGCTGGTGAACTGTACCCTGTCTCTCGCCCAGAAGTAGCTAAGATAGGCTCCAGCCTCCCTGTAAACCTGAATAGGATGAGAGAAAGAAGATGGATGGATAAATGATTGGATGGATAAATGATAACAGAATTAGAAAGTTCAACTCGGAAGGTTTTAAAATAGTACACTCCCCGTACAGATTAACATTTGTTTGAAGAAGCTCGAAAGAGGCAAATCAATGAGGAGAAATCATTTGGAAGAATTGAACAGGAACTGAGACTTTGATGACTCATAATGGCAGAACAGAATCCCAGCAGTGATAGGATTTAGAGCACTGAGTGACTCTGAGTGGGGGATGGGGAGGAAGCGGGTTGCACAAATGAGAGTCTGAAAGGGAGAATGAAAGAGAGGGTAGATTTAAACCACACAGAATGGAGGCTGATTGGCTCAAATAAGGCGGGCGAGAAGATGATTGGACTAGAGTAAAGATGTCAATATTGAGACGGACAGCATGGAAAAGAGGTAGACATGGAAACAGGAAAGCAGGCAGATGAGTGATTACAGATCTTTCTTACTGAACGTACGCATAAGCGTTATTTAAACAATTTTTGTCTGTAAGGGGCGTGTCTAATGCAGTTAAAACTGATAAATTCATTGTATGAAATTAAATTAAAACCATGCTCGTTCATTGTTTTTGTGTGTGTGTCTGAATCATCTGGCAGGTTCTTCAGAGGTTGATTAAATCTCGAGGGAAATCACAAAGCAAACACCTCAATGTCCAGATGATGGCGGGGGACAAGCTCGCTCAGTGTCCACCTGTATGTCACGTTATATAATTAAATGATATTTTAAAAGTTTTCATTTAAGGACTTTGTATAAGTCTTCTCTTACCATTTTCTGAATCAACAGGAGATGTTTGATGTCATCCTGGATGAGAATCAGCTGGAAGATGCATGTGACCACCTTGCAGAGTACCTGGAAATTTATTGGCGTGCTACGCACCTCCCCTGTTCTGCCCCAGTGAATCCCTTACTGGACCAAAGTGTGATAACTCCACCTTCTGCTAACTCCAGCCAACAGGTAAGAGGAAAAAGAAACTCCTCAGGTGGTGCTTGATTTACTACTTTCGGATGCATTATTAATAATATATCCTTTGCTTCCTGTGTCCATTCTAGTTTTCTGAGACTCAAGAGTTGATAGAATGAGCACTACTTCAGATGTAGGTGAGATGAAGTCTGTTTTACTTTTCTGGATCTGCTATCGTTACTGTCTCTTGAAATTTGCCCCTTCGACCTCTGCAGGAGCAGCTTGTGTTGTCAGCTGGGGTCGGACAAGAAGTCGTAGCGCACAGGGACCAGGGCACCACCAGGGGGCAGCAGCAGTCCTCGTCTCTCCAAACCTAGCCACCACCTTCTCCAGCCACACCTGGGCCAAAGAAAAGAGGAAAAGCAGAGTATGGTGAGAGAGAAGGAGCAGGAGGCTGGTGAGCTGGAAGGAGAGAAGACACAAAAAACAGGAAAACAAGAAGAAGGAGGAGAATGATTTGATCAATGCTGCAACAGAAGAAGGAGCCTCCACCTTACTGCTGCCCCCTCGGCAAAAACTCCCTGCTCCCACTACCACTCAGGGCCAATTTCTACAGCTCCACGTGCACTGGTATTTCAGAAAAACAGTGTAGCCGTGCAGTTACAACTCACTATCTGCCCCCTTTCTCATATTTTTCTCTCACCGTGACCTTAAACCTGTACCTCACTCCCTGCTTTTACATTTGAAGTCACCTGACAAAGGTGTGCCAGCCTACGTTTGCTCACACAGGCAGATTCGCCTCTCACTGTAGCTACATCACACACCTGTAAAGTTCAGAGGAAGTTAGCCTACAGTCCTGTAGCATAGCAAAGCTACCAGTGTAAAACCTATACACCCTCCCAACACAGGGTTCCAGGGGGTTTGTGACTGATACACGTCACTTAAAGAGGGTGACAGAAAATCAGCTTTGTATGTCTTCCATCTCTGCAGCTCTCGATGAGTTGTCATTCCAAATGTTTAACCAAATGTTTTCTCTATAGCACAAATGCAATGTCAGAGGCATCATGTTGTCACTTATGTTAGAGGACTCTTACTTTCCCTTACTTGCAGCTCCTGTTTTTATGTTCTTCTTTCTATTGACCTTTTTACTGTAACTGTTGTTACTACTGTTTATAATTCGTAAGCTCACTCTCGGTGTCACTGATTGCATATCTGTACACAACAGTGATGCTGAACACGTGTATAACAAGCACAGACATGCACAGACAGTCCATATGCATCTTTGTCACAGCTATGAATGTATAAACACTGGCTTAGGAAGGATTACTTATAATAACTGTGGTTTGCAGATGATTGGAGGCAAAACCCGAAAAGGTCTGTTATCACATCTAAATATCCTAAATACTTACACTTTACAAAATTTTACTGTATTTACATGATTTTCCTACCCCCCCCAAAAAAAAAAGTTTGTAAAATTGTTTTATCCTCCCAGAAATAATTGATCACAGATAACCCATGTTTAACATGGGTTATTCCACAACTGGTTCTGTCTTAGGACTAACTTCAAAATGTTCATTAAGACGGTTTGAAAGTAAAACTTTCTAAACCACCTTTCTTTTTTGTTGGAACCAACTTTTTAAATACGCCAATAATAATAATAATAATAATAATAATGGAAATATTAGAAATGAGAAAGATTAATGATTTCCAACAACATCTGTAGACAATTAACAGTTAAATATTACCTCAGTGTGTCTTCTGAACGTGGTGCTTGGTGATTGTAGCTCTAAATTACAATAAGCGCATCACCGTAAGCTACGCAGCCAGGAACATGGTTATTTATTTATTTATGTCCAATATTTTGCTGTTACTCTGTCAATATAGTGTCAGCATTAAGTTGCTCTGTGAATAAGAAGCTGTGGACACTCACTACACTACACAACTGAGAAGACTTCATCTCTTCTATAGGAACATGTAAGATCTTTGAGCACATGAACTGATTGTAAAGGTTTACTTCCTAACAAGCCTGGGAAAGTATTTTATTATCATTGGACATGAGGGTGACCTCTGGTGATGTATTTACATTAGTACCAGGTCTTATAACCATTATTACTTATTCTCTGCCCACATAGCAGGATATACATTATATATATGCATAGACTTTAATCAAAAACATGTCAGATTTCATGTGCGTACAACCACCAGTGTTCTCTTTTCTGCATCCATTTCATGTCTTGCATTGCTCACAAAAATGAATGCGTCTCAGTAAGCACTTCAATAATCGCATTAATGCAACTGCTTGTGTCATTTAAAGCTACAGAATTCAGCTAACATATCATACATATAAATAATCTAATATATGTGCATGATATATTGTATTGATGTTTCATCAGAAGGGCTTTTTCAGATCAGCGTCGATCAGCGTCACATGAGCCGTTCACTCTTCAGACTAAATCAGCGCGACCTATGTAACCACTTACATATGCATTATAAAGGCTTAAATGTAAATACTGTATATTAAATATGCAGATACTATTATTATTAACAGATTGCACAATAACAGCAAAAGCTGACAGGTTTTAACCAGTACACAATTCTATAATCAGCGCCTCAGAAAGCATGTGTTTATATGTAATATCCTCTTTCTTTCTTTTTTAAAGAATGGTGCACAGCATAGGACCACTATTAAGGTTGCTTCCACTAACACCCTGATTCATTTCTGAAGGGCCGGGTTTGAGATACATAACTTCTACTTGATGAAACACAGAGAGCACAGTACCTTCTTTCGATAAAACCTACTCAGCTTCTCCTGTTGCTTAATTTTTATTGCAGGAAATTTATACAAAAGTCAATTATACTTCTTTGGTTTTCCAAAGCACAATTTTTTACAATTATCATTTCCTATTGCGTTTCACTTGCCTAAATTCTGTATGCAATACAAAGTTTAGCATCAACGAGACACTAGCTGAGACTATCAAAATATCTCCTCAGTTAAGATGGAGTATAATTGCACTACTATTATTTATACTAAACGTTATGCTGTATCCACCTCCAATACAGAGAAAAAAACTGTTTGGCCTAATGATGATGTCAACGTTTCTCATCGTTTCTGACAAGTCTGCAAGATAAATGATATCCAACAGTGTCTGATGATGATGTGTAATGGGTGCATCTTTTGTCAATAGCACACGAGAAGGAGGAGATGAATAAAAAAAAACATTTAATTAACGTTTGTGTGTGCCATGTGACTTTTTATCAGCTATTCACAAAACCACCAACAGAGGGCAGAAGTAGCATTCTAGCTATCTATGCAACAAACAAGATGCAGTTTCCCATTTTGACATCAATCAAACAAAATTGAGACAAAATGAAATTAAAGTTGTGAGTCTGTCCTTCAGCCACCCCATAGCACTGCCCAACCACACTACTGGATTAATTGCAGATGAATGTGAGGAAGAAAAATCTTGTGGAAATCTTCATGAGCAGGGTGAAGACTACTGCCTGTAGTTGTACCTTGGATGAGACACCCATGTTTAGCATAGTAAGAAGGGGTGGGAGGGGTCATAACAAATTTAACAACATATTCCAGATCTCTATACAGATCAGATCAACCCACACATACTTTTGCATCATTCACTGAAAAACAATCTACTAACATCATTTATATAAGTACTAATAAGCCACTCGTTTTGTTCATTATGACCTGTGTTTCCTATGTAAGCAATATATTATTGTATTATTCAGTTAAGGGTCACTAGGGAGGCTGGAGCCTTTCCCAGCTAGCTGGGCGAGAGGCAGCCTACACCCTGGACAGTTCACAAGGGTTAACACAGCAGGGCTAACACAGGATTAGAGTTAGAAACAAATCTGCTAATATTGTTCATATACATGTTATTTGGAACATGATCATCTTTTACCATTGGTCCAGGGCTTACAGTACCCTGGAAAGGTCTTGAGCCACCCCTCATTTCTTTCTGTTTTACTAGCAAAAATTGGGAAATAGGTTCAGTGTATATGTAAACATATATGGAAACACAGTCTATAAGGCAAAAACAGACTTTTTTTTTTTTATTCTAATAAGACTGAAAGTCAATGTTTAGTATGGACATCTTTAACATCTAAAATCTATTCTTTAACACACCTCGATCGGTCTTGTAGGCAAGTTTCCTTGTCATTTCTTGAAGACATCTTCGGGAAAAGTTCTCCAGCCTTTGAGTCCATTCTCTTCCATAATGATTCCACACTGCATCAATATTGAAGTCCAGACTCTGGGGAGGCCGATCCATGACTGAAAATGTTCTATTGGATGTTTTTCTTTCCAGGTTTGCATTTAATAAACTGGCAGTGTGTTTGGACTTTTGCCAGTCACACTGTTTTCAGATTGTATTGCATGTTGACAACCTTGAAATGCTGCTGCTGATTTTGGGCTCTGTTCTTGTGTAATTTGCCTTTTCTCTCTGATTCCCTTCCTTAAGATGAACTTCTTGACAGCCACCCTTCCACTGCAACCATTCGTTATGAGGCTTCATTAAGCAATGTGTGGATCATCAGGCCCTGTGTCATGTTCTTGCTGGATTTTTTTTCTTATTTATCAAGAACATGACTTTCAATTAGTGTTCATCTGCTATGGATTGTTTTTTAATGTATTTTTGTACAGGCTGCTAGTAACAAAGTGCCTAAAAATATGATTTCAAATCGGTTCTTTGCTAAATATTTTGTTATGTTTAGACACAAGATTGGTTAATCCCTTGATTTAGGTGACCTTTATATTCAAATGATGCACAGATCACTGTTAGGTGGCTTAACAAACAAACAAACAAACAAACAAACAAACAAACAAACAAACAAACAAGAAAAAAACAGCCAGGTAAAAGGACTGGACTGAAAATAAATGAAAAAGCAAAGCAGGAAAACCTGGAGAACCATTGCTCTCTCTGCAGTACTGCGTACAGTACTCTATAAAACCATATTTTGCGAACTGACAGATTTATATAACTTCCATCTTTGATCGTATCTATGCCTATTTACAGAGAGACTCAAAAAATGATGCTTAAAGTGTGTTAATTTGACGTATCACATGTTAAATTTATGCCCGACCTCCGGGGTTACAGCTCCATCTGGTGACGATTTTGTGGCAGAAAAATAAATAAATAAAATCAGAATCTTGACTCATCTTTTGTTTGTTTTTCTGGGGCTATTTGTAGACTGCCACCACTCTCAGTCTGTTGATTTAGCTACCAACACTGTCACCCAATATATCAAGGTGTGATAGCCTAAAGTGTCAATGCTGCCTGCAGTCAGCCTCCTCCTACCTCTCTTCCTCATCTCCTTGTACCAGCCATATTGGAAGGTGTCACTTTATGCCTGATGATTATTCACAGCCACCTGTCTCTGTCCCATCAGAGGGCATCTGTGGTGATTACACAGACGTCATGCTGCCGTTAGTTTAGAAGGGTTAGAGAGAGTTCGTAACCTGCAACTTTTCTTTTTCATACTTTCTGCATCACTGTATCTTATTTACTTTACCGATCAGTGGGGAAGTATTTTTTTTAACTGACTTGTAATTAAATATTTAAAATGCAATAATTCTACAACTATATATGTATATTGATATTGCTCTAGTCCTAAGTACTGTATGAAGCTTTGAGGTTTTACATTGTTTCTACTGGAGTTGCTGTGTTGTTGGATGCTGAAAAGCATTGAACTCTGTCCCACATACTAATAAAAGGATTAGTCTAAAACACGCATTTTATCGTGGCATACAAGTTTATTACTTGCCCTCACAGTATTCTCACTCCTGCCTTCCTTTAGCCTGATTTCATAGCTTCTCCTGTTATCTAAGCAATACAAGATTTTTAGATAGATTTTTCTTTAACCCTTCAAACTCTAAAAACACTAAAACTTCAATTTATTTGACCAAACCTCACAAACCCAATAGTGAGTACTACCTGGTCAGATGTGATCAACGGTGGGAATGAAAGGCTAACAGCATTATAGAACATTTCCCCCTGCAGTCACATCCTTTATTAACAGCCTTATGTGTGATGGCAGCGAGACACATTAGGCTGTAAAAGACAAGGCAGCACGACGGATGAATGATATGAGCTGTTTGTGAACAAAGGCAAATTGCTTTGACCCACTGGGTCAAAACTGCAAGAGCTGTGATTGGCAACAGTAAGTAAATTAGCCAGGAGGTCGCCAGACAAAGAAGAGGGAAGTTAATTGACTTTTATCTTTTAATTTCCCCTTTCCTAACAACAAGGCGCTGTTTCCATACAGTAATAACCTCCAGGGTGTGAAAGTCAGCTTTTGCGTGTTTCCAGGGACCAGGCCTCTGACTTGACCCTGTGGGAAGCCGATAGATGGTCACCTCAGGGGGGCCTCACACCGTCCCACCGCATGTCAACATGATGGCATTACTGAGTAACCACACGGACAAAGGTCAGACCTTTGATCGGTAAACAATCACTCAAACGTTGCGCCATTCCCATCTATCAATCAGTGCTTTCAAAATGATTTTTGTACTATTACACTTCTATATAATATAATAGTGTTAAATAATAGACAGTCAGAGATTATACATTAATTTGCCCCACAAAGGGGGAAGATGATTATTTATTTTTAAAAAATAATAATTTTTTAAAATACATTTTTGAATTTAAAAAAAAGCCGAAGGAGACGTGTTTACTAAATAAATGTGACTTGACTGAAGTGCAAATGAAAATAAACTAATTAGCAGGGAGAGCCCCATTGTTCTCAGCCAGTGGTGCTATCGATTCAGCCAGTCGAGTCAATTTAATCAGTCAGTTTGTGACAAGACACACAGGTGACAAAACAACAGTCTGCAGGGGGTGGCTGCAGATCACATTGTTCTTTAATCTTCTATGTTAAAAAATAAAACTATGTAAACCGATGATTGCACAGGGAGATTACAATTTTTTAGTCCTACGCGTGGACAAATGCGTCTAAATCTATTACACTTTCTTTCTTGCACAATAATCTTCGAAGTATTTCGAGATATCTGCTGTCACATCCTCCCAGACAGAATAACTTGAGAGCATCACCGAGTGCAGTAAAGGGAGCCTGTGGAATGTTGCGCTCCTATTGGCTGCTGCTTGCCTGTATAAAGAGCCGCAGTGGCAAATTCAATCAGATCAACTGCGGGCATCCTTCGAGAGCGAGACACCGGGTTTCTCAGTCAAGCTGGGACAACAATTGCTGGGCTGTTCTGCTGTTTGTTTGTCTTTCCCTTTTTCTGCTAAATAAATCCTCTGGAGCATTGTTGGGATCATGAAGGAAAGGAGAAATACACAACCGCTGGTGGTGAGATGTAAACTGGTTCTTGTGGGAGACGTTCAATGCGGAAAAACGGCGATGTTGCAAGTCCTGGCGAAGGATTGTTATCCAGAGGTATGCAAAAATGTGACTCGTGTTGAAGTAAAATTTATGAACAGAAAAGTCTACCCTGTGTTCTCTTGACAATCGCGGTGTTGGGTTTTCATCAAATGATTTGGAAACGGCACGGAGAAAACAGTGCGTCTGTTGCGGATAGTGACATATTGCTTGCGCATTTCCTAAAATTTCTTGCTTTTTAGTTTATTTCCTATTTACTGACCTTTATATCATCGGTAGCATTATTGTTTCATCATGTGGTCAGTGGAATTATGTTCTCTGCGCATTCTTAGCTGGTGGTTTCCTTTCATAGTGGCCTGCGTTGAATATCTCCTGCAGTTGCAGCGATTAAAGTGATTAATTGATCCGAAATTCTGTCAAATTGAGAAGCGATATAAATTTGTCTTATTGTTTTATTGGTCAGTGCGTGTGTTTTTGTGTATAGTACTGATTAGTTAACTTCCATTACCTGTAGCTGCCTGACAACTCCCCACTAACGGCACCGTGTTGCTAATTGCTCCCCAGACCTACGTGCCCACGGTATTTGAAAACTACACAGCCTGTCTGGAACTGGAAGAGCAGCGAGTGGAGCTCAGTCTGTGGGACACTTCAGGTAACCGATCACCTTTTCCGTGTGCATGTGGTGTGTGATCTGCAGTTCTGCTTGCCGCACTGAAGAGGATTTGGCAATGCCCCGTGAATGTAATGAGTGTTTGCTTTTGCTGAAAGGAACACCAGTCTCTGTATTTCTTCCCAGTTATTCATTTTCGTCATGACATTTTTTATTTTGGAGCAAGAAAATGGAACATTGAAGTGTTGTTAAACATTGGTAAAGACTTAGGGAAGGGCCTTATAATCTATTCCCCCCCCTGTTGGTACACAGGATGTGTACTTGTTGAACTATATACTCTTTCAAATCTCCCATTTACTACAAATTAAATTTCCTCCGATATGAAGTGTCCCCCTTTTTTTGGATGTGTCTGGATGTAAAGGACTCTGCAGATCTACAAGTGCATTTTTGTGCCAAGTGTGTTGCAGTGGAAAAACTGGGCAAAAAAGACTGATTATTCCACCTCACTTGCTTTTAATGCCTACTCCGTGCATCATATGTTCATTTACACTAAGCGTGAAAAAGAGGGTCAATGTGTCATTGTAGATCTCCCGGGAAATCTGCTGTTCGGCGTGTTGACCTGAATACTGCGAGCACGGGTCTGCAGCACCTGTTTGATTCCCTTCATGCTCGCTGCACAATAGTTTCTCTCGCCAGGCCACATTCCTCTCCGTCCACACTCGTGCTGCAGCCTGACTAGGTCACATTGGCAGTACAAGTGTGTTTATTTATTTATTTTTGTGCACACGTGTGTCTGTGTACAACAGATCCTTTATATAACAGACCCATTTGTATGAGATGATGCAGTATTTACCGTGCTCTCATATTTTTTTCCCCCTCCCATTATCACAAAGCGGCAAAATGAGGAGAAAAGTGAGTGTAATTCCCTCCCCAGACCAAATCCCGTTTTTTAATCCCAGACTGTGGACCTTTGGTCTGGCCAGCAGGAGTGGGCCTGGTGCCGAGGGATGATAGGCACACAGAGCTACATCCTGTTGAGCAGGACAGTTTTTCTGGAGCAGACAGATAGGAGGGAGCTCAAAAAACTCTAGTGACCTGCATTCCCCCTCCATATGCTGCTCCAGGTCAGCCACTCAAACAGCATGATGCAAGGGATTAAGACTGTGAATGGGACTGCTGGGCAACCTCTTCTGACTGACCCAGTGAGTTTGTGGCTCTTTCTTTCTTTCACTTGAGCGTTCCCTTTGTTGCTCCCTCTTTGCTACTTTCTGGCTAATCTGCATAGATTGCCACTCCCTGCCCTCTAGCAAACACCTATGGCACAATTCAATACCAAGTACAATAGAGTACAATATGCACATGCATAGCAGACTATTTGAAAATGGGTCACAAAAATAAAATCTATTTTTATTCACAATAGATTTGATTTAAAAGACCCGCCCCTCACACTCTCAGAGGAGACCGCATGTGGTCCCCTTCCCCCTCATCTTTTATAGATGACTCTTTTATCATAGGTATCTGCTGTCAGGCTCGTGGTGATGGGTGACAGGCAGAAAGGGGTATTTGTTAGCCACACCGCACAGTTTCCTCTCCTGTGCCGTAATTTGCTCTAATTGCGTGGAGTTTATGCCGCCCTGGCCCACACCACAGTGAGACAGTCTCCTCATTATCCCAGCTCCCCTTCATTGATTGCACTGACCTCATCACTGGCTCCACATGGCAGGCGGCTCCTTCTCTCAGCTCCAATATGGATTTACAGTCTAAAATCAATCCACCAGTTTTAACCAGGCTTATCTGATCAGGAATGCTGGGGAATAGGGGAAAGAAGGGAAGGTGAGCTCTGTCTGGTGTAGCGCACAGATAGTGAAAAATAAATGCCATTATGATGTTGGTGTGTAATTTATTTCAGGTTTAATGATGTTGCTGACGAAGCCTTGAAGTTCAAGATCGTACTGTGTGTGTGTATATAATCACTTATTGTATGATGTATACATAAGACCGATTTGGAATGAATCCAATGTCCATTTAAGCTGATGAAACACTCTGCTGGATTGTAAAAGGGGGCATTTTTAATATTTAATTGTCATGTTGATGACCATATGTCATGTGATTTCTCTAATAGGCACCCAGTTTGTAAAACTTAGGTGCTTTTTAGAATTGTAAGCAGGTACAGTTTAATTCCTCCATCTTTTCCCATCATTGATTCATCAGTGATCTATTTTTTTATTAGTAGTGTTTAGCTTTGCTAAATGTTTCATGGACTGTTGTCCAACAATCAGTTTACACTAGCTGAGAAAAACAGGCTATATTCTCAAATGTTTCCTGCCTTATTTTATCCAAATCAACATTTCAGGGTTTTTAAATCAAACTCTTTGATGTTGGACTTAATTTTCTTAATCCAGTGTCATCAACTATGATGATGTCAAAGTAAAGCTTGTTAGCAGATCATATAATGCTCGGGAAAAAAGCACCTCCTTCACCCTGCAGGGGGCTTCAGCACTAATTCTGACTGGCTTATGTGAAACCAGGGAACAACTGCTTGACGCAATGTAATATGTTTTTTTGGAGCGTGCTGTGAAGTCCGTAGTCCTCAGCTGCGGCAGCACCACAGCTCCCAGTCGGTTGAGTGTGGGTGGAGGCGCAGGGCTCCTCTCGTCCCCATATCTGTGAGTCATCCCATCACTGGATCATTAATCTGTCTGACCTCCGCATTTTCGTAGTGAGAGGAGGAGTGCTAATGATGAAAACAGGCTATGTCACTCACTCGATTTTAGCGCACATCCACAAACACACAGTTATACTCTCGCTCGTGCAAACACAAAGCCGATCCTCCCCTCCCCCACCCATAGCCTTCAACACAAGGGCCTCCGTCTTCAGCCCTGTGAAGCCTACATCCACTTAGGCCCAGTCCTCACCTCAAACACTCAGATCTGGGCACCGCACCATCAAGACGGATGAAGTTCTGCTCAGCCACAAGAATTTGGTTATACTCCTTTTTCTTTTCTGCCATTCCTCAGTTAGTCAGCCTCACTCTGCATGTTTTATGCCTCAGAAACTCTCCATCTGTTGTATAGAGGCATGCAAGGAGGAAAGCCATAATTTGGGCCATGCTTGTAGGCGCTGCATGAGCATTGATCTGGCTTCCCAAACCATTGTGTGGTTTGCTGCAATGGAGAAAGGAAGGGAAGAGAGTGAAAGAGACAGATAGCAGTAACCTGTGATATTACACTGCAGGGGGTGAGGGATTAATGGCAGAGGAGGTCTCTTTGTGATATGGCTCAGTAGGGTATACTTTGGCTCCCCCTCTTCTTTTTCCTGTGGCTTTTTCTTGCCACAATAGTAACAGCTATTTCTTCCAAGATTAGAAACTAGGCCCTGGCGTGTAAGGAAAGTGCTGCCGAGGCTGCGCCTAAGCCGAGTAACATGTTACGGGGGGTTTGAATACTAATATTGAGATGCTGTATGTTGTTGTAAGTACACTATGTTTACTGATTTGTGCATTGTTTGTCCAACACAACAAATAGAAGTTTTATTTATATGTGAGGACAATAGTAACCAAAAACAAAGAAAGAAAGGGGGGGTGGGGGGGGGGGATCCTAGAGGCTTAGATGTCCTTTGCGTCCCGTAGCAGCCCCTTCCATCTTGGCAGGCTAATTGATTTGTCAGCTTTAAAAGCAGAGGCTCTCGGACCTCTGGTGTAGCCTTCCATTGATTGTTGCATTTAGATCAGTGGCCATTTAATGCAGAATCACATCTTGTTTGTTGGCTCTGTGATAACCCCTCACAGGAGATTGAAAAGATTTCTGGAGCACCCGACCTCTGACTTTCCCATTATATACTTCACGTATATGACGTGGCACAGAAACTTGCAATATTAGTGGCTCTAATCCTTCTGATTTTAACATGTGTGATTTTTAACATGTGTGACATGACATATGTCTCAAATTCTTCAAACACAAAGTTGTGTTTGTGGCTTTTCTGCTACAATTAGGTGTATGTGGTGTAAAAGCGATGGTGTTTTCTTATATGTATGACATCTGTAAATAATTTAATCAAATTGTCTCCATTCTTTCTTTCTTTCTTTTACTCAAGAATAGAAAAAAAGTCACTTTTATTTCTAAAGGCAAAGAAATGGAGCTGTAACACAAGCATGTTCCTTTGTTCTTTTGCAACAGTGTTTACTTTCTTCAGGACATTGAGTCCTGAGGAATTTCATCACAGCTTGTCATTATTCCACTCACGGCACCCGGCAGCTGGCAAATTCAGTTTTACCCTTTGATAATGTGGAAAATCATTAAGTATTCATAAGCACATATCCGTTTTTGTGTACACATACATGCACGCATCCGTGTTTCATGTGCTTTTTTTATATGTTTTCTTCTGCTGCATTGTTTCTGCACCATAAATCAATTAGGACGGTTGTGCAATATCTAATGAGTTATTACACAGACTGCTTGTGTTATCTTTAGCTATAAAAGGAACGCTGAATCCCTTTTGGGATTCACACAGAGACTAAAGTAAACATGTTAATCCCATTGAGCAGCCCCTCTTCTGTTTCATCTGATAAGGGACCGGATTCACCTCTGCATGCATCCAAATTTAAAAAGTGTGCGTCTGTGTTAGCGCTTGTGGTTCCGGCGCGTGTGAATCTTTTTGTGTGATGGGCGTATGTCTGTGGTCCCAAACTCTGTCGCAGAGAAGAGGAATGTCCCCAGCAGTAGGTGGGTGGGCCGCTAGTGGTGTAAAATGATTGAGTGGCAGTTAAGGCGAGCCTTTACAGAGAGCCAGGAGGAATGCCTGATGTAGATGGTGGATTCCAAGGCTGTTGCTGTGGTAACAGAGGGACTGGAGGTATTGCTTGCCGAGCAGAGGATTTTTTGGGGGGGTGGGTGGCTTACTTAAGGATTCTGAGCATGAGTGGGAGCGTCTGCCTGCCCCGAGCCCTGCCGTTCCACTTGCGTAATCTACTGCAAGAGAAGATCAATGAGGATTTAGTGCTCGATTGTCATCTTCACTTCTAAAATGCCAGCCAAGAATATAGGAGCAGCAAAAGTAGCAGTTTTAGCAACAGCAAAGCGGAGCTCAGCGGGAAGAAGTGATGCCGCGCACACCTAACTTAAGCAGATGATTTCTCTTGCTCTTCCTCTCCTGCTCAATCTTCTTCTTTTTTTTCTTTCTTTCTTTTTTTTTTTTTTTACCAACTTCCTGTTCTCACAGCTCTTGGATCTGGCCTAAATTAAAAATGAAAAAACAAATTGCTCTAAACTTGAATGTATACACACTTTATATTACAAATGTAGCTTGAAGAATTGCACATTTAAGATGGATACTTAATTGATCCCACAAGGGAAATTATTGTGTTACAGCAGCAGGATAAAGAATAAAAATGGCACAGCCTACAATTAACAACAAACGTAAATTGCCACAGATGCATATACTGTTATGTATGTATAAATTTTGTATAACAGTCATTTAAAAAAAACAATGAAAATTAAATAAAAATGAGGTTACATTAAAGAAGAGCAAAAAGTAAGACTGAGATTGTGCAAGATATTAGTGCAAATTGCATTAACAAGTAATATGTAAAGTGTAAATCTAAGAAACATACTTTTCCTACAGTTTTCTGTACCATCAGATGTTAAATAACCTGTACAGCAAATGTGTTCATTCACACTGAACACGGGGCAAAAAAACCCCCACTGAGGATCTTTGTCAATATTTAAAAATTGTGGCTATGCAGGAGTCCTCTTTTGTCACACAAACCAGCAATATGAATTTAATGAAGTTTCTATTAATTGACCTGGCATATTAAAGAAGACTAGACCTGGTTAAAGAGCAGCAAAACTGGAAGTTTCCTCTTAAAAAAAACATGATTAAAAAATATTTCTGAGCATCCAAAAGTTCTAGGAAATGTTTTATGGAATGCAAAACTACTTTTGTCTACATTTTCATAGTTTGTTACAAGCATTAACATTGCTCTCCTCTCTCTCCTGTAAGGTTCTCCGTACTATGATAATGTGAGGCCCTTGTGCTACAGTGACTCAGATGCAGTTTTGCTGTGTTTTGACATCAGCCGCCCAGATACTGTGGACAGCAGTCTGAAGAAGGTAATGACTTAAGGTCACTTTACTTCAAAGTCCTATTCTCTCTTGTAGCCTACTGTGATTCCAAAGTGTATTAACAGACTATTTATCACCATACACCAACTGATCACCTTTTTGGGTCCACAGTGGAAAACTGAAATTCTGGACTTCTGTCCAAGCACACGTATTTTACTCATCGGCTGTAAGACCGACCTTCGCACAGATGTCTGCACACTGATGGAGCTGTCCAATCAGAAGCAGACTCCAATCACCTATGAACAGGTGAGACAAAAGAAACAAACGAAGATCCATGTGTGTGCAGATTTTTACACATATGCCTTTCCTGTAACACCCCGTCCCAAAGGACTTGTCTCCACACTACATCACAGGAAAAAAATTTAACTGCATCATTGAAGAATATCATGAACAGTATCGGTTATTGCTTCATTTATTGCAGGGTTCTGCTATGGCTAAGCAGCTGGGTGCAGAGGCTTATCTCGAGTGCTCGGCGTTCACCTCGGAGAAGAGCATTCACAGTGTATTCCGCACCGCTGCAATGGCCTGCATCAACAAGCTGCAGCCTCTCCCGAAGCCCAGCCCCACCCGACGCCTCTCCAAAAGACTTCTTCACCTGCCCAGCAAGTCAGATTTGATCTCCACCACCTTCAAGAAGGAGAAGGCCAAGAGCTGCTCGGTAATGTGAGTGGAGACCTCTTGGGTTACAGTCCTCACATTAAACCCACATCCCCTGCGTCTTTGGTCTCGGGGAAGGGGGGGTGGGCACGATGGTTTTATCAGGGTTACCTGCTGAATCCTTCCCTCACCCCCCCAAGAAACCAAACACCACTCAGAAGAGGTGGACACTTCGCTGTCCACTTGCTCCTGAACCTTTTAGTGCACCTCCATCCTTTTCCACTGTTTATTTTTTGTTTGTTTGTTAGTTTGTTTTTTGCTTTCGAACAAACAATATCAGTCAAGGTTTGATCACCAAGCTACCATTTTATTTTCACCTGTGAACAGTATGCAACTACAATGGTGTTACATCTGTCTAATTTTACTATCTATAGGCACATGTTGATTTTGTCCGAAATGGAAATGTGCAACGTGTGACGTTTAATCTTGTGATGTAAATGCCTCTCGGAAAATTCAGTGGATATTTTTTTTAACTCAAAAAATAAATCTAGCATGAAACCGTCAGGAAATAGCAAAATCCTGTACATCCCTCTTAGTAAGGTGTGTGAGGTGTGAAATAGCGTGTCACTGGTTTCCCCATTTACTGGAAGTACATAGAATAGATGTACAGGGAGCAATGGGACAAACCGTGAGAGCTATTACATAGAGAGATGTTCTTATTGTCTCAGCAGTGATGACAGCAGGGATAAGAGCAGTGAGCACAGGCTGCTGTGCTTACAGCAGTCTAGACTACGTCAGCCTGCACGGATTCTTGATGCATGGCTGTGTAGCTCTGGATAGTGTTGCTCTGCAAGCTTTCAGTGGAATAACTGGAAGATGCTGAAGAGGCTCCGTGTACACAAAACGACTGCAGAAATGCGGAACGGACACAAAATATAAGCAGAGGTTTAGCTGGACTTCCAGGGTGTCTTTTATCACTGCTGGAGTCTGGTGGGATAGACACATTTAATTGCTCTTGTGGTGACCAGGAGCTTAACCACAGTCGGTTCAATGTTGAGCTTAGCTTTGCTTAGCCTGTTGATTATTGAACCGTGGCTGGTTATCGATACGAGTTAAGATGTTAGGAGGCATATCTAAAAAGAATAAGATCACTCCTACATGGAAGTCAGACTGACCTGAAATGGTTTGTATTTTCAGACACTCTTCAGAAAAAAAATTGTAGCATTGCATTGTTGACAGTTTTTCAACAATTCTCAAATGGTATGCAGTTTTGAAAAATATGCCTTTCATATTGAGTTCCCAGAAGTCAATGAGATTTTTGAATACTGTAATTACTGTAATATGCCTGTGGATTCCTCACATTTGCATCAATGCAATGTAGCACCCTCAACCTGATTCAATACTTCCAAAAGGACTGATTTTTGTTTTGCACACACTTGTAATATCTGTTCACATCCAATAAGCAGCACTTACTGTAGGTTACATTGCAAAAAAACAAAAAAACAAAAAACAAAGGGAAAAATCAGATGCTTTTCTGAGCTTAAATCTTAGGCTTCATGGTTATGTGTGTGTGCGCAGCATTGATCTCCGTGCTTCTAACCATAAAGCAATAACGATTTAAGTGCTTTGTGATGCAAAAGTAACCTGCGTGGCAATAACAACGCAGCTTTGTGATTACTGTCATGCTATAAGTGCTCCATGGATCGACATGTTAGAGATTGTTTCAATCTCCGCTGTACAAAAGGCTGCTGATATAGCCCCTCCCTCCCCCTGTGTAAGTAGTGATCGGTATATAGAAAACCAAGGACAGCGTTTGCGCTGTGAACTAGATCAGAGTATTCCAAACAAGAAGGAACAACATGCTATTTGAGTTGTTGCTGTCAGCTCAACATAATCATAATAAAAAGCATTGAGGCAGTATGCCTCAAGTGAATTGTTGTATTTGTTTTTTCAAATTTGAACTATACATTAAAGTCTAGCAATTATTCATCAAGGGCTAGTGTGTGTGGAGGGGGGGGGATAATGTGGGACTAAGGAGAACAAGTAATCAAACTGCACAGGCTGGCCCTGTCCAAAGAAAGCTATTTTTCCATTCTTTGTGTGTGTGCACGCGTGTGCGTGTGTGTATATTTTTATGTATTTAATGGCATGATGTTAGTCGCCGTGTTGTTTTTGAGATTTTTCTGAAATGGCTGCTGTGTCTGTACGGAGCTGTGGACTGCCCCTGGTAGTTGGAGGAACTTAAAGTGGTGATTTGCACAAAGGCTTCCAGTTCATGGTCACACACCAAATTCCTCAGCATTGCCTAGCAACAATTCAGCTCAGAAACACAGAGACTGGCTCTTGGGTTAGTTGTGTGGACAGATAGGGTTAGCTCACAAGCAGACATCCCCACATCCATTATTACTGCATCGTTTAAGCATTTACGGCGTAGCTTGTTTAAAAAAACAAAACAAAATAACAAATAAAAATCTTGATATTTTTCTCTGGGTTTTTCTCTGCCAGGCCTTCTGATGATGGTTTACATGGGCGGCTCAATGACCATGTCAGTTAATATGCAGCCTTTGTGTTGTAGTCAGTGTGTGGTAAAAATGGTGCAGTCAAACTCCTAAGCATGTCCTATTAAAGTTGTACGATTGTACATACCGTCTCTTGTTTTATAGTCATTGTACAGCATCTTCGAGGGTGTCTGATGGAAGTATTGTTGCTGATGTGCTTTATTTATTTGGTAGCTATTTTGCTTTTTTTTTTTTTGTTTGTTTGTTTGTTGATTGACATGTACATTTGTTTGAAATCTTTTTTCAAAAGTTGACTCTTTTTTCTTTTTTTTTTCTTCTTCTTCTTCTTCTTCTTTATTGCTGTGTTGAATAAAGCTTGCCCCGTTTGGCATCCTAAATTCACTGTTCTTGTCATCTTTTTTTTTTTTTTTTTTTTGATCACTTGCTTATGAAACAATACACTACACTAGACATCTGCTCAGTATCTCCCCAGTCATGTCTGCAGGAAGTGAGGTGCTTATCTTTTCCACTCAAGCGACGCTAATAATTCCTTTAACAGGCTCTGTGTCACTGCCTCATTAAGGATAGAGTAAATTTATATCAGGATGATGGCGGATTACTGTCATTTTCCATTACCACAACCCTGATCTTAGATCTTAGTTACCATTCAGGGAATTATAGTCAGAGAGTGGAAAAAATGTAAATAACACATATTTACCTGCATAAGTAACATGTTGGGATGAAGAAGGAAAGATCTATCCTATTTTAATTAATTGAACCAAGTTATGTGATGGTTTTTTGTTTGTTTTAGTTTTTTGGGGTTCTTTTTTTTTTTTTTTTAAAGGCTGCTTTTATCTGCTCTCATCCATCTTCAAATGCACCACATCTGGTTGCTGCCAGCTATGGAAGTGTCTCAAATGAGCTCAAGCAAGCCAGCCAACACATATGTCCTCGCATTTTCTCTTCTTATCTGTAAAATGCAATGTCATCCTCACAAAATGTTCATTAACTTTATCTGTTTGGTGTTTTACACCTAGTGTAAAGTTCTAAAGTTGTTGTTTAATGAAAAATTCCCGGAGCATCTGTAGAGGATTGTGGTAAGAGTGGCAAGACTGAACCAAAGGAGATGTGGACTGCCAAAACAAAACAGCGAATGAAGCTCATTTAAACATTCAGTAGAGGTGATCATAGCTGCAGTCAGGTGATGATAGTAGTCATCTCTTTCATGATTCAAGAATTATCAGAAAGGTGACTGTCAGACCCCCATTGCCATATGAAAGCAAATTCTAGCCGTAATGGGAACCATGGTTTCCTGAATACGCAGAGCAACAGGAGCACACCAAATTTTGTGGTAAGGCTTTTTCTTTCTTTCTTTTTACGAATGATAAAAGACATTTCTAAAATTTCTAAAATGAACTCATCATAATGACTTGAAACATTTTTTAAAAATGACATGAAAATGAACCTGAGCTGTCCTGAGGTCAGCTTAGCTCTTGCGGCTTTTTTTTGCTAAAAACAAAGTGAGTTATGGGCTGTCACTAGGGGGATTGCTGGAACACCTGAAATAGAGGCAGACATTGTACACATGCCGACACAGACACATTGGGTGTGAGGACATGTAAATGGGCCACATACGCTGGTAGTCATAGTAAATTAGGCCAACATCTGGCTAGGCACAGAGAGTTTAGTTACCCACTCAGCTGTAGTATGTACCGCGAGGGCTTGGTGAAGGAGAAGTGGCACAGTCCAGTGCATTTTTAGGATCAACCCTGGCACTTCGTTGAATGTCTGCCATCTGCAGCTACCTTGGAGGGGTTCTTTGTCTCCAGTACAAACAGTGGGTCACTTTGACCAAGGATTATTGTGTTGCCATTAACAAAAGTTGGAGAGGGAGCGCTCACACAAACCATTTTACTGGGATGTGTAACAGTGAAAATCAATCCACATTGCAATTAAATTCAAAAGAGAAGCATCATCATATCATACACCAGCCATGCTGCCAAACAGCTCCAAGCCATTGTGGCAAGGACTCGACATATCAGACTTCAAGATATTAGCAGCAGATGTTTGAAATCTTGGAGATTGTCAGTGGGAGGCTCTCTGGATTATACTTCTACTTCCAATACATTCTGAGAAATGCTCATTGGAGAATGATCATCTGTGGGATGTGTTGAGAGCTGGGGAATCTGAAGACCAAGCTTCACCTTGTGCTCTTTGTCATTCTCTGTCTTTTCAAACAGTCCTAAGTAGTTTTTGCCATACAGCAGGGTGCTTTATCGTGCTGAAAGAGGCTCCTGCCAGTGTCATCAGGGTCATTAATCCCCTGTTACACTAGGCTGGGAAATTAAGCTAATTGCAGCTGTAGCTCAAATGTTACGGAAGTGAACTAATATAGTGAAGGTATTTCTTTCTTTGGCATAATGATGTGAAGTAACTTGCGATTTTCCATGAACAGCATGTGCGCAATCTTAACCCTCAGAGCTGATTCTGTGCAGCAGAGGGATTTGTCTTCAGAGCCCTGTGTGTTTCTTGAACATAAGAACCAGACATTTGAGTTCAAATGAAAAGGTGGCGGAAGAGCCAAAAATCTATAAAACCATCAGTCTATCCATTTTCTTAACTGCTCAACTTGAGGGAACTAAAACCTGCTAACAGTAAAACACAGAGAGATAATACAGAGAGATTAACAACCATTCATGCTCGCATCCATACATTGGCAGCGGTGGTAGCCTCACTAAGTCCATAAAACAATGAGCATTTGAAGAATAAAGGCAAACTTAGACATGGAGAGAAGAACAACAAAAAGGGGGGTACACAGAAGAACTGACAACTAAAGGACTATAAATACAAAAAAAAACTTGGTTGTGGAGAACATCTTAAAGGTGGGACAGAGATGCAACAAAAACACCAGAGACCGACAAGGTAAGCAACTTAAAAAAGGAAAGAACAGGAAGCATCTTCTCAAATGAGAGACATTGAAATGAATGAAATGAACGACGCTATGGTGATGAACCAGCAGGTGGATAGCAATCCACTCAAATTCAAAGGTAATGTGCAACCTGCAAAATAAATAGGATTAAGAACTAATATTTATAGTATATGATGATGAATCGGTGTTCGTGCTGGACAGGACTTTTTTCTGTAGGGGTGGATGGGGGTGGAAAGGGTAATCTGAAAGGAATTATGTGGCTCTAAGTGGACAGCCCTCAGTGCTGTTGTGTAACATTAGCATCATGTTCTGGGTCCTCAGATAACTCTCTTCAAAGACACAAGAACACATTCCAGAAGTAACCTGTCACTTTATACTTCCTGTTTGTACACAGCCAGATTAAAATCTTCTACATTTTTTACATTTGTTATTATTATTGTTATTATTTTAAAAAGGAGCTTGAACACAACAGCAAAACTGTGCGTATCCATCTGTTTGTGCAGAAATGTGCAGAATCTTAGATTACTGATGAGGTGTGATGAGGTGTCGAGTCCTGCAGTGTGGGCTCTCTCTCTCTCTCTCTCTTTCCTTCCCCTCTCTTGCTCGCTTACAGATACACAGACACCAGATTTTCTGCCTCTGCCGCAGTGCAGGGCAGGGCCAGAATATCCAAACCCATCAACTTCCTATAAAGCCAGTTTTGTTCAAGAAAGGAGCAGGATGTGAACACAGCCTTCCTCTTATGTGTTATCTGAACATATCTGGCAGTAAAATATGTACTTTCAAAGTAAAAGGCTTTTTTTATTCATAGAAGGAAAGAAAAACAATATTAAAATTACAGGCATTAAAGAAAAAATTCTTGCTGTTAATGAGCAGTTCCAATAATTCGGCATCAATTTTTTTTTCTTACAAATTTTTTTAGATGTTCATAGCTCCCCAAACATAATGACTAATGGCTTCTAATCTTCTGAGGTTTATTCCTCCACTGTAAGCTTGATGTTTGTGTTTCTTAACAAAATGTCTTAACAATTATTTATCATATTGCTTTGAAATTAATTTGCAAGTCTCGCTGAAGCCCAGCTCAAATCAAAACATCTAAGAGCCACAGACCCTGTGGGTAGTCTGATGACCTGTCCCGGATGTGCCCACCTCCCCGCAGCCATGACTTCATTATCAGCACATCCTTTTACATCATTATTTTACAAACATAACAGAACATCTGAACAGATCTTCCCTGTTCACCTTCAGGTTCAGCACACAGTAAACGCTATGTCCCAGCTCTTCCACACCTCTTAGTGTGACCCCTTACTCTGAACTCTCTCTCTCTGTGACCAGAAACTTGACTCCCCTACAGCTCTCTCTTGACCCCTTACTTCCCCAGTTGCACCACCAATCAGCTCAGTCAAATGTGAGCAGTTGTTTAATGTTTCCTTTGGTCACACTGGGAAAGCACAACTTGTTCCACTGAAATCTCTGTGTGTGTGTGTGTGTGTGTGTGTGTGTGTGTGTGTGTGTGTGTGTGTGTGTGTGTGTGTGTGTGTGTGTATATAACCTGAATTAGATCAGTAGTTATGACAATGGATGGATGGATGTTTATTCTTAAGTAATACATATACTAGTATGTACTGGAGATGAAGAAGTTTCAATAGATGAAATAACAATGGTGATGATTAATTTTGTGCAGTTGATTACAAATAAAATACGTTTTAAAAACGGATGCATCAGTTTTATACTGAGGATTTCCCCACAAACAATCGTCACATCTAAAATATAAAACAGGCAAACACACACACACACAACACAAACATGCTCTGTCCCCTTCTTTGTGATCACTTGGCAACCGCACACAAAGGCCAAGGCGTGCTCTGCTGCACACAATGTGACACTGCTTGTGCATGTCAGGGTGGGGAGGAGCAGTGAGCTGTACCCTTAATGCACATGCACAAACACACAGAGCGGATTTGGCTACAGGCCACATCCTGCATGTGTCTGCACAAGCCAAAATAACATGGAGACATTTGGTACAGCACCCAAAAGCACCATCCTCTCAGCTGCACCACTGGAGAAATGAACAGCGACCAACGCTTTGTCCTTCATGCTGATTAAATGCTAGATTAGTTTGTCTGCAGCAGACTGAGTGCACAGCAGTAATAATTACTCTATAATTACACCATATTGTGTCTCTGCTGTTTTTCACTGCTGTCGTTTTACTTTTTACTCAGTGGTCACTATGACTGTAGTAGCATAAATCAAGGAACTTTCTTTGATTCACTTTCAGTTCTGCAGCCTAAATGATGGATAATCCTCCTCTCTTAACTCAGAGAAAACATGAGCAGTCATTAAAAGGATCCATGCATTCCTCCAAAGAGAGCATATCTCCACCAGTGAGCAATGTGAATGCATCTGTGCAACTGTTATCCTTAAGGTCCCTGCAGCTATCGTAGAAGTGTTAGTGAAGGGAAGGCCGAACATACTGCAGGCAGCACTCTGCTCATTTTTGTGTGCTCCACTCCTCTTTAGGGAAATATAGCTACAGGCGGGAGTCTGTGCTTTTAGTGGTCTGGGGGACTGTGAGGTGTGTGTGCAGCTTAGTTGAAGATGCACATGGGACCAGAGGGCTCTCCCACTGAGCATTAACTCTCCTGCTTCTGTTGGGGGTAGGGCAAAGAAAAATAAGGAGACGGGAGATGGGGTTTGAAACAAGTCCAACAGCGAGGATGGGTGCAGAGGTGGTTCAGTATTTTCACCAGATTTAGTCTCATCTCAATTTTACTTCCAAATGAAGAGGACTCTAAATAAAGAACTGCAATATAAAACCCCTGCTGAAATGGATATGGTCACTGTAGTGTTCAAGAAGAAGGGGTGTATCCAAGAGAAGCACTGAGGACAGCAATGACATTGATCTTTAGTGACACGGGAGCTGTAAATCACAGAGAATACACATACTAGAGAGATGTTCTTGCCTGTACTGACCCAAAGGGGCAAGTGAAGCATAGAGGCGATGTAGATTACGTAAGCAGAGCAATGTGAAGAGGTCTTTGCTGCCTGGCAGCATCCAAAAGAAACTAAAACTAGCCAAGCTGGAGTCAAGTTAGAAAACTCAACCTATGAAACCTATGAAAAAAGGAAGTATACATTATGAATAGTCCTGCAAGCTAGCTCAGCCTCACGTTTCTAAGATATGCAAGTGAAAAAGTGTCACTTCACAAACTTGACCTTCTGCAGCTCGACAACAAGCACTGGGTTGGGTTTGATGTAGACAGGTTAGGGTTTAAAAAAGTCACAGCGATGATGTAGAGGTTACAAAAAATTAATGTATCAAATGAAACAGGGTCAAATCACAAATCAGATTTATAATAATATGATATAATATCCTAACATCCTGGAACAAAAACAGGTTCAACTTTGAAACTCTACATTCTTACACGCTGAACCTTATTAAACGCAATCCGTGATTGGTAAAGAGAGTGGCTGAGTAAATATTCAGCCGCTCTATCTGTATCTCTCTACTTTCTTGCATTGTTCTTGCTTCCCACTCTTTGTCCCTATTATGCAATCAAAATCCTGATGACCATCACAAATAGAGACTGCTTCTGTGTCTGGGTATGAATCATCACCTTTAAAAGTACTCGGAGATAAAAGAGAAGTTTTTGATCAGTGCATTGTCTAGATACTGGAATGCAGTCTGTTACTATGCAACACATCAGCTCCAAAGATATTCCCGCTGAGGATTTTCATCCGCCATCTGTCTGTGCCCTCCCCCTGAAAGCTGTTTCTTCTTTTTCCTCTGTTTCTTCTTCCTCACATATTTCTGGGTTTTTGATTCCCAGCTGCTTGAGGGGGGTGGGGGGGTGTTTGGAAAATGAATATTCGTTTCCTTCCAGACGCTGTTCTTTTAGCCTTCATCCTGACTGCAGAGGCACCTTTGTAACATGAATCAGTATGCCACACAGGCAATACTTAAACCCTCACTGTCTCCATCTTTTCCGTCTCTCTAATTACCAGCTTGGCCTCTAATGTTAAAAAAAAGCTCTTAAGGGGAGACAAAATATTTATAGATCATTGTGTTTAACTACTGTTGCATGTAATTACTGTCACTTCACAAACATATTGCTTGAAATTTAAAAAAACAAATATTTTCATGCTAGTAAATCTTTCTGGTCCTTAATGTGTGTTTGCTTTCGGGTTACACAGTGTTAGAAGGACTTGTTAGTGAATGGCATGCCATGTTTACTAGTGAATCTTGCCACACTGTTATTTCATGGGATCGTTGGCAATCTATAACAAGACAAGCACTATTTGCAGTTCTATTGTGGATTTAAAAAATATGCTTGTTTTGTAAAACTTAGAATGCTTCTTACATGATGTATGCATTCTAGGAACGCATGCTGTAATAGGAGCACAGCAGCACTTGCTATAATTATCTCACACGATTAATTTTTCTGTTTGCTCTGATTCAACACTTGAACTGCTGAGCGAGCTGTTTGTTGCTCTAAGAAGCAGCTGTTCGGTTTGCTAATTGTAAGAACTCCTGCTGAGCCCTCTTAATGTGTGACATCTCTACGTCAACAAACCGCAGGTGAAATAAGTTTCCTTCTTCATAACCGCAAGGATTTTCTTATATTCCCAAACTGAACCTTTGAAAACCACCAATTAGTGTCTGATAGTTCTCACCTGCTTTGGATCTCCATCAGATCTCTGCACGGATGCACACCTAGGACTTACAGTACAAGAAAGTGTTACATGACTTATTAGCAGATAAAATCATTGTGTGGCCCACAGTCGAGTGGACTCAGCTGCAGCAGCCTACACTTTGGCACAATATAAATACAGTTGTGCAAGCACAGTCTTTTTTTTTGTCTTGAGCAAGTCCATGTTTATATTTAGAGTGTATATATTTAATTTGTGAAGCCTGAACAGCTTGTCCATAGGATTGTGGTTAATCTCGATTCTTTTTGCAATCATCACACTGCAGTCTGGCAGTTCTCTGGAAAACAAGCTAGCTCTAATTACTTTAATTGTACTACTGCAGTCTACAAATGTAAATATATGTGATTAAATCCATACACATGTTTCGCTCTTACCCCCGGGTGCATTTTACAAACTATACTTTCCAGTCACTTTTTGAAGTTGTGGAAAGCCAAACTGAGGGTTTTTTTGTGAATTATGATGCACGACTCCAAAGTCTGAGTGTGGGTTACATACAGTTTAGATCCATCCGGACACAAACTCTAATTAAAATGTAATGAAACCCAAAATACCTCTGAGTCTTTTAACACCTGTGGAGACAAGATGGGGTCAGAGTCTCCACAATGGTGAATGCCAGTTTTTGTCACGAGCAGATCCAATTTTTCCAATAATGTGCCAAAAGCTCCAAACAGCTGTTGCACATGTTCAAAAGAAAGTCACGCCTTGGTTAAGATTGCTGTTTGTAAAATGATAGAAAGGTCATATTAGTTGTCATGACAGCCAAAGCTTACCAGTGTTACATGAGGCAGTCTGAGAATGAATGGCCAAGGCTGAGTATTCAGACAGGAAGGGCAACAAAAGGGTCTGATATTCCTTAATGTGCCTTGAAAGTATATATCCAAGGCTGTACTTACTTTGCTTGGCTTCAGATGAATATTTCCCATTCATTGTACAGCCAGTCATTGCAGTTTAATGAATAAGAATAGATCTTGCGTGTGCTATGAACAACTCCGCTTGGAGAGGTGATTACTGAGCCATGTTTAAACTTCTCTAACAGAGGGCAGATGATGGAGCTGTATTCCTGTATCTTAGTCAAACTCAGCTGTTGCTAATGAAGAACAGCTTGAGCAGTTCCTTCAATCTGTGACGTTGACGCCCAGCCAAAGACCCCAATTGGTGCCAGCGCTGCTGTTGTGTCCCGTCAGTGAAGTAAGTCAGTAAATCTGTCAGAGTTACTTTTTTAAAAGCGCAGGATCTGTTCTGCCAATACAGGCATGCAAAACGTCATGTAACCCCGACAGCAAATCAGAAAACAAAATGTAAGAATGTGTCTCATGGTTTGTACACACACAAATGCTCATGCATTCATGGGTGTATATCTGTTCATACTGTATGCACAGACACAGTGAAGGGCGCGCAGACAAAAGCCACAGAAGCACGAGCACCCACACACCCACCTTCACTTTGCTGTTCTTAAGCAAAGAGCCCGAGGCACAGTGAATGAGCGTGTCAGCAGTGTGGGATGACATTCTGTCGCACAAAGAGTGTGTGTGGAGACAGATGCCTCCTCAGCCTCCTCCTGTCCATTTACCTAACATACGCAAACACACTAAGATTTCATTGTTGGTGTTTTGTAATTTGAGTATAGAATTTCTGTTTAAAAAAAACTCTTTACTATTTAAATCTTTATCTCTGTCAATTTTGGCATTAAAAGACAAAACTGGTAGAAGATATCAAAATATAGCTTCAAAAGCAGTACAAAGTAAGTTACATGTGGGGAAGATCCTTATTAAAGTGAAGGGGGAAGCAGAATAGGGTACTCTGCACAGGTAGCTCTGTGATTGGGTGGCTCTAGCACCAGAGGCTGAGAGGATGGGTAGGCAGGCAGGCAGGCGATGTGCCAGGGTTCTCCCCACAGTCACAGACGCTCTAATTAAGGAGCACAGTGGGGAGAAAGGGCAGAAACAACAGCTATGCATTGTCACATAGTGATTTTCTTATCATGTCTAGTGCAAGAAAAGCTGCACATCTCTCATCTAATGATATAAACACCTTCTAGGAGATGCCTCCCTGAGCTGCGGTCTAGTCATGGACATGGAATCAGCAGTCTTGGTATTATTTTCAGTGTCTTGAAGAGGCAAAAAAAAATTTAAATCAAGTTGTCCTAATACAACTGTGTAGAGCTTCTTTTCAGTTACCAATTCATTTTATAATAACTCTTGCCAGTCTGCATTTATATTAATGGATTTTTAGTCCACCCACAATATTGCTCTGCAAAATTACTGATACATATTTATAGCTATCATTACATTTCTGTAGCATCCCCTATTCTGTGATGCCCAGATGGACCAGATGGACTGACGGGGATGGGAAATACCTGTAGAGAGGGACAAATAATCATTCATTTTTAATATAAAACATGTTCCAGTAACCTCACTAAAACAAAAAAATGGAGGGTCTGTGGCATTTTGTTTCAGTTTAAGCAACAACACACTTTACATTTAAACAGCACAGCCTGGAGGCATTATGTCGGGAGGATGGCTTCTTATGAAATTTATTCACATGGAATATTTCATGTTAAAATGTAGGTTACATCCACTGAACTGAAAACAAACACTGCAGTAGACATGTTTGTTTTATTTTCACTCCATATTGCTGCCTGTATAGACTAGTTATTCTCACATACAAGTTAGAGTTTCCCAGCTTGTATATAGTAATACCAAAAAAAATGCTTGTTACTATGTAACAGGCAATGCATAGATGTAATAATAATCAATACAAAATGAAATGCACACATTTTCAGTAAGCGTGTTAAAATAAATATCTATATATATAAACTAAAAGAATAAAATGATTAAAAGAATAATGATGGAGAGAACTGTATGGATTTCACAGATTAATTGTGGGAGAAATGAAGAGAAGTGAGGTAGGGATGGTAGGGAAGTTTGAGCAGATGGGTCCTGGTCTGCTTTGTGAGAGCAGCAGATGCCCTGAGATCCTAGGCCACAGAAATGCCCCCAGACACTTACAGCAAAGCGTTAAAGAGGCCAAGCCCAGCAATTCCGCCTCATTACATCTCCCCTCTTTCTCACAGGAATAAAGGTTAATGTATTTCCTCAACTAAGTATTTCTACTGGGAAAAAGACCAGGTGAATATTTGTACTTGGTGAATGGGAGCTGGTCAGACCAGTGAAAGGCAAATCTGGACAACTGGGATTTGTGTTGTGAAATTGGGATTTATTATTGATTTTGCTGATGATGTTGTCCATCTGCGTTCTTTATGGACACTTGCTTTAGGCCAAACATCCCCTGGTCAGACAACAAAAAATATATATTCATATGTAAAACCTTACATTTTGCCTTTAGTTTTGCTATTTGTTTTAATTTGTTTTTGCTAATGATTGCTTGGACATTAGTTTTCCTTTTAATATGTGACAACAGATGGCACTGTAAACAAAATAGTGCAATTAAAAAGAACATCCCAGAAATTAGCCTTTTTTCTCTTCTCTTCTGTTTTTTTTTTTGTTTGTTTGTTTGTTTTTTTGTCTTTAACCTTTTGACAGAGCCGTGTCATCTCCTCGTGTAACTACCACCACTCAGCTTCAACAGTATTTACACTCCCACCAGAGACTGTGGGGTCAGTGTGGTCAAACACAAGGTGATATCCCCACTTTATGTCAAATATAAAATGTCAGCTGCTGTGGGTAAAACTGCCCCCGTGCCCAGCAGAAACAGACGAGTTAATAAATGTAGCAGATGCTCGGCTCCACTCGCTGATCTTGGGCAATGAAGCGGGTGCTGCAGAACCGTGGGCATGCTGCATACCAAGCAGACGCCATTGCACAGCCTTCTCTGAGAAGAGTGTTACCCTCTAGTGGACCAGAGGGGTAAAAGCCAGGAAGATATTTCTTTAAAACAGGGAAAGAATCAGCACATTAAATGATACCCTCTTCTGCATCTTCCTGTATTCTCTTCCCTCCAACAACACCACACACCCTCACTCCTCTCCCTCTTCCCTTATAAAATATCCATCCCAGCGGTCTCCCACTTGTTCACAAACCTGTGGAACTGCATACCTAAAGCAAGTTTCTCTCTCCTTTTTTTAGTCTGATTAATTTGCCAAAGGAGTAAGAAAAAAGACAATATATAAAATGCATAAATGCATTGAACTTACAGCATTTAGATTATTATTTCAAACTTAAAATTCCATATCACAAAAACATCAGCGTTTTACTTTTTTGGGGTGTTTATATTCTGATATTGTAACAGGAATACCACCAGAACAAGAAAAACTGGTTTCTTAGCAGCTCACTGCATGTGCAGTTTTTACATTTATCCCATCAGCCTTAAAAGACTTTGTGAAAAAATAAATTAAATACAGTACAATAAACTCAGCATGCCATCATATCACTTAGAAAGTATATTTCTGTTGTTCTTTGCTTAATATTCATATATTTACAAGTATTTAGCTTTACTTGTCGCTGGATTTTAGTAGAATGACTGCTGGGTGGCCGACATAGCTAGTCAGCTACTCTGGTCCAGCATGAAATCTCACCGACTACTAAACATTATATCATGACATGGTTCTTATATCCATGGCCCAAGGATGAATCCTATTTACTTTGATTTTCCCACCAGTTTTCCTCCATTTGTTTCAACATCAAATAGATTTTAATAGCCTTAAAATCAGGGTTAATGGAATTGAAACTGAAAGAGTGTACGAAAATAAATTTCTTGGAGTGATAATTGATGATAAGCTGAGCTGGAAGTCACATATAAACCATGTGAAAACAAAAATGTCAAAAACCATTGCTATTCTCTACAAAACAAAGCATGTCCTGAACAAGAAATCATTATACACACCTTATTGTACTCTGTTGCTTCCATATATGACTTATTGTCTAGAGATATGGGGTAATGCATATAAAACAAATACTCTTCCTATTTTCAAGTTACAAAAAAGAGCTATAAGAATTATAAATCAATCAAACTATATAGAACCAACTAACATTTTGTTTATTAATCTGAATACCGTGAAATTTTATGATTTAGTTGAATATAAAATGGCACAGATAATGTATAAAGCACAAAATAACTTGCTTTGCTGCAGTACTCAGAAACTGTTTGAAGTCAGAGAGAGTCAATATGACTTAAGGGGAACAGGTTTCTTTAAAAAAAAAAACAAGATAAGGACAAATATAAAGCAGAGATGTGTTTCTGTTAGAGGAGTTAACTTGTGGAATAGTTATGACAGTGATTTAAAAAGGTGTAGTTCATTTTCCTTGTTTAAAAACATGTTTAAAAATAGAGTATTAGAAAAATATATAAATCAAGAATGAAAAGAGCAATAATAATTATAATACTGAAACTCTTGGTTGTTTTGCTTTGATGTAGTTACTTATCTAAGGTGGAAAGTTTTTTTGTTTTGTATTTTGTTTGTTTTTTTGTTTTTTTGCTTTGCTTTGTTTTTTTCTTTGCTTCGAGCCCTGTGTACAAGAGCTGCATGCTAAAAGATCTTTTGTTAAAAGGGTTGGCGTAATAAGCATATGCTTCAGCCAATACCTTTTGATTAGCCTTGTCTTGTGCTTTCTTGCTTTGTGGTAATCTTTATTCTGTATTCACTGAGATATTTGAATGCTAATTAATAAAATCAATAAATCAATAAATCAAAAACAATCTTAAAGCATAAGATAATCCCTTTAGCTGCATATGTTCTTTATCTTAGTGCTAATAAGCAAAACTTGCTGTTTAATACACAAAATTAAAGCGATTAACTTGACAAATATTCAAGCTGCTATTTTACCACTGTCACTGTGCATGTTAACATGAGTAGGGCATAGGATACAGTGCTGTGAAAACATATTATCTCCCATATTTATTTTTGCATATTGGTCACACTTACAGTATTGAGATTATCACATAACTTTTATTTTTGAATACAATTTTTAAACAATGACATCATTTATTAAGGGAAAATGCTCCTGACCTGATGTATTTACTCAGGTTATCGTTCCCTAATATTAAAATTTGTTTGATGATCTGAAACAGATAAGTGTTACAAATATGCAAAACATAAATCAGGAAGTGGGGGAACACTTTTTCACTGCACTGTGCCTATGGCCCACTTATGCAAACATGCACAGTGACAGTGGTAAAATGCAGCAGTGTTAGAAACATATCTGTGAGCTTTCTCTTTTCCCCTCCACTCCTCTGCACATGCCCAAACCATCTCAGCCTCCCTTTCTCTAACTTTGTCTCTAAACTGCTCAACCTGAGCTGTCCCTCTAATATACAGCCCGACCTGGTCGCTCCCAATGAAAATCTTCTGCTCTGCCACCTCCAACTTGGCCTCCTGTCTTTTTTGTCAGCACCATTGTCTCCAAACCATACATCTCCCTTTCATTCTTGCTGCTATCCTTCCGTCACAAATCACCCCTGAGTGCATTTCACTGAATATAATCAGAAATCAGGAATATTTTAAAAAGTTATGCCTGGCAGAGTCTGGCCATGATCATTAATAATTAAAAGTTATAAATAGCATTAGAGCACTTTATTAAAAACATTATTACAGTCTAATTTTGGTGGTAAATAATAAAACATCTGGATCAGAATATCTGTGAACCAAACTATCCCAGATACATTCACAGGATGTTGCTGTCATTCTATAGTTCCTATACAACCAAGTTGTGGGCAGCTAATATAAACTCTCTGCACAGTAGCTGCCACATAAGCATGCAGAAAATACACTTCCCAAAACATTCCAATGTCACCATAAAACAATCTGAGCAATTTATATTTTGTATTTTTTTTCACTACAGACGATACCATATAACACCCTCCCGGCATCCATTTTATCAATATTAATCCAGAGAGGCAACACTGACCTCTAGTGGACATATATTTAACATGCAGCGTATGTCGCACACTGACACACGCTTTGGTCATATTGAACACATGTAAAAGGCAGATACTACTCATGCAAATGAAATGTGACAGTCGCAGCTGGGGACCTGGGATACGAGCTTTCCGACCAGTATAAAAAAATAATGCTAGGAGTTACTTCCGCCTGGATAGTGCACACTGATGGGAGAGAAGTCCTCCCTCCCCTGAATTTTTTCCATGCAAATGGCTGTTTTAAAAAAAAAGTTAATAAATAATTATTTAAAGAACAAGCTGCTGGTTGTTCAATGAATTTTCCATTTTCTCCCGTATGAACGCAGATAGATTTGTGACGTAAAAATGAGGACGAATGACGAAAGTGCGTGTGCTTCGTCTTAATTGGATGATGCACGGCCATGTACTAGGAAGTGATGCAAACTCCGGCCTCTGAGTGGACAGATTTTTATTTGCGAGTGCTGTATAGAAAGAACCTAATTATAATTTATCACTTTCACTGCCACTGACACCAAAAGGCACATTTTTAATAGAATATTATCCCAGTGATGAGCTTTACTGTATAAGATTAGCATGATAATATACAACTGTTCTCTGTTCTATTTTAAAGAGGGAATACTGTAGACTGCCTTTTACCCTAGCCCAGTCCTATTCTGACATACCATAGCTTACCTTTCAGTTAAAAAAAAAATAATAATAATAATATAAAAGATGAGTGGGGACAGTTGCGACATGTTTTTCCACTTATCTCAGTTACTCAGAGACAGTTTGGGCTACACTGATCCAATTTGGATATATTAAGCTTATATCCCTGCTCTAATTACTTAAGTCCACTGAAAGATGAATATATACCTATCAATCACAATTGTATTTTAATCTATGATATTATATGATATATATGATATTATATTATGATATTATATTATTATACAGTATTTGTAAGGATTCGTTTGAATTTATGAGCAAGATTTCAAGGGGGGGAAAGAGCTTAGCAAGCAAATCAACTTTAGTATCTGACTGTTTCATAACTGAAGGACAGGTTGCAATTCAACTTTTTCCAAAAGCAATTCATGTTCTGCAGAAAAAAGATTCAAAATGCACTCAAACTGGTGGTGAACTCTGATTACTCATTCAGCCAAACACTAAGTTGTTGAATGAGTACTGAGCCATAAAGTTATAATGCATACAGCTACCAGTGGGGATCCATTATGTAATTCTTCCTTTTACAAGTTGATAATACTGGTATAACCATTGTGCTTATCTTCTTGTAAACTGCGGCTCTTATTTGTGAAATTATAGGATACCTACAAGTGTTTTTCACTGAGGACTGTGTACATGTTCAACTTCACTACAGTGAAGTTCAATATTCAAACAAGCGCAACTGAAAAAATAGCCAATCAATTTGTAGAAGTGTTTTTAAAGCAGTGGTGTTGTGCATTAGATGGTATAAAGAAGTTTGGTATCCAGGGGTTGTAAAAAAAAATTTCTATAACAAGCATGATTAGAGGCAGTAATCTGGACTCGTGCCTAACAAATCATCACTAGCTTGAGATCAAGTTGCCTATGACGCATCTTTTTTATTTAGGGTCGACAGTGAATATCCAAACATAACTCTTTATTCAAGTATTAAAATGTAAAGCACATTATTTTGAACAAAGTACAAGAGTCAACACAATTAGAAAAGCATAACTCAAACGTTTCCTTCACAATCAATGTGTAATACATGTCATTTCTCACACTTATCGCCTCTCCTTGGGCTCCTCCTTAGTCGTGTAATGCATAGAAATGTTTGCACAGTAGCTTTAGTAAACTACAATCCTGTGTCCCAAAAATATCTCAGTTGGTCCCTTAACTAAAATAAAGGGAATGACAACAAAATGAAAGTATCTGATGAACGGATCTGACCAAATTAACTAAAGTGGCCGCTAGCCAAGCAAGTTACTGCACTTAGCAAATCACTTTCACACATATAGACTGATCGGTTCTGAGGGGTTTTCCAGCATTTGGAGTACAAGAATGTTTATGGTGAAGCTAATAACATTATTAGCGTTAGTATACATATCTTCATGAGCTGTGTAGCATTTGCACTGAAAGCCAGATAGTATAGCTACAAACATAATGCCGCTTACCTATTAAATAACATCAAAATAAGCCCAAACTTATGTACTATCCATCAGGAACATCATGCTTGATTTTTTTTTTTAAATCAAAAAATCAATGTAAGAAAGGCACAACAAAATGAGATCAATATCCCAGCCTAAATTAGAATTATTGTTCTCGCAACAATTTCTTTTTTTTCCTCTCTCCACCGTGTATTTTAGAGTACTTATTTAGATAAATTAATTGAAAACAGTTACCTCATTTTAAATGAGAAGATTAGCAGGCAAACCTCCCAGTTTGACAGGAACAGAGGCATGGATATTTAAAGAGCTTTTGTGCCTATGATTTGGTTTAACTGGTCTATATGCCCTTGATATTTGACATCGTCATAAATCTGGTAATCAGAGTAGCACATTACTTACAACTGATGTAATGGGTTCAACACTTGGGAGACATCTTGAAATAACCAGCGTGACCAATGGGAAAAACCCAGTGGGAAGTCCAAATGCAAGTTAAAAAGGTGCTGCTATGAGACATCATTTAACATTCTTCCTGTTTAAGCGAAAATGGATGAAGGGTGAAGAAGACACACGAATGAAGCAATTGACATCACCTTGTAGCCACTTTGTAGGGGTTTGCCCCGAGCACTCTCAAAAGAGGAAGCAAAAACCATTATTTCTACTTAAGTGAAAAACATACTTTCTTACCAAAGTGCCTGTGAGTGCTTTAGATTGCAACGTCTTCAGAAAATTAATTCAGTTTATAGAAGCAGTGCTATCCTTGCGACATGAGCCATGTACTGACCTTATAACGTGGAATTAGTAACAACTCAACAAACATTTCTGGGGGAGGAGGGGGGGCAATTCAACAAAATATGTCTGCTTATATAAGAAATAAGATGATCCCCAGAGAAGAAATACACATTAATATAACATAAACATTAACATTAAACTTAAGATTTCCTAAACAATATTTAAGTACCATGAATTCCAACAAAGCACAATGCTCTTAAATATGTGCGTCACATATCAGTCCCTGCTGCCAACAGTGAAAGCTGTAATACAAGGATGCACTGCATTCCCAAGTAGTTTCTTCCACATGTAGCACTGGGATAAACTGAAAATGAGCAAACTGAGGAAGTGAACTAGTGGAGTGATATGGGCTCTGCTGCAGCATTAGACTCCTGTTTGCTGAGGTCTTTGTCTTCAGTCATCTTTTAAGAGACGGGCAGTCTCAAGAGCAAAACCTGGAGCTGAGTCATGTCCACCGCAAGGACAATCAGAAAGTCCTACAAAATCCTGGAAGAGCCTGTCACTTTCCTGCCATCAGTCCGCTGTGATGCCCTTCTCTCTGAGCTCCTCTGTCACTCGCACCAAGTACGTGGGGTCAGGATAGCCGAAACTGTAAGAAGGAATAAAAAGCCATCACTGCGCCGGTATGAGTTCAAGCTCAAGTAATAGTGGCAACAACTGACAGCACTTCTCTGTCAAGAACATGGATAAGATGCGTCACTAGCTGTTAACCTCCAGCTGAAATTGAGTACATACCAGCGTGGCCCGCCCCATATTGAGGTCTTGTGGTGAATGTCATTCCAGGTGATGACGTTTTGCATGCCCGTAGTCATGGAGGTACCGATGGTGAAGATAAGGCGCTGTTCAAAGGCCCGGCGTAGCAGGCCCAGCACACGGTTCCCCTCAGGGCTGTCAGGGAGGTAGGCCACACGGTCTGTTCCTGGGTACCGCACACCCGGGTTGGGATGTTCTGGCTATTAAGAGTTAAAGTGTGATGAGCTTATAAACGCATAAATGGCTTTAAACAATCAAATGCCTCAGTTCTGGGGCACTGCTACACATCCAGGTCTTGTATTTTTAGCAATATTTTACACAGCAGGAGTGTGTTTTTTATATAATCTATTACAGCTACTTTGTAATTTTGACAGTTTCTTCAATCCAGGATAGATTTTAGGAAACAATAAAGACAATCTTAAACCTTAATTTGATAAGAGATAAGGCACCTGTGGCACATTCTACCCCTTCTACTTAGCGTCTGTTTCCTGGGAAGGGAAACCCCACAAAAGTGCAGTTTATTTTTTCAGGGGAATTCCGACATTGACACTTGTTTAAATTTCCTACTGTGTGGAAACCAACTTTCGTTGTCAACAGATGTTTTCTCAGCTCAAGTTTGACGTTTACACAGTAAGACACAGAAAAGCTGAATACAATCTAGCGTGACAGGGTTTGGAGAGATTATGACCCTTATTATGTAGATTATCCTGCACCCTTAGAATAACCTTTTAAGGTTAATGAACTTCCCTCTGGAAACTGTAAATTTGTGGCTACATTAAAGGTCATTAAAGTCAAACAGCGAGACATCAGTCGTGACAGAAAGAGTAAATATACGCGGTCAAACTGAGGAGAGAGACTGTCATCATATGTGCAATATGGTTTATTTTATGCCAAAGTAAGACTCTCTTACATAAATACACTCCTATTCTTAATTATTCACTGGAATTCTAATGATTAACAATGTTTAACAATCTGAATTATAAGTCCAACAAATTTCTTTACACACACAAAAATGATTACTAAAACTTTTTCCCCTGAGTTGCATCTACTGTCCGCATCTACTCACCGACTGTAAGCCAGGAGGGAAGCTGTAGATGATGCAGATACACCCATAGCCTTCATGGCCAGGAAGCTCCAGATCAGGATCTCGCTCTACAATCATCGAGCCATTGGCAGGCTGATTCCCAATCAGCTGCCCATACACGAGCCGACAGACGGGACAGGCTTTCTTCACTTTAAAGGCTTGATCCAGGCAAGAGCGACAGAAAGAATGGCCACATTTTTCCAGGGTAGTCTTCTCCACTATGTCCCCCATGCAGATCGAGCAAGTATTACTGTCCTCAGTTTCACCGTGGGAAGCCATGCTGGAGTCCACATCTTTCCTCTGGGCAGCCTCGTGGAGCATGACGCACGCCTCCTCGTCAACAGGCTTCTTGAACCTCTGCTGCTGTCTCTGGGAGCGCCGAGGCTGGGGAGGTGGAGGCTGGAGCAGGCTCCCCTCTCCGTTCTGCTCCAGGACTCCCACACAGGGCAGCAGAGCCCTCTTCCTCTTGGATCCCCCCTCCTGTTTGCTCATTTCTTTGCGGGCACAACGGCATAAGTCAATGAAAGCTTTTCGCGTCTCGCTGGAGATGGGTCCATCCATCACACCAGCCCCGACGCTCCTCGAGCCTTCCACCGGCTGCAGCCGAACAGCACAGCAGCCCCCCCTCTCTCCTCGCCTAATGATACCAGCACTCATCCCCTGCTTGTGCTGGAAGTCAATGAGCCAGGGCCGCCCAGCTGCAGTCAGGTAATCCCACACTGCCTGTGAAACCAGCACCTCATCACTGCCCTGGCCAGCACTCACACTCATCTCATCAGAGGAAACTGCACAGAGAGGCACATGAAAGTCATCAGTGTTTGAGCAGCAGAAGCAAGTTCAAACAAAAAGTGTTGCACCACGCTTTTTCATAAGCATTCATCTTTTAATGAGACATGGCCGCAGGAGTCTTTTCACCTGTGCTGTTCTGTGCTTTTCTACATAATTTAGGCGCTCAGGCACACGCACATAAAACCACCATAGCACTCGCTGTGTTTTGCCTGCAGTGTATCTGTGCATGACAAATTAATCTACGTCTATTTGCAGCGGATTCAGAAAGAAACACATAACAGGCAGCGTCGCGGCACTGCTGAAGACGTATCAGCTGTTCCCAAATTCAGACTGTAAACAAGGGAAACTTAATCCCGTCACACGCGCGACAACACGAGGGGGGGAAAAGCCCACTGACAGCGGGGGCCACACGCAACAAAACACTTAAGAGTCACACTTGTTTTGTGGTGAAAGGGTTACCTTGTGATCCCATAAATTCCTTCAATCGCGAATAAAGCGTCCTGTTGAACAGAGAAAGAGAGGAAGAGAGACTGAAGCACTGGAATAAACGTAATCACAGCTGCTCGCCGATATTTACACTGAGGCGTTCTCCACCGCGGTAGCAGCGATATCGCAACATTAGCTTAGCCTCGCACACATTTAGCTTGAATATTTAGCTAGCCTAAGTGTCTCCACCACCCTCACCACACCAACCCCTCCACCTCGATCACTTCGACACCTCACCCTTTGCCGTAGCTCGTCGCTGCCTGTCAGGGAGGTTTCTGGCTGGATTAAAGAGCACTGAGCTCCATCGGAGGAGGCCTGTGTTGTTGTAGTTATTATTTATTGTTGTTGTTATATCTGACGTGCTGCTGCAGTTAAGCTAATCTTTTTGTAGTCAAGACATGATTCACATCTCTGAAGGATTTAAAACGGACGTTCCCCAAACCCTGCGCCTCCTCTTGTCAGTCACGCCTGTGTTTGCCTTCCTCATACGTCCTTGGCGTAACACAGAGTAAATAGCATTTGTAGTTGCTCTTCTTATCTGGCTCCGAGCACACTAACCGTGTGACCGCCTTTTACAGTCAGATAATTTGTTTCTCCTCTTCATTCTGCCCGCATGTGTCTGAGCTTTCTAATGTAACCGTGCCCTTTCTGTTTAGCGCGTGGCAGCAAACATTATTAAGGAAACTAGGACCTACGAGAAAATGTGACCAGGAAGCTCGTCACTAAGCTGACATGATTGGCTGACAAATGGTGTGTGTGTGTGTGTGTGTGTGTGTGTGTGTGTGTGTGTGTGTGTGTGTTTAATAATGTGATTCATTCTGTAATGTCATGATTATCAGCTTTTATGCTAACAGAAGAATACATGGAGCATGACAGCTTCTATGTGATATTTTATTTATTAATGTCACAGTTTAGAATGTTCTATATACTACAAATAACAATACTGATATCTGTGTACTTATCTATCTAATCTAACTGGATATCTTATCCAGTTTAGGGTCTTGGGGGAGGATAGGGTAAGAATTCGGATGCACACTGGACACGTTGCCAGGGCTAACACAGGGTTAGAAAAACAATGTAGTAAGCATATGCACCAGTAACAATATATTATTTGGAACATGGTCATCATTTACTATTCATCCTGTGGTTACTAAACCATGCAAAAGTCTTGAGCCATCCTTCATTTTTATCTACAAGAATAAATGGCAAATAGATCATATTTATTAATGTGCTTATTAGAGCAGCTATTTTATTACCAATATCAAAACATTAATTAAAAAAAATCCCTTCTCTTATGCTTATAATAAGGTTACACGTTTTTCTTTTACTTGCCTGTGTTTATAATTTTTCTGAACAATAACCAAGATCTGAGATCAGGGTTGCATTAATGGGAAATGACAGTAATCCGCCATCATCCTGTCATGAATTTACTCTGTCCTTAATGAGGCAGCAACACGGAGCCTGTTAAAGGAATTATTAGCCCTCACGGAGAGGAAAAGATAAAGCACCTCACTTCTCACAGAGATGACTGAGGAGATACACCACATTAAACATCTGTTCATTTTCATTACAACACTTTCTTGCCAATTTATCAATTAAACAGCTATTGAGTCTATAGATATCAATCAGCGTCTGTTCGTAGAACAGGAATAGAAAACAACAGTTTCCTATTTACTGTGATAATAAAGGTTTCCTTTAAGCCTAAATATGTCTTATAAAATACAGCTCAATATTATTAACCAATAAAAGTGAGCCCTTTGACATTTCTCTTATTCTATATAATTTTTACTTGTTTTTTTAAGCTAATTTGTATATTAGTTCTGTTTCTTGGTGTTCTATCTTTCTGAAATAGATAGCTCCATTGACTCCATTATAATCAAACAGATCACAAGTAAACTTCTGACTTTAAAGATTTTTCCTCTGTGTGACAGGAATGCATACGATCCTTGAGAAACTGGGACTGTTGTGGAGGTCTGCACTAAAAAGCTTGTAAAGAGATCAAATTAATATTGAGCAGAACTGAATTTAGCCTTTTGGCTCAGCCCTCTGCATCAGTCTCAGTTTCTCATTAATTAATTCCCACCCCTGTTATAAAGGAACAAGCAATGTGCTTAAGAAATACAGTGTTTTTACAATATCACAGTCTCTATCCTTCTTCTTTTCACTTTATGTAGGTTTGTGTATGAATGAATAATGAATGAATGAATTATGATATGTGTGCTTTCAATAAAATGAAGTCACACGAGACACTAACACACGTTTACAGATCTACACATACGATACCTCACATTTTCAAATAAATGTTGATTTAAAAGTTGAAGTAAGTTTTCATCTTCCACTTAAAACAACAGTGGACACAAGGGCATAAAGATCCTTCTCCAGACTGATGTATGGTGCACAATTCACGAAAAAGGCTTTCAGTGAAACAAAAATTCTAATATAAGTCTAATAAAAATTAAAAAAAAAAAAAAAATAGAAAAAACATGTCAGCTGCTTCCTTCTTTGTCTTAATTTCCACAAACTGCTTCAGGTGAATATCTGCGATAATGGCTACCCGTCCAAGGTGTACCCCCATCTAAAGAGGTTGGAAGGTTTTGTTTTGTTCACTGTCCAATTGCTGCTACAGCAGCGAAACAGAGCATCATGAAGCAAAGTAATGCAAACAGTTCTTAAAATCATCGCCCTTAAACTGTACTGCGATAGTGACTGTCTTTGCTTTTTTTTTTTTTTTTTAAGACGAGATGAGATTTATATGTTTAAAATATAGTCATATCTTGCTGAAGACACCATGCCTTTGAGCACAGTGACTAATGGGTCATTATTCACTGAGACTGGGGCAGCTCCAAGATTTGAGCACCTGGCCTTTTATTTCTGCTACACTTTGAATGTTATATCTCAAAAGGGTTTTTAGTATTACATGTGTGTCATTTTTATGCTTTCTTCATGAAAACTGTCTCGGAGAATGGCACGGATACTTTATTGCTCTGAAGAATACATAAATGATAGATTACAGTAGAATTACCAAACCATTATGGCAAAGTAATCAAAGCCCTCTATAAATCCAGCCATGGGGGGCCACAAGCCAGTGCTGGTCCAAAGCCCAGATAAATGAAGAGGGTTGTGGCAGGAAGGCATCTGACATAAAAATCATTGCCAAATCAAGAATGAGATTCCCATACTGGATTGGTTGGAGCCTTGGTTAACAATGACACTAAAAACTGTGCTAATGTTGGCTTAAGACAAAAGAAGGAGAGAAGGGGAAGTGTGTTTGGAAGGTGGGCTATCTTGTAGAAGGAAAAGACAAAGACCACAGAAAAGATTAATGGATGCAGTGAAGGAGTGGACAGAATAAGATGCTAGAGATAGGGTGATTATGGAAGCAGCCAAAAGAAGAAGAATCAAAACCCTCTATGACTGTTTACATTGTTCAGAGATATAATGTGCACCATCTTACTGTGCACAGCTTTAAAATAACGTTTTTGTTTTGTTTTGTTTTTTACATGTAAAGCACAGTCAACCATTTTTTGCAACATACTTGTCAGGCTATAAAAGGCAATCAGGACAGTAAAAAAGAAAGAAACTGGCTTTAAAAATCACAAAAACAAAACAAATTATGGCTTATTATCTGTCAGAAAAACTATGAAGAGAAACAAACTATTGTTAGATCATCATTTCTTTAAGAAATCATTAACTCACAAGATTAGTTGGTTATAAAGCTACTGGAGTAGCTTTAGGTAGATGAAAAAACTGCAATATTGAATTGATAGTGTTGAATAAAATCTACTCTATCAATCTACAAAATAAAGTACATCCTGTCCCTTACATTTCATCATCAATAATCTGGGCCTTACAGGTCTCAAAACTAGATAAATACAACTTCAGATAGACAGCAAACCATGACATATTATACTGTGCCATTATTTAACAAATCTATGCCAACATGCAGAAGCACTGTGTGAAAAACACAGATGAACTCAGTACCTTGTAGATCACGGCTGGTAGAAATGACTTGAAGTTTACTGTCAGATGTTTTTTCAGTCTCTCGCATAGTTACAGATGAATTTATGCCCACTCCTTTTTACAGTACTGCTTCAGTTCATTGAGGTTTGTGGTTTAAGCTTGCCCAAAATTGGGTCATGCAACAGAACAATGAGTCCAAGCACAGCAGCACATCTACAACATGGCTGGGAAAGAGAAAAAAAAAGATAATCAAGATGCTTTAGTACTCTGTCAAAATTCAGACTTCAACCAAAGTGAAATTCTGTAGTGCAGCTGCATGTTGCATGACTGAATTTTGGCAAGACTTTAGCCGTCAGGCGGACAGATTTGCATTTTGGTATACCATGAACTCCCCGATTGTTGCCTTAATGAGTGCAAGGTGTGCAGGTCGTGTGGTTGCAAAATAAAAGCACCTCAACAACCATGCTTGAAAGTTGGTATGAGACGTTTGTGCTGATATGCTATGTTTGGTTTTCTCCCAACATTGTGCTTTTGGCCATTTTGGCCAAACCTCTCCACTTTGGTATCTCCGGCCCAAAAGACATTGTTCTCGAAGTCTTGTGGTTTATTCAGGTGTAATTTTGCAAACCTCAGTCTTTTTCTAATTGTACTGTCGCGAACATTTAACCTGCAAATAGAGTCTGAGTAGCACTTGGGGTTTTTGCAATTTATCTGAGCATTGCATCATATGACTTTGAGGTGAAGTTGCTGGAACGGCCATTCCTGGGAAGATTGGTAACTGTCTTGGGTGCTGGAACACCTATTCCTGGGAAGATTGACAACTGTCTTGGGTGTTTTCCACTTGTGAATAATCTTTCACACTGTAGAATAATGAACTTTAGATTGGTTGAAAATGGTCTTATAACCCCTCCTAGGCTGATGGGAAGCAACAGTTGCTTAAGATAATTGCTGACATCTTGCATCCTTAGAATTGTGTAAACAAACATGTGAATGCTCCACACCAGAAAAATGCCCAAACCTCTGCTTTTAGAGAGGCGCTCACATTTAAAGGTGATCAATTTGTCAAGTGCATTTGTTAATAGCAGAAACAGTAAAAGTGTGCTTAGTTTTTCACACACTACCTTAACTTTTGTTAAATAAATAATGACATAGTGTAATATGAGATATTTTGTTGTTCATATGACAATGTTTTTACCCAATTTTAAGACCTGCTAAGAACCAGATTACTTTTGTTAAAGCCTGATACAAAAAACCTGACAAATGAGTGTACATTCAGTAAAAACTTCATACAGCGATCCCTCCTTCTTTGCTTCCACTGCCTCCTATTAGATCCATGGAACCAGCTGTTCATAGTCTACCACACCTTAATAAGCTGGAGTGAATGAAGGACTGTTATCACCAGTAACCTATACCCTTCAGCAGAACGCATGAGGCATGCAAAATGTGGCATGCAAAATGTGCCATTACTGTCTGATTCACATAGCTCCCCTTTCAAATATTAACTACCTAACTTCACTGCTTCTGTCCCACGCATTCAGAAGCTGCAAGCATTGTTATTCTACCCGTTATCATCAGTGTCATCTGTGGCTCAGTCCTCAGTGAACACTCATATGACTGTGTTGTTCTCTTCTTTCCATCCACTGGCTTTTGTTCTATTTGTGTTTTTTCTGGCAGCTGCCAAGCCTCATACTGGCGATACTGCCTCTCTCCTCTCCTGTTCAAGTACAACTGCTTGAAGCAGCTCCCAAAGTGACATCAGCTAGCCACTGATTACATCCCCCGATGGCCTTCTGTCAGTTTTCATGTGATTTTCTGTGAGCTTAAGTGCTTTAGTTTACAAAGAAAGCCACTAGAAGTAAAACACGGAAGTAGCAGGTGCATATGACACCCTCTATTCCCATGGGCCTAAAAAGCTATGTTTCACTATGATTGATAGCCAAGGACAATGCTAGAAAGTCATCTATCGAGCAAGCTGTGAAGCTAGATGCTCTGGTTTCCACCCCTGTATCTCGGGCATTTCTTGTCTGTTTTGTAGTAAGATAGGCGTCACTACATTCACTCCTTCAAAAAAATTTTTGCTCATATTTTAACTTTGTGTATGAGTCTTTTGTGTGTGTTGTAGCATGACGGGAGGAGTACTTTGTGTGAAGACTCCATTTCTATCCAACGTTTGCTAACATGAGCAATGCATTTGCAGTGAACCTCTCCTGAGAGGTGGTTTGCGTCCCGTTAATCGCACTGTACCAAAATTGGCTGCAAATTGATGGCACTCAAACAATCATTCTTAATGAAGCGAGCAAGTGAAATTAAGTGGGGGCTGCATTAGGAAGGTCATCCAGCATGAAAAAGAATCTACCAAATCAAACATGTGGAGCTACCTAGTGACACCTTGTGAATAAGGAAGTAGTTTTTATTCCCTTATTCACTTTTATGTTTTGTTTTGTTTTTTTACTGGGAGGTCAATTTTGGGAAAGTGTTTTGCACCTGGCAAAACACTTTCTACTTTAAGGATTTACAGATATATGCTATAGAACATCATCACTTGATGACGGCATATAAAATAAGAATGAAGCTTTCCAGTCTAAAACCCTGCACTATTTGTAATGACCAGCAGGAGGGAGAATCCACTGCATGGAAGCTTGTTTACACCAGTGGGGGGAAAAGAAACATTTTGATTGCCAGAGCTAAGTTTAACTTTAATGTTATCTCAAAATGTTGAGATAACTCAAAATTTTAAGTTATATTCTCACAATTCTGAGTTAGTAAGTCGATAATTTGAGGTAGTATCCCAAATTTTTGACTTATCCATGGCAATTGTTTTTCAGTTGAACAAACAAGCTTCTTTAGGTCACATATGAAGGGACCCAAGATTTATTTTACTAGACTGCTATACAGTTTCTATATAGTTTCAAGTTATTTTTTACTCACTAACTCAAACTTGTGTATACATATATATATACAAAAAACTTGAATTTTACAGTGTTTATTTATCAGATAAAATAAGTTAAATGTCACCGTTATTATTGTCCGGCGGACCCGCCCTTCGCGGTCTAAGTGGGCCGGGTCCGCCGAAAGCCGGGTAGACTGGAAGTGAGCAACTGTGAAATGGGACGGTCTAGCCTTCAGAATTACGTCACGAGCTCTCTCGGTGGAGTGAAACTCTGCCGTCTGCTCCTTGCTATCTGAAATATAACTGGACGCTGGCATAAATTCTCGACCATCTCACACTTCTGTTTAATCAGTGTACTGTTTTATTCAGCTGTGTGAAAAGCCCCGGAGGAACCCTCCTGAGGGATTAATAAAGTTTTATTTAATCTAATCTAATCTAATAACTTTAATCTCAGACAAACCGATTTACTCACGAACAAATAAAACACTGACAAAAGCCAAACAATAACATGTTTAAGTTATTTAAGTGACTTATATATCATGTTTAACCTGAGTAGCGAAAGACCGCGGGGGTTTGAAAACGATGTGCCGGGAGTTCAACAGCCTGTTGTGCCAAAAAGTGATTGTCTGCCAAAAACTGATTTCCGGTATTTGCCAAAAACTGATTGCTCGTATTTAAACTGCTATAAGTAACTTGTTGGCCTATAATATGTGAAACATATGTCAAATGCATACCTTATGGATGACATAAAGTCATCTTGAGCCACAAACAACATTCGTGTAACAAGGTAGAAGCCGCAATCAGTTTTTGGCAGTGACTTTTACGTAACCTTTATTTATGCAGTTAAAAAAATCTCATTAACATTAAAAATGTATTTTGTAAGATTAAGTTGGCGAAGAGGACAGCAGAAATGGCAGCAAATATTACAATAGTTCTGTAAAAATATTTTAAGTGGGGATAAAGGACCGGTGTTCTGACAATCCTACTTTGGCAAAACGTCCTACCGTAAGTAGTTTATGCACATTTCTGCTGTCACAGAGTAATTCCAGCACAAATTTAAGTAGGTATGACGGTTTGCCACTTAACTTTGCCCATCAGAGTATGCTTGTAGCTCATATTCATACAGGCAGGATGGTTTGCCACCTCATTTTACCCGTTAAAGTATGCTTGTAGGTCACATTCACAAAGGTAGCATGGTTTGGCAGTTAATTTTACCCGTCAGAGTATGTGTCTAGCTGTTATTAACAAAGGTAGGATGATTTGCCACTGAATTTTAGCTGTTAAAGTATGCTTCTAGCTCATATTCACAAAGGTAGGATGGTTCGCCACTTAAATGTAGCTATGAAAGTATGCTTCTAGCTCAGATTAACAAAAATAGGACGATTTGCCACTAAATTTTAGCTGTTTAAGTATGCTTGTAGGTGCCATTCACAAAGGTAGGATGGTTTGGCAGTGAATTTTACCGGTCAGAGTATTTTTGTAGCTAATATTCACAAAGGTAGGACGGTTTGCCACTGAATTTCGTGTTGTGCGCATGCGCAGAAACAACGGGTAGGATGGTTTGCCAGGTAGGATGGATTCCCAGAACACCTGATTGGTTATAATGTAAGTACAATAACACAGAGTTGTAAAGATACTTGAAAAACAGATGATTTTTTAATTCTATATATAACCGCTTTGTAAACCCTGCACCGAAGTCTGTTTACGAACATACGTAAAGATATTACACATAAAAAAAATACACAGAAACATTGGAAATCAGTTTTTGGCAGGCAATCACTTTTTGGCACAACAACTGCGGCTCAGATATTTGAAGTTTACACAGCTACATTCTCGCCAGAAAATATGTTAAAGGTTTATTTTGCGACCCAGAAAGAGTAATAAGAGTAATATTAAAACTAAGTAGCTGCAGTAGTAGTAGCCATTGTTGGAAACTGGAATTGGCTGGGCCACTCTGGGATATGTTTTTTCAATTTTGTTGTCCGGGTGGAAAATCGGGAGAAATTCGGGAGAATGGTGGCTCCGGGAGATTTTCGGGAGGGGTACTGAAATTCCAGATTCTCCGGGAAAAATCGGGAGGCTTGGCATGTATGGCAGTGACAGCAGTACAGCGTACCATGTAAAAAAAAAAAAAAAGCGCATGACCTACAGAAATGGCAGCTACCGACAGCAGACGTGACACCAACTTAAATGTCACCTCTGTTGTCCAGTGCCAGCACCACACAGAGAGTGTAAAATGGCCCTTAAATAAACAATGGGCCATGTCTATCTTTTATATAAAGTCTATGGTTGTGCCATAAATGGTCAGCTACTACTTATTTGACGTGTGAACTCAAAGCAGAAATTGCTGTAAAGTTTAAAGTGACAGTGAAAGCACTGGTTTGCACCTTGAGCAGCTCGCCCAGTTACAACAATCAATTCGTTTTCATAGTGACCCAGTTATCCTAGAACTCAAGAAAGCCTGCTTTCATCGAGTTGTAAAACTCATAAAAGTATGAAGTGTCCTCGCTCGCCATCAGGTAGGACGACATTATTCAGGTGGTGGAGCTCTTTCACTGCTCTGGTTCCATGAGAATAGTCTTTCGGGAATAATCTCCGGCGGCTTCGATCTGCCGAACACCGTGCTCACGTTCCAAATACCGGACGTCACGGGAGAACGTGAAAAACACGCGATATTTCCAGAGACACCAGTGTATATGTTGTAAACCCGAGTTAACTGTTTAGTTGTCAGTAGTCATTTTTGCCGGGCACTACTGCCAGACAACAGTGTGAATACCGTGGTTCTTCGAGGGAGCTTAAATTGCTAAAACAGTAAATATGTAAGTCTTGATTTACCGTGTTTACCTGGTAACTAACTAGCTACTTGGTAGTGCGGATCACCCACCTCATACTAGCTAAGTGAGCTAGCACACGAGTTAGCCTCAGCAGTTCAGCCGTACTTAACACTGTTGCCGAGACAAAAAGGCACAGCTCTTCGTTAACGCCACAGGCTACAACTTTCCATCAACCTACTGTATTTTTTGCACAATCCTGTCTCAAACTCCTAAACGTGAGCTTGCATTGTTTATGGACCTGACAACAGCTCAGTCATCGTTAGCTAGCATGCTAATGTCAACGAACATGACAAGGGGTAATGCTAAGAGTGGAAAAGCATGGTGTCACGCTCCGGGGTATCCACTTTAAGCTAACATAAGCTAACACGAGCTTTCACTTTAAATGTGATTGCAAGACATTCTTCTCTTAACCCTGTGAAACAATAGCCTCAGTGTGGTTCACATCTAACAATGGCGGATTATGGTAGTATTACCCGAAACCTTTCAAGTGCGATACTCTAATTGTACCATATATCTCAACGAGTGCATAGTTTGGCTTAAAAGATATTGTAACTTTTTATTGGCGAACAAGTATTAGTATAGGACGAATAAAGAGGGCGTTTGGGAGGCCTATGTGCTAATCTCAATGAATGAGTTACACCTTTCTCAATTCCACAGTGTGTGGGTACTGCACCCTATACACGTGGGCCATGATCTTATAATGCCCACACTAGGCAGTGGAAATATGAGATCAGAGAGATGCATTGGTTGTTTTGGATTGTCTTAATGTTCATTTTTCATTTTTGTTCTTGGTGTATAGGCAGCCTGCAGCAGCCAAGTGGTATGACAGACGAGAGTCTGTCTTTGTAGAGTTTTGCGTGGAAGACAGTAAAGATGTGCAAGTAAACTTTGACAAGTCAAAATTCAGTTTCAGGTAATTTGCATTGTTAGCATATTAAATGATGACATTGTTAAAACCCTGTTTGCTAAAAGTGTCTTTAAAAAAAGTCTTTCATTTCATCTTACAGCTGTGTCAGTGGAACAGATGATATCAAACACCAGAATGCAGTGGAGCTTTTTGGGGAGATTGACCCTAAAGTAAGTTTTTAACTTGTGCAGACAGTTCAGGTTGGACCCTGCGTTTCATTGTTAGGAAACCTTCACCAGTTTCTCCTTCTGATATACAGGAATCCAAACACAGACGCACTGACAGGTCTGTGTTGTGTTGTTTACGAAAAGCAGAGCCTGGGAAGTCATGGCCAAGACTTACCAAAGACAAGGCAAAGGTAACTCTCAGCAGTATAACATTTACAAAAACTCAGAATACATCAAAACCCTGTTGTAAGATCAGGGTTTAAGCTGAAAGGTGGAGCATGTAATTTTTTTTATTTTTATTTTTTAATGGAAGTAGGTATAAGTGGTTGACATTTTTGGGAGAATCAGGTTGTTCATCTTTCATTCAATAAAAAGAATTAAGAAAAAGTAAGTAGATAGGTGTTCGTGTCCATCAGGTTGCACTTTTATTAAGTATTTTACAACTTGCAACTTACTGTTTAAAAAAAAAAAAAATGACTCCACAGTTTCATCTGCTCCGCTATGAAGGACTGTATTATAAACAGTAAGCTCTCTGTTGCACAAACAGTTTGAAACCATTTCCACATTCCCCCAAGCATTTTTCTGTTTAAAAAAAGAAATAATACCTAAGTAAATATCAAAATTATAAAGTGATTGAATTTTAAACTTTGCCTAACCAAAACACTTTAATCTACTTGCTTTTAGTGCAACTGGCTAAGTGTGGATTTCAATAATTGGAAAGACTGGGAAGATGACTCAGATGAGGACTTGTCAAGTTTTGATAAATTCTCAGAGGTAAGCGTGTCAAACATGCACAGTCTGCTCATTGACTATGTTCAGCTAAACTGACATGTTGATTTGTGCCCTGCACCTTCCTCCAGATGATGAATAGCATGGGTGGGGATGATCTACCAGATTTAGATGGAGCAGATGATGAGGTATAATATTTGTTTTTCTTTTATATAACTATAGTACAGCTGTAATTTGGCATTTAAATTTTATGTAACAGGTGTTACACATAATTTTAATTGTTTTTCCTTTTTTTGCAGCACGAGTCTGCAGACAGCGATGATGAAAGTACGTAGCGATCTGAAAGGGCTCTGTTGTGATTTATAATCTGTAGTCACTAGATCACACGAGTCCCAAAACTCTGATAATGCCTGGCAGTGCGAAAAAGTGTCAAAAGAGATGATTAATTACGGAATAATTTGAGTAAGAAATTACATGTGTGGGGAAAAAGTCAAAGTTATGAGATTTTATTTAATAGAATGAATTTTTATTTATTCAGTGTTTTTAATAATACAACAGAGACTATACATGTTAAGATTGCTGCATTTAAACATAATGCAATGTACATAAGACTTTCAGCCACAGCTAATTTGCGGACCTTGTCCCTGGTTACGCTTTTTTCAGACAGTTAGAAAACAGCAATAATAAGAGAATTAACAGCAACCATGATAAATAAATCCCATAATTCATAGCACTAACACACATTTGGTATATCACAAATTGTTTATTAGTTTCTTTAACAATCCACTTTATCCAAAAAGCCCATGGACTTTTTTTGTAATGACCATAGCCATAAAAATCAAATTTCATACTTAGATCATGTTTTTAACTTTCTCTTTCAGAAATGCCTGATCTTGAGTAGTTGAATATGGATGCCACCTCAGTAGTTAACAAAGTGAGTTCTAAGTTGGTTGAAGAGAGAGACTAGGCATGAGTTGGCATCCACGTTGAAGAAGAACCTAATCTCGACGCAGTTTCCAAAGCGACACCCCTGAAGGGAGTGGCAGGGAGTGACTGTTGGATGGAGACATGCACAGAAATCCATAGCAACATACAGTGCTGTGCTTTGCTGTTTTGTTTTGCATGGACAATTCTGTTCAAATGAAAATGTTATTGTTCATTGACTTAAATGATGATGTTATGGGATGTACTGATGTCTTACAACTTCTCTCCGTCTTTTTTTTTTTTTTCCTTTTTTTGCCGATGTCAGGTTATGTATTAAACGTTGTGATTTCTAATGAAAAGAAAAAAAACCTCAAAAATGCCTATTTTCCAAAAAAGTAGATTTTTTAATAACAGATTTTCCCCTTTAATGTTTGTATTGTAAATTGCACATATTTTCTTTGTTAATTTAAGAGGCAGGAGTTCTGCTTGTAATGGGTTTTTCAAATGTATGCCAACATCTACAAATATTTAACAATAACTTTTTTTTTAAAATATGTTTCAGCATTTAAAATAAACATGCTTGTGCAACTTAACTGCTTGTGTTGAGGTTATGGTAGTGGAGTGCTGCTGTTGTTCCGCCTAGTCATGCCTTTGCAAAGATGAGTTTCTTTATGCTGTTATATGAATCATCAAAATTAATTTTCTCACAGATATTCTGAGGTGACGGCAGAGATCCTGTGTAGTTAAAGTCACACAAATGGTTTAATCCCGTATAGATTATAAATGTTTATCATATACAACAGAACTATGATTGGAGGTTTGTTTGATTCAACATGTGTTGAATTCTTTCTTTGTCTTATATTGTGGGAGTTTGGCTATTAATTTCTAATAAACTTTACTGGTCACTGTAATTGTTCTCTTGCCCATAGTGGCCATAGTCTTGCCTTCCTAACAGTTCCATTGTAAATGATGGAAGACTGCACCGATATGTAAGTTCAGCTTGATTAATATTGAGACTTTTGCTGTGTGAGTCAGCATATTATAAAGCTTTCCTTTTAAGAACAAAGTTCTCAATAGGTTTTGTTTTTGCTGGAGCAATGGCAAAGCTCGAAGAATTGTATTAAGTTACTCCAATTCGCTCTTCAAAAGTATTTTCACGCAGAACAAAGACTGCAAACGTACCGTAGTTCTTAAATTGAGCTTCATAAGGAAAGGGTCTTTTAAGGGTCAGTGCTAAGAGATTTGGAGCAATTAAAAGTCCATGTGGATATGTAAGTACTGCATTAAAAAGAACTCTGAAAAATCTTTATATCCCATGATCCAATTTCTATGAAATGTGAAATAATGGATTAATCACTTCATAGTGTCAGGCTTTTCACAGAACTGCACTCAACTTTTCTCTAGCCTTTGAAAGGGAAATTCAGGGACTTTCCATCTTCTTTGTTTACTAGAAGGAACTACCCAAAGGTCACAAGTACTGTAGTTCACCTCAGTGAAGTTCGTGGGCTAGATAAACTATTGCCAAGTAAAGGTTATAGTTTGTTGATGAAAGATGTCAGTGATGATCCCAACTTCTCATAACATATATATATATATACACATATATATATGTATATATATACATATATATATGTGTATATATATATATATATATACACATATATATATGTATATACATACATATATATATATGTATATATATATACGTATATGTATGTATATATATATATATATATACATATATATATATATGGACATAACTTCAAGGAAGTTGGCCCATTTTTTATATGAGCAGCTTCAAAAGTTTATGTTGTGTTTGCAGTTACCCGATCCGTGTCCTGTATTCTGCAGTTCACATTTTCACCACTGTGTGGTGAGTATATTCCAGAGCTTCTAATCTAATGTGAGATGTTTAGGTGCTGCATGTTAGGTATGCGTCAGCAGTCTGGACCCAGAGAACAGGAAAACACAATGCAAGCACCTTTTCAACACCCTCCCCAGTAAAACTGAACTGTAGGCTTAAACCCACAATAGGCGGCTTAGGGAGTCACGAAAAGGCCATAATACTACTCTCAATAGAGATGCCCCAACTGGACCAAAGTCATAAAGTGTCAGAATTAAAAAAAAAAAGAAGAAGAAGAAGATAAACACTATTTAACACAAAGTTGTTTTATTTAAAAGTTGTCTGTTCCATCATATTAAACAGGTAACTTCAAAGGTGACCTGCTGTAGAAAATTAATATTTCTACCAATTATATTTGTATATAACCTTTACAGTGAGCAAAAACAACCCTGGAACAAACATATAGTCACTCTGGGCTGTGGAAAAGTGAACTCAGATTCAACATCGAGGTTAATGCAAACAGATCATAGAAACTAGCAGAAACTGTTACTGCCAGCGTTTTGTTTAAATGGCTGAAAGGAGAAAATCAGTGAGCTCAGCATAATCCTTTCAAAGCACTGCAGCCGTCCCTTTGGCTGTCCTGGTCAGCATGATGCTCCAGTGCAGATGCTCAATGCCAGGCCTGCTCTCCCCTCTTCCTCTCCAACTGTGGATTTTCCACCGCTTTATCTGACCTGAGCCTCCAAACTATTCCAGCCCACACAATGTAAAACTCTGCCTAATCAGTTCTGTTGCCATCAGCCCAATTTGTACCAATCCAGAGAACAAATGGAGAAATTGAGAAATTCCTCGTGCTTTATAGATCACACCTCTGATTAGTCAGTGTGAACTGCTGATGCTACTTTAACTAGATGAAATAAAAAGAAAATAGTTTAAAATCATTAAAAAAAAATCACACAGTATTAATATTATCTTCAGTGCTTGGAGAAATATCTGGATTGCTGGAAAATCAAACAAGTTAGTGTAGTTAGTTCACTGCACTAACAGGTTCTTCCCACCACTTGCTCACTGCTCTTGTTTTTGAGGTTCAAGACCACTGCAGTTTCTCAGGGGTGGGTTCAGAGTCAGCGATGGGTTACTGATTGGTGTTTTATTGCCAGCTTTTTTGGTTGAATGCTTCAGCCAGGCTGTTGGAGGTACATAGGTGCTCTCATTCTCCTGCAATGAACCCAGAGTTGTAGCTGAAGCCCTAAAAAGCTGGAAAACCACATAGAAATGTAAGAAGTCCAAACTGTAAATGCTTGCCAACCATAATTTTTGTTCTCTGGCCCACTTTGATTAGTTCATGGCTTTTTAGGTTTGTGTTTTTCTTTTACAATAAGCCGAGGGTAATCAAGGCAAGAAAAGGGTTAAATTGCTTTGTTTTGATTTGCGGTATTGTGCAGTGACCCCTCCCCTGGACTGTGTGGCACTGCCTTGGACCTGGGGTGTTATAAAAAGGCCCCCGAGCTCCCCCTGCTCTGGTAAAGAGGCTGAATGTCTGCAGGACATGCTTACTGTTTGTCTATCCATGTTCTTCTACTAACAACCAGCGGGGTTGGCATATAGATGCGCAGAGACTGGCGTACTGCTCCACTCAGGAGCTCTCTATGACAGAAAGCAGAACAGCAGATTATTTGCAGTTGCAGGAGAGTTGCAAGTTAGTAAGGTGTAAATTTTGTCGCTATTAGACTGAGAGAGGTCTTTTTTCGGTTTAAGAGCAAATTTTGCTCTTTGTATTTTAGTGTCAAACTCAGTCAATCCTGTGGAGAAACAGCTTCTCCTTTTAGTTGATTAGTTGTTGACTTTTCATCCCTCCACTCAGAAGTTGCTTTTTGACCTTTCGCCACCATGTGGGAGTTCAGGTCCATGTCTTTCTGGCGGGCGGTGTTTGCTGAGTTCTATGGCACAATGTTCTTCGTGTTCTTCGGACTGGGGGCGGCCCTCCGCTGGACCACCGGGCCCCATAATGTTCTTCATGTTGCCTTTTGCTTTGGTTTGGCGGCCGCCACTTTCATCCAGTCTATTGGCCACATCAGTGGAGGACACATCAACCCAGCCGTTACCTTTGCCTACCTGATTGGCTCTCAGATGTCCCTGTTCCGTGCTTTCTTCTACATCATTGCCCAGTGTCTCGGAGCGCTGGCTGGTGCTGCTGTGCTCTATGGGGTCACACCCAACAACATGCGGGGAAACTTGGCACTGAACACGGTAAGATTGCCATCACCTGCTGTTACCTATCATTTTCCCATACTCGGAAAGGAAATATAAATTAAAATAATTTACAACTAGGTGCACTCTTTCTTGACACAAAAGATGAACACGGATGGATGTATTGAAAGCTAAATGTCTGTTTCAATTTCAAACAGTGTTTGTCTTGACTTTGAATGTATGCACTTCTCAGTTCAATCCATCCCTCTGTCTTTCCCTCTGCAGCTGCAGCCAGGCATCAGCTTGGGCATGGCCACCACAATTGAGATTTTCCTCACCCTCCAGCTTGTCGTCTGCATCTTTGCTGTGACAGATGAGAGACGCAACGGACGCCTGGGCTCTGCTGCTTTGGCCATTGGCTTCTCTGTGCTCATGGGGCATCTTCTTGGGGTAAAAACCAACCCAGGGTCTATAAATTTGAAAATACACTCCGGGTTCGTACAAGGATATCCTATCAAGCTAAACAAGCATCTTTACAGTCCTAATCCCGACTTGTCTTTCTTTCTCTTACCTAGATGTACTACACTGGAGCAGGAATGAACCCTGCAAGGTCCTTTGCTCCAGCTGTTCTGGTCAGGAATTTTGTCAACCATTGGGTAAGATAACTGTATCTACAAAAATTTTGACACTGCAAAATTGCTTCACACCATAGCATGAACATGACATCCTCAGACTAAACAACACTGTCTGCTCTCTGTCATATCTTTAAACAACAGGTGTACTGGGTGGGTCCTATGATTGGTGGTGCCATGGGTGCCTTGCTGTATGACTTCATGCTGTTCCCTCGTTTCCGTGGCCTCTCCGAGAGGCTCGCCACACTGAAGGGCGCCCGACCCCCAGAGGCCGACGGCCAGCAGGAGACCAGGGGAGAGCCCATCGAGCTCAAGACACAGGCCCTATAAGCCCGGAGTTAGAAGATTGGCTTTTCTGAACCCCCTCCTCCCGCCCACCTCATCCCTCACCTGTCATGCCTCCCTCTGCACCCTCAGTTCCTGGTCCATCCTCAGCCCACACACTATTTTTGCACACATACCTCCTCCCTGTCTCAACACATGCTACTATAGATCCCAAACGTTTTGTTTTCCTTTTTTTGAATCTAGAACTGGACCTCCTGATTTACAGTAAAGGGGCACCCACAGCCCTGGTCATCCTTTCTGATTTTACCACTACCCATCCTACATTTTCTTCTTCTCCCCTTGGATCACAGGACAAAGATGGAGGGTTGGAAGAAGACTTGCCACTGACAGAAGCACCCTGTGCCCTGTGGTGTGGGGAGTCAGTCACTCCTGGCTGACCAGGTGGCTATATACTGCTCAGGACAGGGGCTGCTGTTGCTGTCTTTCCTTTGCTTCCCTTTCTCTTTCTTTTCTATTTTTTTCCCTCCTTCCTATTTTGTAGTCTGCTAGGAGTGACGCTACAATAGAGCAGTGGACTTCTGAATGCTTTTTTTTCCCCGTTTTGATCCACTGTGATCTCGCCCTTTGTTTGTTTTGTTCCATGAACTTTGGGTAAATTACATGTAGTTATTGTACTTCACTAGTATTTATTTGGCTTATGTGCAAGTGCATGCGTGATGAGGAGTGAGAGAAAGACAGTGTGCTTGCGTGTCTGTGTGCATGTGTATGCTTGTGTGTTTGTTTTAACTGATCATTCCTTTGTTTGTGTTTTGAGTTTTCTTTTCATCTATTTTGCCAGCTTTTTTAGAGAAAGATGCTCCCTTTTTATTGCCCTCGCTAAAACCACAAAACCAATTCAATCAATTCCATGTTTAGAGTGGTCCTATTGTTTTTTAATAGCAGTTGAAGATCATTAATGCATTTGAATCCAGCCAGATTCGGGCAGTTCCAGGTTTGTGTCTCATCTAGTGAAGCACACACACTCACATTCATATTTGTATTAAAATAAACAACAAAAACACCCAGTGAAATTATTTGGACTTTCAGAAATTCAGTGAAGTTATAATTGCAAATCCCTAAATTGTATTATTGCACCCATATATGCTAACCATTGTTTGTTTATTGTTTTGTTTTTTTATTACTTAATTTCAGTGGGAAATCCGCTGGTTTACATAACCTCCACCATAACCCAAAACAGCTTCCTGAGAATTTGTTTTGGATGGTGACTTCCTGAGATCATTTTTTTTCTCCGAGCTTTAAAGCAGCGCTTACCAGATATTCATGTACAAGTGTGTAAAACTGGTTTGCTTTTACCTTTGCGTGCCTGCCATGGTAAAACAAAGAGAGCAAACCTGACAGGAACAAGCATTTTCTCTTTGGACTGTGCTGTTTGACATGACTGAAGGGTCGTTCTACATCAGCTTGAGGTTAGAAATGAAAGAGTGCATGAGGTGTGACGGCTTCTTGCTGGTGTTAGCAAACACCTGGTGACTTCTCTTTTCTTAACTGTGCTGGGTGGCTCTCAAAGAGTGAGATCACTTCACTGGAAAAGGCCCTCGGATATTTTGGGGGAAGAGACTGAACTCTTTAGTGTGCTTGTACAGGGCGGTGGATGTACACCTTTATTTTCATACAGTCTACACATGAGAGAATGAACTTTGAAGTTGAATTGGCCTGATGTCCCCTCTCTCTTCCATCCCTCCTTCACTCACCCTACCTCCTCCCTTTGTTCACCAGGCAGCCACTCTGTTCCTCTGTCATGAGGGAACATCTTCAGCTGCTGGGATGGAGGGAAGGGGACAAGGTACCGAGATAAGTTAGCATTTTACAAATTTCACCAGAGCAGTCACTGAACCAGATATGTAAGCTGATTCTCTTTCTGCTTCCTCTACATAATTTTTGTGTGTGTGTGTGCGTGTGTGTGTGATTTCCCTGGTAGTGGTTGAGTAGAATTTACATTTTAATGGCCTGTTGAAACTAGAACTTGTTTTCTAATGGGGGGAAAAAGCTTTGTGATGTACAGTGTATAGTGTTCTTTTTTTAAAATTTCGTGACTGTTGAAACTGGACAGACAGGAAATATAATATGCTAGCTATGCAATGTCTCCCATTTGGCTAATGGATTATGGAAGCGACGCTGGTTATGTTATACAGCAATATGGTTTAATTCAATAGACAGCCTTTGTGGTAACAGGCATACCTTCCCAATCAAAATGCCATTGATTATTTTTATATTTAAAAAAATTTTTTTGAAAATGATTAAGTTTCCAACTCCTGTTTTGTCTCCTTTCTTTTAGAGTAAGTGTAATAAAAAAATACAGATTTAGATACATGCTTTCAGTCAGCATAGACCAATAAAGCAATTCTTATATTTATACAGCAATTGTCATACAGTTAATAACACACTTCTCACTCCCAAACGAATCATTTCCATAAACAAATCAGATGAGATTGTGTACCCAAAAGCTGTAATTCATCTGTCCGGAGCTGCTTGTACTGAAAAATATTTTCCACTGTGCAGTGATAACTCATGGATCTTGACTTAAGGGAGAATTTCTTGTAAATAAATTCAAACAAATGTTTTTGACTATTTACAGAAAAAGTGAAATTTTATTTGTCTCCACAGTGAAAGACTATAAGGATTGTAGTAGTATCCGCAGGGTGATATAAACAAAATCACTCCACAAGATATGAAAGGTTAAGTATACATATAACATCTGTTCTCAACATCCAACACACACTGTCATGTGATAACATGCACAGCACTGGCAGTGACGATAGGTAGTGCTAAACTTGTTGTAAAAACATCTTTTATGGGAATGACTGGTTTTGATTAACATTCAATGCATATAAAAACAGCCATAATAAAATTTAAAAAAATAATTAAATTAAATCTCGGACAAGTGAGAAAACACTATAATGTGTCAGAATTACAGTTAGGTCCATGGGTGTTTGGACAACAGCACAATGTTTGTAGTTTTGCATTTGTACTGCACCCCAGGGGTTTCTAAACCTGACAATCAACATGTGATTGAAGTACAGATTTTCAGCTTTAATTCGAAGACTTTATCAAAAGTATTGCATTAAATGATCAGGAATTACAGACTTTTATAGACTATTCCATGGCAAACCCTCTGCTCTCATCCAAAATGCTGCAAAGGGACCCAAAGCAAACTGCTAAAGCAACCCAAGAGTTTGTAAAGGCAAAGAAAATAGGCTATACTTCAATGGCCAAGTCAACCACCTGATCTCAACCCAGTACAGCACGTTTTTCCTTTGTTAAGTACAGAAATGTTAGTTTATCTAGTTATTTTTAAGCCTCTAAAATGGCAGTACTTTCCCGAACTGTTAACGCAATATTTTTGTTAAACCCCTCCCTCTAAAGCTATAAGTCTGCACTTCAGTCACAACTTGAATATGTGATTTAAAAATCCACTGTGGTGGTGTACAGAGGCAAAACTACAAAGATTCTATTATTGTCCAAACATCTATGGATTTAACTGTCTGTTTTCCTGAACTGCTTACTTAATAACATTATTGTTGTGCTTGAAAATAAAGGGAAATAAGGGGAAATCGGTTTGAAAATATATTTTGCTTGGGCCATCAAAATGAGAACTTAAAAAAACATGCACAGTGGCACAAAGTTCGTTGAAAACAATAAAACTAGAACTAGTAAGTATCAGCTGACATTAAACAACAAGAAATTGCTTTGATATAACAGAAAACACAAAATTGAATTTTTAATTGACATACAGTAGATCTAATATAAACTTTGCCCATCACCCTTCATAACTTCTGACATTTTGCGCAGAGTCTGTCAGTGTTGTGACAGTCTCACAGTCACCACTGCCAGAAAAGGTGTTTATTCCTTAATGAGTATTTACCATGCACTATATGCAGAGACTGAATGAATAATATACTGCGAGAAAAGTGAAAACACAAAGGGTTACATACAATGTATGACTAAAATAGACCAACATGCAATATACTCCAGACACTAATAAAACAAAATCCCCTGGTATATTAAAGTCCACTGGCCAGCAATGTCATGTGCCATTGCCCTTTTCATACCCGCTGTCACACTTATGGCCACTGTTGGAAAAATGCTATAGTCTGTACAGTAATCCAAATCTTTTCCTAAATACAAGCAAAGAAACACACACACACAAAACAGAAGAGAAAAGAAAAGCAAAAAGAAAAGACATTAACAGACCTGCCACTAGGCAAGAAACATACAAAGTTCTTGTTGACATGCACACCAAGGCACAGATGGCGGCAAAAAAAGCATTTTTGTTATGGTTTGTTCTCAGTTTTACTTTGGATTTAAACTGATTTTCTCCTGTCGTGTAACACTTTCTTAACATGTTGAGTTCCAGACAAATCAAGTTTGTCTCAAAATCTTCACTGGTCGTATGGTAGCACGTTTGCTACATGCTACAGTCTGGCTTCAATCTCTAGCCGGCTTCTTCTTTGCACAGCCCACAGGAAGACTCTAGATTAATCGAAAAAGGCCAAATCTGGAAGCCTAGAAAAAGAGAGCGCAAGCATAAGATGTTACTGTCTAATAATCAGTCACCATTGCAATGGATGTCATACAGAAATGAACTAAAAAAACGTACATGTTTTCCATGCCAGGAGGTGTTGTTTCATCATCTATTATTTCATCAGGGAACTCTGGTGAGTTGAACGGTGACTGGAACTGTGGCCTGAAAGAAGTAGCAATAGTGAAAAACCACAAAAATAATAAAAATTTAAAAAATTAAAAATACGTATAGACCCCAGAAATCCACGATATACAGTCAGGTCCATAAATATTGGGACATCGACACAATTCTAACATTTTTGGCTCTATACAACACCACAATGGATTCCAAATGAAACGAACAAGATGTGCTTTAACTGCAGACTGTCAGCTTTTATTTGAGGGTATTTACATCCAAATCAGGTGAACAGTAAAGGAATTATGACAGTTTGTATATGTGCCTCACACTTCTTAAGGGACCAAAAGTAATGGGACAATTGGCTTCTCAGCTGTTCCATGGCCAGGAGTGTGTTATTCTTTCATTACCCCAATTACAATGAACAAATAAAAGGTCCAGAGTTCATTTCAAGTGTGCTGTTTGCTTTTTGAACCTGTTGCTGTCAACTGCCAGGATGAGATCCAAAGAGCTGTCACTATCAGTGAAGCAAGCCATCATTAGGCTGAAAAAACAAAACAAACCCATCAGAGAGATTGCAAAAACATCAGGCGTGGCCAGAACAACTGTTTAGAACATTCCCAAAAAGAAGGAACGCACTGGTGAGCTCAGCAACACCAAAAAACTAGGAAGACCATGGAACACAACTGTGGTGGATGACCAAAGAATCCTTTCCGTGGTGAAGAAAACACCCTTCACAACAGTTGGCCAGATCAAGAACACTCTCTAGGAGGCAGGTGTATGTGCGTCAGAGTCAACAATCAAGAGAAGACTCCACCAGTGTGAATACAGAGGGTTCACCATAAGATGTAAACCTTTGGTGAGCCCCAAAAACAGGCAGGCCAGATTAGAGTTTGCCAAACGACATCTGAAAAAGCCGTCGCAGTTCTGGAACAACATCCTATGGACAGATGAGACCAAGATCAACTTGTACCAGAGTGATGGGAAGAGAAGAGTATGGAGAAGGAAAGGAACTGCTCATGATCCTAAGCATACCACCTCATCAGTGAAGCATTGTGGTGGAAGTGTCATGGCGTGGGCATGTATGGCTGCCAGTGGAACTGGTTCTCTTGTATTTATTGATGATGTGACTGCTGACAAAAGCAGCACAATGAATTCTGAAGTGTTTCGGGCAATATTATCTGCTCATATTCAGACAAATGCTTCAAAACTCATTGGACGGCGCTTCACAGTGCAGATGGACAACGACCCAAAGCATACTGCAAAAGCAACCAAAGAGTTTTTGAAGGGAAAGAAGTGGACCGTTTTGCAATGGCCAAGTCAATAACCTGATCTGAATCCGATTGAGCATGTATTTCACTTGCTGAAGACAAAACTGAAGGGAAAATGCCCCAAGAACAAGCAGGAACTGAAGACTGTTGCAGTAGAGGCCTGGCAGAGCATCACCAGGGATGAAACCCGGCGTCTGGTGATGTCTATGTGTTCCAGACTTCAGGCTGTGATTGACTGTAAAGGATTTGCAACCAAGTATTAAAAAATGAATGTTTGATTTATGGTTCTTATTCTGTCCCATTACTTTTGGTCCCTCAAGAAGTGGGAGGCACATTTGCAAACTGTTGTAATTCCTACACCGTTCACCTGATTTGGATGTAAATACCCTCAAATAAAAGCTGACACTTTGCAGTTAAAGCATGTCTTGTTCGTTTCATTTGGAATCCATTGTGGTGGTGTATAGAGCCAAAAATGTTAGAATTGTGTCGATGTCCCAATATTTATGGACCTGACTGTAGGTTCACAGATAAATGCGCGATGTAGTGAGTCCATGAAAGATGAACCGCGATGTGAAGCAGGAATACACGCACATGTATAGATGTTTATTTCCCTGGCACCGTTTAATGTAAATAAAATGTTTTCACATTTTTCTCAAACAGACTGTCAAGTAGCATTGTAAATGTGGTACACAACAGTGAGTTTCCTGTAGATATGCTGTTTTCAAGACGCAATAAAGAATATTCAAACAAATTTGTACACATTTCAATATTTTTTTGTGCCCAGAATCTGAATATCTGATCATTTCTGATAATTTATAGATAATTATGTTGAAACAGGGAGTACGTGGTACGGAAGTGAAATATATAGAGTTATCACATTATCATTGGTTAATATGAACAAATTGCTCTAAATGAGATTAAAAAATGTGTAGGCTTGATACTTACATAGAGAAGCTACTCTGTGAGGTTTCAGGCGCTTGCATTATAGGTGTTTGGACTATAGACTCCCTGCAAATGTATGTAAAATGAAAGGTAAGAACACAATGTGAAGCAAAAGGAAAGTCCAGATCAGTAGAAAAAAAAACAGTGGCTCAATCAGTTATTTAAAAGAAAAACACTGAAAGATTTAAATTAAGTAAGCAATTGGCGTGGATGTTGAGTATAAAAGAGAAATACATAAAAGCAACACTTACACACTGAAGCTAGAGTGAGGCGAGGGCATGGTATCCCTGGACATACAAAATAAAAGCATATAATATGAAGTGTAATCAAAGTCCAAGATAGCAAAACAAAAAAGGCAAACAGTCCAACAGCACAGCTATTGCAACATTATCTTTTCTAACTATTAACAACAAAAACAAAATGAGACATGAAATGAAACATGATCAGGCATAACTGAAGTATATTTTCTAGATTTGAAGCTTCAGTGCATTATGGCATTAAGCATAAATCAGGATGTTTAATTACACCACCTAATGTGATATTTATGCCATACCTACCTTAAATTAACAGTATTGTTCATTACCATTAATGTTAAAATATAATTATTGTTGTTATCCATGAACATTCAAATGCACTGTTTTATTAAAAAAAACAACATCTATCTATCTATCTATCTATCTAAAACTTCAATAACTTTTAGCTTTAAACACTAAAATGTTTGTGTTTTCTTATTTTCATGACAGGTGACCTCATAAATTTCATTGTAAATATAATTGTGACTATAATTGGGTAGCATTGGCAGCAATTACATGAAAGGTGTAATTGCTGCCTGTGCTAAATGACTCTTCCTTAAATAGCAGAGGTGAATGATGGGTTCAGCTGGTGGTATGGAAATACTGTACCAAAGACTGTACAATTGACACTCACATGAAGGAAGATGGTGTACTGGAAGTTGGGCGTTGGGCATCCCTGCAAACATAAAAAGATACACACACATACACATGACATGTTCCCTATATGTATTATTTTGTTATGAATAGATCCTTACATGCCGACTTTAAGTTGGAGAGACACAGGGATGTAACCCGCGTTGGTGGACAATGTAGGCTCTGCTTCAAACCACAAAGAAAGAGGTTAGTTTTTTACTTTCACTTTCTTTTCCTAAACTGAGAACATATGACTGTCTTTGTACAGGACAACCATTACCTGTGTAGAATTTTCTGAAAACATCATGTTTAGGAAATTCAGGATACAGATACGTTATGTGGTCAATGTCGCGGATGCGGTCCCCGAGGCCACGGATCTCAAGATCTCTCTTGGTGAAAGGCTGGATGTTTTGGATTTTTTGTCCCCCATCTGGAAAAAAAAGTTTGATCTGTCACTTCATGTTTATAACCGCCAATTCCAAAAAGAGTCGAAATGCTGTGTAAAATGCAAATATTTTACACAAAAATACTGGCTGCCAACAGCGCTACCCCTCAGCCTCCTAGTAGATGCACCTTTGGTACAAATTTGAAAACTGTAGGTGATTTTCTTGAGGTCAAGGTCACTGAGATTCAAGCTTGTCGAAGATTTTTAGCAGGTGCACATAAGGAGCTTGGAAAGAAAGTGACTGACTTCTTTAAGTTTCTTGAAGATGTTTTTATCTCTCATCCAAGAGGCTTGATCAGTTTTACAACCAAAAGGTGGAGAGTCCCACGTATTTCAACCCTAGTTGGGGTTATCTCTTAAGAAGGTCACTGACCCACTTTTAATCCCATCGCAAGGTAAAAGCGTGGGTCATTACTGACAGAGATTTTGGGTGAAACCACTGTGAGAACAGGTCTCACCCTATCATGTGACCTTTTGAGGTCACCTGAATGCAAGATGTTCTTCTTGCACTTGCACTTTGAGAGGAACACCCTTCAGTATGAAAAGGAATCAGGGAAACTAGTGGATCCCCTCTTGCTTTGACATGAGAGGCAGACAGCCTCAACACAGAAGAGCAGGTGAAACAACTGTGAGACCTTGCATTACGCTGTCACGTGAACTATTGAGGTCACCTGAAAGCAACATATCAGTGAAGCTTGAGACCGCATAGTAGGTGGCAGAGAGTTGGTGTCTTAAGCCACCCGCTCTGTTTGATCTGTCCAAAATTTGAAAACTGGCATCCCTCGGAAGAGTAGCCTTTATCCTTTAGGTCAGTGTTCATTTTGACAGCAGATTTTGCTTTAGTTTTATTCATAATCTTTTGACTAAAATGTCATTTAGTTTTAGTAATAATTTAAACATCTAAATTGTTTTCAGTCTGGTTCTCGTAGACTAAATATCATGGGATTATCCTCAACTACATCTGATTTCTGAGAGTCGCTCCACAAAGTGTCTTATTTTCCCTGACATTAAATATGAAATGTGGTCATATGTCTGCTATTCTCTTATAACATTTTGATACATTATCGTGAGAAACAGGGAGCACCCGTTTCTTGGCAGCAGATCAGACGTGTGCATCTAACCACACTCCACAAGGATAATAATAATAATAATGATAATAATAATAAGAATAATAATAATAATAATAATGGATTGCA